>NC_056748.1:987928504-988262254 GCF_019279795.1 Protopterus annectens | reverse complement strand
AGTCCGTTTAAGTTAGAGGATTCCTTTTTTCTCCGCCTTCCCTAGCTTAGCCCGTTTTGGTTAGAGGGCTCCCCTTTCCTTGTTCTGAACTCCAGGTTTCGCCATTTAAGTTAAAGGTGTCTCCTCAGGTTACAGGAGTATGTCATTTAAATTAGAGACTCTCCTCTAACCCCTTTTCCTTCTAACTGTCCTTTCCAAAAAAAAAAAAAAACTTGGGTCTTTCTAGTGTAGTTGGCTTTGTGGTAGTCTTGCTGATCCGTTTTGTGTGTTCCAGGACTTGTGTGACAAATTTACTATTTTTTGTGACTTCATTACTGGTTGTGACTTTTTTGCTGATTGTGATAACAAGATGTTTAAACAGTCTGGTTATAAGGAGTGTGATTCTTGCACACAACAAATGTCACTCACAGATGGACACACTAGTTGCTTAGGCACCGTCCACCTGCAGGATTCATGTTCGATTTGCCATGATTTTAGTTCAAGGGTTCTGCAGGAACGGAAAAACAAGTTAATACTTGGGGGGTTTGTTAAAAGAGCCATTTGAATCGACTGTTGAAGGGACTCAGGCCTCCAAAACTTGAGAAGTCATCCAAAACTTCTTCGGCTCCAGCTTCCAAGCCATTGAAAAGATATGAGAAAGTGGATTCTTTGGATCCAAAGCCTGTCAGTTCTGAAAAGGAAAAGTCTCCATCGGTTCCACCTGGAGTTTCAGAACCATCTCGGAGCCAAAAAAGGAGCCGTCATCTTCCTTGGATCTGGTTCGTTTGGTTCTGCAGTCTCCTTTATTGCAGTTGGTGGCGGGTAGCCACAAGTCCTCCACTCATTCCTCTGTCATCCAGGAGTCTTTTGGATGATGATGTAGAGCGGGTGGTTAGAAGCTTGCTTCGTACACCAGCCCTAGCAAAACTTCTCACTAGCCCAGCCCAGACGGTCGTGGAGCTGACTTTATTAGCTGCTTTACTTTCTGTTCCTCCTCTGGCTCAGTCGAGTTTGGAGCCAGAGTGCCTGGAGGTCCTGGTGGTGGAACCTTCAGACCCGAAATCCATCCCCGGAGTTTCAGTGCAGACCTCTGCTCTGATCTCATCAGTGTCGTCCATCGAGGGGTCTGGGGACCGAGACTCCCTCTTCGGTTTTGGGAGGGGGGAGAGTCGAACTGGACACTCGTCGAATCTGACTCTCCCACTCGGAGCTTCGGCGCAGTTGAGTTCGGCGCCCACATCAGGCTCTGAGCCATCCTACTTGGTGCGGGGGAGGTCCCCCGGTTCCGCGGTGCCGGGGTTCTCTTGGCCCAGGATTGTGGTGCCTCTGAGGTGATGAGTGTGCTTTCCTCAGAGACTGCTGCACCCTCGGCTTCAGCTACTGTTCTCCCTAAAGGGCCAGTGTCACCTCTACACCATCCCTCCAGCCCCAGCATAGAGAAGTAATGCTTAGGGGCACCTCAGTGGACAAGCACCTCTCTTCAGAAACCTCCTTGGAGCACCCCTCTGAGGAGGTCCCCCGGAAAGGAACTTGTAAGAGGAAACACACACAGTCCGCTGAGTCTGTCACATTGGATACTGACTTAGAGGATTCAGAAGAGTCCCCACAGTCACCCTCTGAGGATATCTCTTTTTCAGACATCTTAGCGATCCTGAAACAGAGGGGTGGCTGGAAACCCCCTCCCCTTCTGAAGATGATTCAGTATTCCTGGAGGCATTTGGTTCTCGACCCTCCACTTCTTGAATGTCTCCACCTTTTGACCATCTCCTGGGTGTAGTCAGTCTAAAGGCATGGGGCTCTCCAGAGTCCATGGAACCAGCTCCGAGGAGGCCCAACAAATTCATTACAGCCCTGGAGGACACACAATTTCTAACCAAAGGTGTCCCAGTAGATGTTATGGTGGCGGCGGCGGCGGCAGCCACCAAGAAGGAATTAGCCGAAACGACATCTGTCCATCCGCCGAATTAGGAGTCTTGAACGATGGACAGATACGGGAAGTGTATGTTCTCTTCAGCAGCCTTTACCCTTAGGTCACTGAATTCTTTATCCCCCTTTACTCGTCTTCAGAGGGATCTCCTCAAGGAGCTCGGAGATGCCCTCCAAGGTGTGCTACAGCTGGGGGGGCATCTGACAAGATAAGCTCTCAGCTTGCGACCTTAACCTCTATTAGAACAGACTCCTTCATGCGCCTCATTTCTTATGCGGCTGATGGAGCGAGCAGAGCAGCAGGCACAGGAGTAGCTCTGAGGAGACATTCCTGGATGCGTCTTTGTGAGTTTGCTGAACCCTTCAAGTCTTCCTTTATTGGCACCCCTTTTGACGGCTCATCTTTGTTCGGGCCAAAGTTTAAGGAGACTCTGACCAGGAGCGAAAAAGATGGCAAAATTCTATCTGCCGTGGGAGTACGTTTCTCCATCCTGACCAGACCTTATCCCAGAGGTCAGAAGGGCTGAAAAATGTGGTTCTGGACATCCAAAGGAGCTTTGCTGGATGCTTGTGAATTTTCCCCTAGGGGCAGAGGGAGAAATAACAATGGAAATAATGGAAGTCACCACCCTCGTGGCAGAGGGAGTCTGCAGAATCAGGGCGACAGAGATATATTCCCTGATAGGTCCTTCCAGCACTCCTAAATGGAGGCCCGATTGTCCACTTCTGGAGGCAGTCGGGGGAGGTTATCACTGTACCCAAAAGCCTGGCTGGACATCACTCAATACAAATTGGTACGGTCGATCATATCCAGGGGATACAACATTCCTTTCTCCCTTCTGCCCCTTCCACCAAAGTTTATCCCAGACATACCACCTGGTCCAACGGGATCAGGCAACCCTGGAAATTCAAAGGTTGCTAAGAAAAAAAGTCATCCAAGAAGTCCTCACAGACCAAATCGGATCTGGAATTTAATCATGTTTTTTTTAGTCCCAAAAAAAGACAGGGGACTGGAGACCAATTTTGGATCACAGCAGACTGAACAAGTCTGTAAAGAAAACAAAGTTTCAAATGGTAACACTGCAGTCTATACTCCCTTTTCTGAGACAAGACAATTGGATGTGCTCCATGGATCTTCAGGATGCGTACTACCATGTAAAGATGGACAGGTGATCCAAAAATATTTACACTTCCGTCTGGGAGCCATTCATTACTAATTCAGAGCTGTGTCCTTTGGCCTCACTACAACCCCCAGAGTGTTTACCAAATGCATGGCAGTAGTTACTGCTCAACTGAGGTGTCTAGGATTCAGGGTGTTTCCATACAGCTGGCTCCTGACTGCCACCACTGGGCATCTACTAACCAGGGTAAGAGACTCCACCATTCATCATCTCTGCTCAGAGCTGGGCATTACCATAAATTTCGAAAAATCTGCCTTGTTGCCATCACAGCATATTACATTTATAGGGGCAGACTTAAACACAAAAGACATGGTTGCAAAACTGCCTCACAAAAGAATTCAAACATTATGCCATCAGGTGTCACGATTGCTTATGAAGGAAAAAGTGCAGGCAAAATTTGTCCTCAAGTTTCTGGGTTCAGTGGCAGGTGCAATAACATTAGTCCCACTGGCACGTCTACAAATGAGAATATTACAGTGGCTACTCATTGTTCAGTGGTCCATGCAGGAGTTGCCCATGTCAAACGAGATTCTCATTACGAACACCTGCAAGAGGGACCTACGATGGTGGCTTCAGTCCATGCAGATAAAGATAGGTAGACCATTTGTTCTCCCCCAACCGGTAGCTACAGTGACCACGGACGTTTCCCAGATTGGGGGGGGGACATTATCTGAGAAAGACTGTCCAAGGGACTTGGCAAGAACACGAATACCACTTGCACATCAGTGTCCTAAAGATGAGGGCGGTGCTTCTGGCATTTCAAGCATTCCAGAGCTCTCTTCCAACAGGTACAAGTGCAGTACATACAGACAATATTCCCGTGGTATGACACATCAACAAACAAGGCGGAACCAGATCCTAGCTCCTCTGTCAACAGGCTCAGAGAGTATGGCAATGGACAGTTTCTTCTCGGTGTTTTCTGACTGCAACACACATTCCAGGGAAATCCAGTGTGATAGCGGACAGATTAAGCAGGGCAATTCTTATGCCTCACAAGTGGTCCCTGAATCAGGAAATTGTGAACCAAAAATCTGAAGTAGGAACTTCATTTGTCAGCAACCTTTGGGATACGGATCCGATCTCGGATCCGAGCCGGCAACTTCTACCACAGCATAGATCCGAGCTCCTAGCTCCTCCCCTTACCCATAATCCCCTGCCTGCCCCGACTGACCCCAGATCTAGTTTGCCGCTCTTCAAGCAACAGCTAGATTCTAGAGCTCTTGGCGATTTTGTGAGAAAACAGTTTTTTCTTCTTATTCTGATTGAGTGGTTGTGTGTGCGTGTTAGGTTTACCCTTAACGCTAAAACGTCTTATTTTTAGCTTACTTAGCTTAAATTTTAATTTAAATTTTTTTCCTCCCTCCCCGCTGGTCATGGCGTGTGTGTGTGTGTCTTGAGTGTAGGGGTCTAGTGAGTGTGCTTTACTTTAGTTATGTCGGAGGCCCCTAAAGCCATTTTTTCTAAATGCACCGAGTGTGGTCACACGCTTTCACCGGCTGATGGCCACAATCGGTGCATTAGGTGCCTTGGGGTTGAACACCTCTCTTTGGGTTGCGCGATTTGCGCGGCGTTCAACCCCAGGGCACTTAAGGATCGGAGGTTGAAGCTGGTTCTGGCGGGCCTTTTACCCCTAGACTCTGCTTCGGCCTCCAGTACTTCGGTGATCGCTACCCCCGCCTGGTAGCGGTCACTCCTGCCTCCCTTCCTCTGACCGGGACTCAACCTCCCGCTTCGGCTCTGGAGGATAGGGAGTCCAGGAAAGAGAAGCGGAGGGAGAGGCACCTTAAGCGGCGAGCCGAGGACTCTTCATCGGCCCCGCGCGCCAAGAGGGCTTCTCCATCCAGGTCTTCTCGGTCTCCTCCTCCTCGGATCCGAACCCCTTGTTTCTCCCCGGGACCCGAGGAGGAGGTGACCCGGTCCCCGTCGAGGTCATCAAGGAGGCACTCCAGGTCGGCCTCGGTGGCCTCTTCGAGGTCCACCTTTAGCATGACAGATGCGGACAAGGACCGGATGATGAGGAGATTCATCCAGGCCCAGATGCAGATGGGAGTGCTCTTGCCTCCCCCCCCTCCGGCTTTCACTGCGGTGGAGAGGGCACTGTCGAGTGCTTCCAGGCCTCCGGTCCTGGCTTCGGCTCCCTCCCGCACTCCTTCTCATCTGGTCCCGGCTCCCCTCATCCGGACCTTGGGGCAGCCTACCTCAGCGCCTCTAGGAGTTCCAGTGGAACAAGATACAGCCCGTGAGGACTCCTCGGACAGCCCCCACGAGGAGGTTCCTCACAAGGCAAAGTGCAAGAGGAGGCACATAGACTCCCCTGAGAGTCTCACCGAAGATACGGACTTAGATGAAGGGGAAGGCTCCCCTAGGTCACCCCCCAAGGATGTCTCCTTCGGAGACATCATGGAAATGCTCAAAATCAGGGGTGGGTGGTCTTCCCCCAAGGCTTCCTCTGATGAGTCCGTATTCCTTGAGGCGTTCGAGGCAGGACCATCTACCTCTTGGGTGTCCCCTCCACCCGACCCCTTGGTGGATCTCATATCCACTAGGGCTTGGAAGGAACCGGACACCGTAGAGCCAATCCCCAAGCACCCAGACAAAATTTTGAGCCCCCCTGCAGAGAGATCACACTGGAGCAGAGGCCCCCCTGTGGATGCCATGTTGGTGGCGGCAGCCACCAAGAAAGAGTTGGCTCAGGAGAGCTCCACGGTTCATTCTCCGAGCAAGGAGTCTCGCGCGATGGACCATCTTGGGAAGCAGGCCTTCAGTTCAGCGACCTTCTCTATGAGGGCCTTGAACTACATGGCACACGTTATTCGGATGCATCGGGATGTAATTAAGGAATACGCTGCTTCCCCCCCAGGGCCCATGTCGGAGGGAGACAAGGATCTGTACTCCTCCCGAATGGCCACCCTCCGCTCTATTTCTAACACCTCTATGCGGCTTTTGTCTCATGCTACGGAGGGAGCCGCTAGAGCAGGCGGAGTCGGGCTTGTCATGAGGAGACAGGCCTGGCTCCGTCACTGTGACTTCTCGGAACCCTTTAAGGCGTCATTCGTGAATGCCCCTTTTGATGGTTCTGCACTGTCCGGCAAAACCATTCGCGACACTCTTGTCCAGAGCGAGAAAGACGGGAAGACTTTGTCTGCCGTCGGAGTCCGCTTCTCTGCGCCCCAGAGGTCCTTTTCCAAGAACCAAAAGGGTCAGAAGAAGACGTGGTTCCGAAAATCGCATCAATCCCAGTTTGCTCAGGACAACCAGTCCTCTCGTGGCAGAGGAGGACAGGGAGGACGCTGCCCCAGAGGCAGAGGGGGTCCCAGGAATTTTGGGTCCAGAGAACCGTTCTCTGAGAGGCCCACGCAGAACCACTGAGGGGTTGCCCGGCTGCTCCACTCTGGAGGCAGTCGGGGGGGGGCGTTTTTCGAGGCACCTAGCAATGTGGGAGTCCATAACAACGGATCGCTGGGTGCTTCGTATTATATCCCCAGGTTACCAAATTCCCTTTATCGTAACCCCCAGAATCAGAGGCCTCCCCGACATACCACCCAGTCAGAGGGAGGAGGCTGCTGCAGAAATTCAGCAGCTTCTGCAAAAAAGAGCCATCCAGCCCGTCCCCCCAGATCAAATCGGATCAGGGTTTTACTCCAGGATCTTTCTGGTGCCAAAAAAGACGGGGGACTTGAGGTCCATCCTCGACCTCTCTCTCCTAAACCTCGCGGTACCCAAAGAATGGTCACGTTGCAATCCATCCTCCCCTTATTGCGGGAGGACGACTGGATGTGCTCCATAGACCTCAAGGATGCGTACTATCACATTCTAGTGGACAGGCGTTCCAGGAGGTTTCTCCGCTTCCGGCTGGGAGCCAGTCACTTTCAATTCAGGGCCCTCCCCTTCGGCCTCACCTCAGCCCCCAAGGTGTTCACCAAAGTCCTGGCGATAATAGCGGCCCACCTGAGACTCCAGGGAATTCAGGTCTTTCCGTACCTGGACGACTGGCTCCTTACAGCCCCAACAAGGCATCTACTTTGCTCATGCAGGGATTATTTCCTCAGTCTGGCTCCACTGTTAGGATTAACCATCAACATGACCAAATCTTCTGTGATCCCTACACAGGTGTTGGATTTTATAGGGGCGAGACTGGATTCCAGACAGATGCTTGCGTTCTTGACTCCAGATCGGCTTCGGAACCTGATGTTGCACGTGCAGGCCATCCTTCAACTGTAAACTCCTTCGGCGTAATTGGTCCTGAGGGCTTTAGGATCTGTGGCAGCTGCAGTCCCTCTGCTGCCATTGGCCCGGTTGAACATGAGGGTCCTGCAGTGGACCCTCCAGGTACAATGGTCCCTGTCTCGCAACCCCCTGTCTCATCCCATTCCTTTAAGGTTTGCAGAAGGTCGCTCGTGTGGTGGCTCCTGTCCCCCAATCTCCACACGGGACGTCCCTTCTCACTACCACTGCCAGTCGACACAGTGACCATGGACGCTTCTCGCCTGGGGTGGGGGGGGGCATTTTTCAGGCAGGACAGTCCAAGGCACGTGGAACGACGTAGAGACCTCTTTGCATATCAACGTCCTACAGATGAGGGCGGTGCTTTTGACGTTGCAGGCACTACACAGCTCTCTCCTGGTAGGGACGACTGCAGTACAGACAGACAACATGTCATTCGTCTGGTACATCAACAAACAGGGGGGAACCAGGTCTTACCACCTTTGCCGCGAGGCCATGAGAGTGTGGGAATAGGCGTTTTCCACCAACCGCTTTCTCATAGCAACACACATTCCGGGATGGTCCAACATTCTAGCGGACAGGCTCAGTCGTACTATCCTGACTCCTTACGAGTGGTCTCTCAACCCTCGAGTTGCAGAGCAAGTATTTGCCCGATGGGGGTGACCTTGTTGCAATCTTTTTGCCTCTCCTTCAAATACCAAATGCAACGATTACTTCGCTCTGATCCCCCCTCCAGGGGAGTCCCCGAGAGACTCTCTAGTTCATGCTTGGCCTCCCGGTCTGCTTTATGCTTACCCTCCTCTTCCCCTGATGTTGAAATTATTGCAGAAAGCCAGTCAGTTGGGGAGAAAGATGATCCTCGTTGCCCCATTCTGGCCTCGTCAGACGTGGTTCCCTTACCTATGGTCTCACCTAGTGTATCCACCATGGATTCTGGATCCCCTCCCGGATCTCATTTCTCACCCTCTCGATCTTCCGACTCCGAACCTGGTCAACTCAAGCTGACGGCTTGGTTGCTCCAGTTCCACTCCTCATAAGGACTCCCGGGATCTCATCACCTGTCAAAGCCATTCTTGTAGCAGCTCACAAGCCTTCCACCAGGAGGGTTTATCGGAGTAAGTGGAAACGCTTCTCCATCTGGGCAGAACACCATCGTTTAGACCCTTTTACAGCCCAATAGCGTCTGTTCTAGATTTTATAACCTCTCTCTTTCTCCAGGGGGCTAGTTCTTCCACAGTCAAGGTACAGCTTGCAGCAATCTCATACTATCAGGTGGGGCAAGAGTCTGGCCCTCTTATCACTTCCAAACTGTGTAAGACCTTCCTCAAAGGTACCTTCCTCCTTAGGCCTCCAGTCAAAGAGGTGGTACCTCCATGGGATTTATCCCTAGTCTTACAGGCCTTGACTGGTTCCCCTTTCGAACCGGCGGCCACAGTTGATCTCAAATTTCTGTCTTGGAAGACAGCCTTTTTGGTCGCCATAACTTCAGCCAAAAAAACTATCGGAATTGCAAGCTCTTTGTGTCAAACCACCATATTTGGTCTTTCACCCGGATAGGGTTTACCTCAGGATCAATCCGTCCTTCCTACCTAAGGTATCTTCAGAAGCGAACATTAATCAGTCTATCAATCTCCCAGTGTTTTTCCCCAACTTTCAAAACAAAGGAGAGTACAAGCTGCATTCCTTAGACGTACACAGATAGCTACGTTTTTATATTCATAGAACTGCTGATCATAGGCAATCCGATCATTTGTTTATCTCCTTTGCCAAAAGTAATTTCGGAAAGCCAGTTTCTAAAGTTTCTCTCTCGATGGATCTCGAGTTGTATTCTCTTAGCATATCAGAGCTTGGGAAGGCCTGCACCTCAAGGAGTCCACGCTCATTCTACTAGGGCCGTTGCCACATCGGCTGCCTTTCAAGCTAGGGTTCCCTTGGATGACATTTGTTCCGCAGCCACTTGGGCTTCATCTCACACCTTTCTCAGCCACAATAAAATAGATGTTGTCTCCTGAGGTAGGGCGTCCTTTGGCTCTGCGGTGCTCCGGAATATCCTTTCATGAAGGCCACCCAAGATTTAGGTAGCTGGGAACTCTGTCCCAAAGGTTGCTGACAAATGAAGTTCCTACTCCAGATTAAGAAGTTATGTACTCACCATAACGTTCCATCTGAGTAGGTATCTTCATTTGTCTGCAACCATCCCCCCCTCCTTCCCCCTGACCAAATGATCGTTCTTGAGGTTCTTAGCATCTGTTCCCTTTCGGACACTTTTATCAGCTCTACTATGGGGAAAACTTGATCTGAGGTCAGTCGGGGCATGCAGGGGATTATGGGTAAGGGGAGGAGCTAGGAGCTCGGATCTATGCTGTGGTAGAAGTTGCCGGCTCGGATCGGAGATCGGATCCGTATCCCAGAAGTTGCAGACAAATGAAGATACCTACTCAGATGGCACGTTATGATGAGTACATAACTTCTTATTTTCACAAGTGGGGCCAGCCTTACTGCGACCTCTTTGCCACATCCGTCAACTCCAAATGCAGCAGCTACTTTGGCCTATTCCCCCACCGGGGAAGTCACCAAGGGATGCACTTGTTCACGATTGGCCCATGAGACTTCTGTATGTTTTTCCCCCATTTCCATTAATACCCAAGGTCCTCCAGAAAGCCAAATTGTTGAGTTGCAGGCTAATTCTCATTGCTCCTTACTGGCCTCGTCAGACATGGTTCCCCTTTCTGTAGCCCCATCTTCAGGATGAGCCTTGGATCCTGGACCCAGTGCCGGATCTTCTCACTCTTCAGTCAGGAAAGCTCCACCCTTCTATTCAAAGACTCAAGCTGACAGCTTGGTTACTCCACTTCCCATCTTAGCCAGGCTTCCTGAACTATCCCCGGCAGTGCGACACATTCTGGTTTCATCGCACAAGAATACAATTAGAAAACTTTATGCAAGCAAATGGAAGAGATTTTCTTGTTGGGCTGACAAAAACCATATAGACCCCTTTACAGCCCCAATATCTGCAGTCTAGGAATTTTTAACAGAAACCTTTAATCGGGCTGCAGTGGCAGCCACGGTACGAGTACAACTTGCTGGCATATCAAACTACCATGTAGATGACATGGGATCCAATATAATTCCAACAGATTATGCAAAGCCTTTCTGAGGGCTACATACCTTTTAAGACCTCCCATAAGAGAACCACCACCTCCTTAGGACCTCAGTTTGGTGTTATTTTTAATTCTCCCTCATTTCAAACCAGCCTCCTCTTGCCCACTAAAGTTCTTATCTTGGTAGACGATCTTTTTAATAGCCATTACTTCCGCGAGGAAAGTTTCAGAACTGCAAGCTCTGTCTATCTGTCCCCCTATCTGATTTTCCACAAAGACAGAGTTTCCCTCAGGACAAATCCTTCTTTTCTGCCAAAAGTTTGATCTGAGGCCAGTTTAAATCAGTCCATTGAGCAACCTGTATTTTTCCCCAATCATGGCAACAAGGCAGAGTACAAGCTTCACCAATTAGATGTACATAGGCAGTTATGTTTTTATTTACATAGGACAAAGGAATTCAGAAAATCTGACCAACTGTTTGTTTCATTCTCAGAAAACAGAAAGGGAACTTCAGTTTCAAAAGTCACCTTATCAAAATGGCTTACAGACACCATTACTTATGTTGATAACTCTCAGAATAACGAGCTGCCAGGAAAAATTAGAGGGCATTCAACTAGAGCTATGTCGACTTCCACTGCCTTTCAAGCTAGGCTCCCTTTGAATTCAGTTTTTGCTGCAGCTACATGGGTTAACCCTCATACCTTTATCACTCATTACAAAGTAGATGTGGCCTCCCAGAACAGGTCATCCTTTGGTTCCACTGTTCTGAAGAGTTTATTCCCTTGAGCCACCCGAGAAGGAAGGTGCTGCAGACACTGTCCCAACCATCAAGAATGAAGGCGAGATAGGACAACATAAGCCCCCCTGACATCTCAGATGCTCAGGTAAGAGCCGCCCTCTCCAAAACAAAAAACACAGCATCAATAGGACCAGATGGTGTCCCGGGCTGCGTCCTACAAACTCCAAGAAGAGCTAAACCCAAACATAAAACTACTGTTCAATCTCAGCCTTACTACAGGATATGTGCCCAAAGAGTGGCGTACAGTAACAGTGGTCCCTCTCCATAAAGGTGGTGCCTCAACGGATCCTGGAAACTATCGCCCCATAAGCCTGACTAGCTTGGTCTGCAAAGCTATGGAAAGGATCATCATGGACCTCATAAATAAAGATATTGGAGACCTACAAACACTGGATCCTACCCAGTTCGGCTTTGTTAAGGGCAGATCCTGCCTCTTAAACTTGGTTGATTTCTTTGAAACAGTCACCAAGGCCATTGATGAGGGGAAGGTGGTCCACACAGCCTACCTGGACCTCGCAAAAGCCTTCGATACAATACCCCACTCGGGCATTATAGTTAAGCTCACCAGCTTAAATATAAACCCCTATGCCACTAGATGGATTGCAAACTGGCTCAAGGACAGAACCCACATGGTTAGAATTGCTGGAGCCATGTCAGACTCCAAACCAGTTACAAGTGGTGTCCCACAAGGCTCAGTCCCGGGACCTCTCTTGTTCGGTATATATTTCTCGGAGGTACAGGCCAACACGGAAGGACTGTGGCTGACCAAGTTCGCAGATGACTGCAAACTGGGTGCCATAATCGACTCTCCAGCCGACACAAGCATCCTCCAAAAGGGCCTCATAGAAACAGACAACTGGTGCCAGAGCCATGGCCTCAAGCTAAATGCCAAAAAGTGTATAGTCATCTCCTTTGGCAAAAACAAAGTGCCCACAAATTACCACATAGGTGGTAATCCATTAAGTACAGAAGAAGTAATTAGGGACCTGGGGACCCAAGTTGATAGCTATCTCTCATTTGACAACCACATGGCCAAAGTGGTTAGAAAAACATTTTATATAGCCCACCTAATCATGAAGGGATTCACATCTAGATCAGGGGAGGTCATCGTGCCTCTTTACTCATCCCTCATCAGGCCCATAATTGAGTACAATGCCCCTTTTGGGATGTAGCTTACCAGACACCTGCAGCAACTGGAAAGACTCCAAAAGTACCTCACCAAGAGGATCAAAGGGCTCAAACAGATGCCATATGCTGCCCGGTTAAAGAAACTCCAGCTCTTATCAGTGGCATACAGCCTGTTCAGAGGCGATCTGTGCCTGACGTATAAAGCCATGTCCAACCCGGAATTAATGGACATGCTGCACCTCAGAAAATCCAAATCCCATTGAGATACGCGCTTGAGAGACTTGAACCTCAGCACTGAAATAAATAGGACATGCTGGAGGGACAGATTCATAACCCAGAGGCTCCTTCACTCTGCAATAAAATCCCAGTCCAGGTTAGGCAGAGTCCCTCATTGACTCTCTTCAAGAGGAATCTTGATGAGTGGATGGGAGATCGTAGGTTTACCCCGGGTATCACTTCTGTGTCACTGTTAGACAGAGGCACAGTATACTAACCTCGAAAAAGGGCATAGCAAAATAAATTTAAAATGGGTGGCGAAAGCCAAACACATTCTGTCTAGGCTTATAAATGCCCTAGGGCAGATAGCCTAGTATGAACCTATGAACCTAAGATAAAAGTTACCATAACATTCTATGTTTGTTGTTCATAATCTTGCCTTCATTCTTGCATCCCACCCCTCCTTCCCGAGAAGAATTTTTTGAAATCGGCTGTAAATTTCCTGATTCCCTTCATCCCTTAGGAATTATGGGCAGTGGATCTGTTGTAGTTGTATTGAGTGGCATAGTCTAGTGATTAGTTCTCTCAAATGAGATCTGGGTAACAGTTGCTAGGCATCTTGGGATATGATGTAGCCTTGAGCCAGTGAAAGCTCTCGAGCTTAAATATGCAGCTGAGTCAGAACCGATGCTTGGTTCCAAACCCGACCGTCAAGAATGAAGGCAAGATTATGGACAACAAACATGGAATGTTATGGTGAGTACATAACTTTTTTTCTTTTCGCCTCTGCAAAACTTTCTTGAAAGGTGTCTTTTTCTTGCGTTCTCCAGTCAAGGATCCTTCTCCGAGGGATCTTGCTCTGGTGCTGCAATCTCTAACTAGGCCCCCTTGTGAGCCTGCTGCTTCCTGTGACATTAAATTTTCTTTCTTGGAAGACTGCCTTTTGGTGGCAATAACTTCAGTGAAAAGATTATCAGAGTTGCAGGTTCTTACTATTAAGCCTCCTTATTTGACATTCCACAAAGATAGTGTCCTTGAGACATAATCCTTCCTTTATGCCAAAAATGGCCACTGAAGCGAACCTCAATCAGTCTATCCAACTTCCTGTGTTCTTTCCCATTTATGCTAACAAGGGGGAATACATTTTGCACACTTTAGATGTTCAACAGCTTCCTTTTTATTTGCACAGAACTAAGTCCTTTCGACTCTCAGACCAGTTGTTTGTGGCCTTTTCAGTCAACAGGAAGGGCCAAGCTGTCTTGAAACTTATGATTTCCCATTGGATTTCTCAGTGCATTTCTTACATACACTCCTCATGTGTTTCTCCTTTGCCTGGACCAGTTAGAGCTCACTCTACCAGGTCAGTGGCTACATCAGCTGCCTTCTCAGCTCGTCAGTCCTTGGAAGACATTAGTGCAGCAGCAACTTGGTTTTCTCCTCATACCTTCATTTCTCATTACAAACTTGACCTAGTTTCTAGGCGAAGGGCTTCCTTTAGCTCCACTGTTCTCCAGCATGTCCTTTCATAAGGACACCCAAGAATGTTGGGTAGCTGGGGACTCTGACCCATATGTGATGAATGGTGACTAGGATAACATCAGATTAATAGTTATGTACTTAACCATAACTTGGTATCTGTATTATCCGTAGTCTGGTCAAACGTTTCCTGCGAGGAGGCAAAAATTAAGTTCCCCCTAGAGAGCTCCTACTCCTGTCTGGGACCTTAACTTTGTATTGGAAAAGCTCACACTTCCACCCTTTGAACCTACTGCTTCAGCAGAGTTAAAATTCCTCTCTTGGAAAACAGTTTTACTTCTAGCCATCACTTCAGCAAGAAGAGTGTCTGAATTGCAGGCCCTTATGGCCGTGGAACCCTTCATTATCTTCCATGCAGACAGGGTTTCCCTTAGGACTAACCCATCATTCATGCCCAAGGTGGTATCTAGTGTAGCTTTAAACCAATCCATTCATTTGCCAACTTTTTTCCTTAGTCCTCAGAATAAAGGGGAAAGGATCCTGCACTCCCTGGACATGCACAGGCAGCTCAGGTTCTGTTTGGACAGGACTAAGCCTTTCAGAATATCTGACCAGCTGCTAGTCAGCTTTGCTGCAGGGACAGAGAGGGCAAGGCCATTTCAAAACAAACCATTTCTAAATGGATAGCACACTGCATCCATTTCTGCTACAAACACCATGGGAAGCCTACCCCATAGAGGATCAGAACACATTCAACTAGGGCTACATCAACCTCTGCAGCATTCCTCAGGGGAGTCCTTACCAGGGACATACGTGAAGCTCCAACCTGGAGCTCTGTACACACTTTCACCAAGCATTACCACTTACCTATCTTTTCTAAATCCAGAGCTGGATTTGCCACAGCAGTCTTACTGGGCCTGATTGCCAGCCCTAATGCATCTTAACTACCGCCACCCTTCCTTAGCTTTGGGAATCAGCCCAAATGGGATGACTGCAACAGTGAAACATGAAGAACATAGTACAGTTGTGTACACTTACATAAATGTAGATGTTTGAGTGTATTCACTGTTTCAGTCTTGGTTAGCCTCCCTCCAGCCCCCCTGGCTTCTCTTTACTTCTACCTATCTTTTTTTGTTTGGCATATCTTATATCATGTGTATTTGCTTTTTGCTGGGGGTGTTCCATACCATGTAATTGCTTCCTATTTTGGTGGCACTTGACATCTGGGGCAAGAAAAACTGATGTAATGGTGCCTGCTGCATGTTTTATGCCCCTGACGACCTGATGTCATGGAAGAAGTGACAGCATCCGATGCAGAAATCCCAAGACTCTGGTATTCAGGCCGGCTGATGGATACCTGCAGGCAGATAACCCAAATGTGATGACTGCAGCAGTGAATACAATCGAACATCTACATTTATGGTAAGGGTACACAACTGTACTTTCCTCTCTTCAAATACAACTTATTTGTGAAGAATGCTTCCCTGTAATCCTTCATATGTCCTCTTAATTAACTTCATTATTACATCAGGGAAAGCAAATGCTTCCATTGCACTACTCATTCTCGGTTTACCCTGTCAAATGATTTCTCTGCATCAAGACCCAATAACAACAAGCGGTATTTTCTTACATTCTGCTTCCCTCTGGACCTTCATTACTCTGTTAATGTTGTCAAATGTTTGCTTGCCCTCCACAAAACCTCATTGATCCATATATATCAATTTTGGCAACAGCTTTGCCATTGTTTCCATTCTTTTAGCTAATATAGACATAAACACTTTATAATCATTGTTTAAAATGGGTCTATATGAAGCTGGGTCTGTTGGGTTTTTACCTTCTTTAGGTAATACAGGCACTACAACTTTCTTCCAAGATGTTGGTGGTTCCCCAACTTTTAAAATACTGTCAAACTAAGTCTTTCAGATCTTTATCACCATCTTCCCTCCTAACATCCAAACTTCCACAGGAATACTATCAGTACATATAGCCTTTCCTGAGAATTGATTATACATTACTGGTTTTATCTCATGTCCTCCTATCATAACAGTTAGTTGCTGAGCCTCATCTGCCACTAGCCCTTGCAGAATTCATTTTTCTATAAATATATCTATTTTCTCTCTTTATTTCCATATTTCTCTGACTTATACATATTGTCTTAAAATTTCTACAATATCTCTAATATCTGCACAGCATCTCCCGTTTAAATTTCTTTTTATAAAATCTGTTTCACAACAATCCTTTCTACTTTATTTTGCCCAAGTTGTTGTGCAAAATGTTTTTGTGCTCTGCACTTATCAAGAAGTTGCTTAACAGCAATCTTTCTAAACCCATGCATATTATTCAGATATACTCCCCTATTTTCTGTTTAGCACTCTGTATTTGCACATCTACTTGTTATGTGAAATTCCCCTTATTCTGCGGTACTTTAACCTTTGTCAGCCCCTCTAAATAATTCCTGTTAATTCTTAACCATATCTCTTTCTTTTATTTCTACCCTATTTTTAAACTTCACTTTCATTTTATCCCTCTCACTAGCTATAACTTCTGAAAAGAATTTCTATTTCCTGTAATAACTCTCAAATAATTTCCTCTACCCATTCCTTAAATTCCTTCCTTTTTAACAGGTAGGTGAGGAAGCACCAGTGTGTCTCCTATTCACTTCAATGCTCTGTGTTTTTATCTTGGTTGTTATTGGCGCATGATCTGAAATAATTACTGGGTATGTGTTTAATCTGTCGATTAAATGCACATCTTCTTGTGAAATAAAAGTTCTGCCTAGTCTAGCCCAGTTATTGTACCTTATTGTACTTTTGGGAATAATATGTAAATTCTGATAAGAGTTCCCACTAATGAATTCACACCTTCCATACCAGATATTATCATAAAATTCTTCAGAAATTTACCCTCTTTTGTTATATATTCTCTTCTGGGTCCCCCTGGTAAATCCTCACAATTGCAAATCAAGTTCCAGTCCCCACTTATAAATAATATGTAATGCTGAAAGCTGATTATTTCTGTCAACATTTTCTTAAGCTCCATAAAAGCATTTCTTGATAGAATATAAATACATGCTGGCATAATCCTCTGCCCCTGCCAGTAGCCCCTTACTAGCACAAATCTACCATTTGCCTTTTCCCCCCTCTATTGTCACTATTGAAGCCCCTTAGCAGTAAGTATAATTACTCCTCTTTTCCTTTGTCCCTGATATTCTGCTGGATATCCAGCCTAAATTTCATTTTTTGTTGCTCATTTCTTTCCAAATGTGTCTCCTGCTGCATTGCTATTTGCACTGTACAGCTATTAATGTAATTCACTACTCTTTCCTTTTTCCTAGACATGTAAGGTCATTTACATTCCAGGATAATATGGATGGTATAACCATTATGATAAAAAGTTATTGTTTCTACCTGTTATATGTGTCAGTTTTTTTTTGAGTAGGAATTTCTAACTTTTATGTTACGTGCACATACTAATGTTTGGCAGTCTGACTTTCATGCAGTTGTTTTTTCTCATCTCCATTTGAATCTATGTCATGTTTTTCAAGACTTCTCGTTTTAATGAAAACCCTCAAACAAAAAACAAGTACATATTCAGAACACCCCTCTCCCCTTGTAACTTTAAATAAACATAAAAAGTATGTACAACTTCAAAAAATTAAATGTAACTGTCCAGATTTTAACATTTGCCGCAAATTGACAGGTGCACCTATAGGTATTACCTAACCTAAAATTAAGGTTATCTGTGCTAAAGTTCATGCTGCAGCCTGTGATAGTCATCATATTGATCACTGATCCAGTAGCCTTAGCTGTAAGGGTTATATCCTGCCAAGTATATAACAGCCGGCCAGCTTTCAAAGCTTTAGGGCACCTTCTACACACCCAGTAGTCAGCAAATTGAGCTGAGCTCACTAAAAGACAAGTTTGGGTGTGAAGCCCTCAGAGCTTTATTGCTTTAGAAAATATGCTCCTTTGAGACTTTCAAGGATTAATGGTCAGCTTGTGCTTTTTTGCTGGGCAGATATGTTCATTTTGTGAAAAAAAACTTACATTTTCTTACTTTTATTAATGTTTTATTACTTTCCTCTTCAGGCAAGTTATTTTAAAGCTAGGAGTGTTGTGTTTTAATGGGCTGTCTGGAGACTGTGATGTACTTTTAAATGGCACACTTGTTTTTTATTTCAGTTTCGAAGTAATGTAAATTAACTGGAAGCATATTTTCAGTGGAGAAATTGTATTTATTTTTTTCTTTTGTGGAGCTGGCATAGTGTTATAAAGTGCTTTTTACTGTGTTTTTTAATGTCAAAAAGTAACTTTTTGTGGACGGGTAGTTTTACCGGCATTTGATGTTTGTCTTTGGTAAAGAGGCATGCACCATTTTTGATTTAACCATAGAACAGACTACTGGTCTGACAGTCAGTCTTTCCTCCAACCACAAAAAGAAAAAGTTAAGCAAGCAGCCTTTGCAACCACAACAGGGTATTAATTTGCCTTAGCCATAGATGTGTTATGTATCTTGGACCACTCATCTTTTACCCTGAATCCTTCTAGTGTAGCACCTACAGCCATTGTGGACTGGGGGTTATCCAAATCCTCTGAGGCTGATGGAGTCCCATCTGTGGGTAAGGGAGAGCCACTATTGTTCCTGGGAAAAGGAATAGGGAAGGTTTCCCTGTTGTGTTAGAATGCTGTGCTTGTCCTTGGGGAAGCAGCTACTACCATCAGTAACTCACTTGGCCCCATTTTTCCTGTCAAAACGAAACAGGAAACCAAGCATATATCTACTCCTCCTCAGTTTTCTTTGTATAGGAGTAGTTTACTGGACCTGGCTTAGGGTTTAATTGAAATTATTGGTCCTTCTTGTAAAGTAGTTTCTGGTAAAAGAAAGATGAATTACTTTTTTCCTGGAAGAGATTCAACATTCTGAATCTGACTATGAAGATGCAGGGATGGATTCAGGGTTTCTTCCACCGGTTTCTGTTTTTAACTCAGTGGACAGCTCAGTTTCTGATTCTCCCTGTTGGAGTTTCTTTTTCTCTGAGCCTATTGCTAGAATGTGCCATTGTTTTCAGTGGGAGAACACTGAGATTTCTCAGTCCCTCAGAAAATACTATTCATTGTCACAGAAGAGTTTTCTGGAATGTCCATCCATTCCTCCTTTTTTGTCTGCGTTAAAGTATGTGTGTGTGTCACTGCATGCAGTTTTCCTGACAGTTATCCAGCTACCCTTAAAAAGGCAGATAGGATATATAATGGTTCCTCAGTTTTTTTAATTTTTATACACTGTTCCCAAGCTGATCCGGCAGCTATAGCCTTAGTTCATCCCATTGCTGCTAAGCACTCTTTGTGATAAGGATGGGGAGCATTACTGATAGGTATGGAAAGTGCAACTTTGATTTTCAGAATTTTGAATAGTCAGTTAATATGTTAAAATTTGTTCTGACAAATTGTGAAAAAATGAGGAATGTTTGATTTGCAGTTTCTTCTTGTGAGGAAAAATTTGTTTTAAATAGCTTAGTTTCCTCTATCTCAAAGGCCACTACTCATTGTTTTCTGTGTTTATGACTTTAATACATCTTCCAGGGCTATGGCCACTGGTTAACGTTTTAAGGGGGCTTGCATGACTGCATTTTCAGAGTCTTCCAGATGTTAAAAATATTATTTTTAAATTCTCCATTCAATAGAGTGGTTTCCAAAAGGAAGTCTCAAACCAAGGACAGACACGATTGAATGATTGTGTAAGGGTCCTTGTGAGACACTCCCACCCTGGCTCCTTTTTTTCTTCCAGAAAGTTTGAATATGCTTTTTCTCTTTGGCAACAGATTGTTTCAGACAAATGGGCTCTGAAAAATCATGGCAGTGGGAGGAACTTTCTTATTTCCGGGGGGGGGGGGTCATTCCTCATCCTCCAGATCAGACTCTTTTGATCTGAAGTAGTTAACTTCATTTTATCTGCAACATGTGGGTATACGGATCCATATCGGATCTGAGCCGGCAACTTTTTTTTTTTCCTAGCATCTGCTCCGAGCTCCTCCCCTTACCCATAATGCCTACATCTCCCATCTTCCCTCAGATCTCGTTTGCCATGCCAGTAGTGTGCATTGTGGTCTCCTTTGCTCTGAGCTCAGGGATAGTAAGTGGTATTTTTTTCTGGTATCAAGGTGTGTTTGTTTTCCCTTCCTCCCCTTGTGTAGTATCTCGCTTGGTTGTCTGTGTTTAAAAAAAAAAAAAAAAAGTTTTGTATAGAGTAGTAGTTAGGCCTGCCCTTCCCCTACCTGTGTGTGTGTGGTTTTGGAGAGGTAGTGTTTGTACCTTTCAGTGCAGGACTATGGCTGACCAGCCGAAGCCTGTCTTTAAAAAAATGTACAGAGTGTGGCCATAAGCTCCTTCCGGCCGATGGTCACACAGTGTGTGTAATTTGCTTGGGAGTGCCACATTTGTCCACTCAGTGTGCTGTTTGTTCAGGTTTTAACCATAGGGCCCTTAGGGATCGTAAGGCCAAGCTAGTTGCCAAAGGTATTCTCCCTGCTATCATGCTGGAATCTGCCTCTGCTTCGGTCTCTAGTGTACCACCTCCCACCCAGACAGGGACTCAACCTCCCTCTTCGTCTGGTGATGGGTCTTCCAAGGACAAATCATCAGTCAGCATGGCTGACAAAGAAAAAGAAAAGAGAAAGAAAAAGAAAAGGATAAAGAAAGGCGCAGAGAGGAAAGGGAGAAAAAGGACAGGCATCGTAAGAGATCCCCAGACAGGGAGCTGTTTCTCAGCCCCTCCATCTAAGACCACAAGGCCTGTTTCTCCATGGCTCTGGTCTCCTCGTTTCTCACCAGAGCCGTTGGAACATTTGGACCGAGGCCTTCCTCTCCACTGCGCAGACCAGCCAGATCCGAGTTGGTGGCTTCTTGAGGTCGACTCGGAGCCTATCGGACATGGATATGGACAGGATGATGCGGAGATTTATTCAGACCCATATTCAGATGGGAGTCTTGACGGGCCCCTCTCCCTCTGGAGGGGGGCCTCCATGCCTCTTTTCTGCCCCATCTCTCCATCCTCGATCCATGCTTCGGCTTGAGGGCTCTTGGATCCAAGTTTTTTTTGGAGCTGGTAGCTCGGCGCCGACGGTTCCTCTAACCTTGACTCCAGCTGTTACCTTGAGTTCCTCTGATCCGACTTGTTCAGATCCGAGTGACTCTCGGAGCCGCGGACAGGGAGTAGGACCTGGGGGAATGGATTCTTCGGCTCCGAACTTTTTGGATCCGATCTGTTCCCTCGGACCTCAGGCTACTCTGGCTTCGGCTCCGGTCCCCGCTTCAGATCCAGGGAGGGCTTCTCCATTGACCTTTGAACTGGTGGAGAGGGTTCTCTCCCAGGGATTGAGACCCCAGCCCATCCCCCTCGGATACCACCCAGGCCCCCCTGGATTTGGCGATGACTCTCTTCATCTTGTCTCAGGGACAGCCCGTGCCAGAGGATCCCCAGGTTAATTTCCCTGAGGAAACCCCTGCGGCTCACGGATCCCCTTCTGAAAGTCCCATTGAAGAGGGTCACCATAAGCGCAAGTGCAAAAGGAGGCACTTGGACTCTCCCAAGTCCCTCACTATGGACACTGACTTAGATGAAGGAGAAGGTTCCCCAGGTCACCTCCCGAAGACGTCTCCTTCGGAGCTAGAGGGGAGGTTGGTCAGCCCCAAAACCTTCTGGGGATGAGTCAGTGTTCCTGGAGGCCTTTGGCATGGGCCCATCTACTTCCTGGATGTCCCCGCCAGCGGACCCTTTGATGGACCCTATCACCACGAGGGCATGGAAGGAGCCTGACACCATAGAGCCCATCCCCAAATGCCCTGACAAGGTTTTATCTCCCTCTTCTGACAGACAACCCTGGTCGAAAGGAGCCTCAGTTGATGTTATGTTGGTTGCAGCGGCCACAAAGAAGGAGCTAGCTCAGGAGAGTTCCTCAGTCCACCCTCCAGACAAGGAGTCTAGGTGGGTGGATAGGTTTGGGAAGCGTGATTACTCCTCAGCGACCTTTTCTATCCGTGCGCTGAATTATTTGGCACATGTGATTTGGTTTCAGTGAGACCTTGCTTCGGAATTCACTGAGTCGCCCCCAGAGTCTTTATCGCCGCAGGACAGACAGTTGTTCTCGGCGAAAATGTCTACTCTGAAATCAGTCTCAAACACGTCAATGCGGCTCCTCTCCCATGCCACAGAAGGCAGCTAGGGCAGCTGGGACAGGCATAACCATGAGGCGTCATGCCTGGCTCAGGTAGTGTCAGTTCGCGGACCCTTTCAAGGCATCGTTTATCAACGCTCCCTTCGATGGCTCTTCCCTTTTTGGGAAGACCGTACATGACACACTTGTCCAGAGCGAAAAGGATGGGAAGATTTTGTCTGCCGTCGCAGCCCGCTTCTCTAACCCTCAGCGGACCTTCTCTAGGAATCAGAGGGCAGAAGAAGATGTGGTTCTGAAAATCTCAGTTTTCCTGGGATTCTCAGGACAACTATTCCCCCAGAGGCAGAGGGAGACGATTTCGGGTCTAGGGAACCCTTTTCTGATAGACCCGGTCAGCAGCCCTGAGGGGTTGCCCCGACTGTCCTACTCTGGAGGCAGTCGGGAGACGATTGTCCTTGCACCCAGCGGCATGGGAGTCCATTACGACAGATCGCTGGGTTTTACAGATAATATCCAGAGGGTTACTCTATCCCATTTGTTGTCCCACCAAATATTACAAAACACCTCCTGGATGTTCCACCCGCTCACAGGGAGGCCTCAGCTCTAGAGGTTTCAAAGCTGCTTCTCAAACGAGTCATTGAACAGGCCCCCCCCCCCCAATCAGTCCGGATTAGGCGTCTACTCAAGGTTCTTTTTGGTGCCAAAAAAGACTGGGGACGTCAGGCCCATTCTAGACCTGTCAACATTAAACCTGTTGGTAGCCAAACAGAAATTCCGGATGGTCACCCTACAGTCCATTCTACCTTATTTCCGAGAGTGCAACTGGATGTGCTCGTTAGACCTCCAGGATGCTTACTACCACATCAAAATACATAGAACCTTCAGGAGGTTTCTGCGCTTCTGGCTGGGAGCCAGTCATTTTCAGTTCAGAGCCCTACCCTTTGGTCTCACCACAGCCCCCCCAGGGTGTTCACCAAGGTAATGGCAGTTGAGGCTTCAGGGTATTCTGGTATTTCCATACCTGGATGACTGGCTGTTCGCTGCGCCCAACAAGCATCAATTGTGTCTGGCCCGAGATTGTTTCATTCGGTTGGCAGATCTACCGGGAATTAAAGTCAATGTTCACAAATCCCGTTTGCAACTAGTACAAGTTCTAGACTTCATTGGGGCACAGCTAGACACTTTGCAGATGAAGATATTCTTAACTCCAGACAGGATCCTACACCTCAGGTGCCACATAGCTCAGATAGCGAACTTAAGTCTTCAAAGGCGAGCGAGGTTCTCCGGGCTCTGGGCTCCATGGCTGCCGCCATATCGATTCTCCCTTGTGCGCGCCTTCACATGCGGGTTCTTCAGTGGACTCTGGCTGTTCAATGGTCTTGGCCAGACCTGCCCATGGAATTTCCGATCAAGATCAGTCATGTCTGCAGGACATCTCTTCTTTGGTGGTTAAGTTCACCGGAGATATCAGAAGGACGTCCCTTCGCGTCATCTCCAGTCTAAGCCACAGTGACCACAGACTCCTCCCAACTCAGGTGGGGGGGGACACTGTTTGGGAAGGACAGTCCAAGGAATGTGGTCCCAATTAGAGACCAAGTTGCACATAAATGTTCTAGAGATGAGGGCAGTGCTTTTAGCATTGGAAGCCTTTTACACAGTCCTCCCTCTTGGATTGATTGCAGTTCAGTCAGACAACATGTCGGTTGTCTGGTATATCAACAGGCAGGGGAGAACCAGCTCCTACCCTCTATGTTGCGAGGCCATGAGAGTGTGGGAATGGGCGATCTCCACCGGTCGGTTTGTGATAGCATCGCACATTCCGGGGTGCTCCAACATTTTAGCGGACAGATTGAGTCGGGCCATTCTGATGCCTTACGAGTGGTCTCTGAAACAGTCAGTAGCGGAGGAGATCTTCCTTGCTTGGGGTTAGCCTTGCTGCGATCTCTTCGCATCTCCTTCCAACGCGAAGTGCAGCGAGTTCTTCGCTCTGATTCCCTCACCAGGGAAAATCCCCAGAGACGCTCTAGTCCATGCTTGGCCCCCCAGGGGTTCTGTATGCTTATCCACCATTGCCCCTCATTCCGAAGTTTCTTCAGAAAGCTTGCCGACTGCGGTTCAAAGTGATCTTCATTGTCCTGTTCTGGCCTCGTCAGGTTTGGTTCCCATTCCTTTGGCCTCATCTCGTAGCTCCCCCGTGGGTTTTGGATTCCTGCCTGGATCTAATCTCCCATCTGTCGGGGGCATGTCCGCCCAATCTGGGCAGCCTCAAGTTATGGTGAGTACATAACTCTTTTCCCCCTGTTCTTCATCACATGCATTTTCAAGGAATGATAGAACCAGTTCCTCCTTCCCAGGTGGGGAAGGGTTTTTATTGGAGGATGTTCCTAGTGCCAAAGAAACAAAATGCTTGGAGACCAGTTCTATACTTTTATTTCCTAAACCTGTTGATGATGGTGCTCAAATTCAAAATCATGTCACTTTATAGCCTGTTACTTTTTCTTCCTGTTTGCTGGTAACACTAGGCTTAAAAGATGCTTATCCACGTTCATCAAGACTTCAGACATTTCTTAAGGTTGTGTGTCTCTTGTCTGGAACACATTATCAGTTCTCTGTCTTACCCCTTTGCATTATCCATTGCACTATGTTGACTGTGTCTAGCTTCAGGTATAGCTCATTGCAGGCTATAGGGTTTTCCATATTTAGGTAGCTTGCTTATCTTTGCAGAATCTTTTTCAAAGTATCAGGAATCAGTCTCTCTCTCTTTCGCTGTCTGTTTTTATCTTTGGTGAGAGATTTTTTACATAAGCTTGGATTAAAAGAGAAAATTCAAAAGTCCTTCTTGACTACTTCACAACGGATTCTGTTCCTGGGATGTCAACTAGACACCTCAGTTCAAAAAGCTTTTCTTCTACAGGAAAGGATAGATCTTTATTTAGATCTGTTTCTAAGGTTTTCCTCTCAGACTTATGTCACTGCGAGGAAGTACTTCAGGATTTTGGGTCTATCTCATGGCATCTGTGATTCTCATGATACCTTTGGCAAGACTCCACATGAGAAAAATACAGTAGTATCTGAAATGTATTTAGTCCCAGCATTAATACCCTTTATCATTTCAAATCCCACTGCTGGGGTTTGTCAGAAGAGAAGTCTTTTGTTGGAGACAACAGATATTCTTTAATCTAGGGTCTCCCCTTCTCTCACACTCCCTGCTCCAAAGTAGATAGTCATCACAGATGCTTTGTACTTTGCTTGGAGAGCAGTTTCAGGAGGGCTAAAAATGCAGGGGGTGTTGGATACCAAGGACAGATACAAGCACATAAATATCAAGGAGGCGTTTGCTGCCTTCATCTGTGTTTACCAGGACCTATTCAGGTGGTTTACAGACAATACCCCGGTCATGTGATACATCAACAAAAAATGGGGGAAACCAAGTCGTACCCTTTTGTAGACTATTCATGTTAGCTTGAGATATAGATTCACAGCACAGTGTCACTCTATAGGCATCCTACATTCTGTCAGATCAAAATTGTGTGGTAGGCAAGCTGAGCAGGACCATGCAAAACCTCATGAATGGAAACTAGATCAGGGAGTCTTGCAAGGTTTTATCCTTCTGGGGGTGTTACTCAAGTAGATGTCTTTGTCTCTTCCCTGAACAATTAACTGGCATGATCTGTTCCAAGATTTTATGCAAGAAAGCCAGGAATGTTTGTTTGTCTTTCTACCATTTCCACTAATATACAGGGAAGATATCCCCCAAGATCATTGTGGTAGCTCTCTTCTGACCCAGGCAACAATGGTCCTTCCTTCTTTGGGAAATGGGAATTACCAAAAACTGCCTCACAGACTAGATCTACTCAAACAAGAACAGGAGTGTTTGAAACATCCCAACATTAATGATCTTCAGTTGACTGTCTGGATATAAGGTCTTAATTCCTTTTAGGCACCTGTTTTCTGAGGACATACAGCAGGTGCTAATGGAGGCAAGAAAGTTTGCTACTAGAAAATCATACTTTAGCAAATGGAAAAGGTTTTCTAGTTGGTGTCGACAACATAACCAGAACCCTTTCAGGGCTAGCTGATCTCTGGTTTTAGAGTATTTGTTGGAGTTACTATCCTTTCTTTTTCCTTTATCCTGGTTCATTTATTGGCCATTTCAGTACATCTGCCCATCGATCCTCCTCTTTGAATGCAGTCTTCTATCAAAATGTTTTTTGAAAGTGTTTTTTTTTCATAATAGGCCATCAAGAAAACCTCTGGCCCATCTTCTCTATCTTAATTTTGTGTTAAAGAAGCTAAAACTTGTTCCATTTGAGCCAGCTAATGTGGCTGACTTGAGGTTCTTAACATGGAAAACAGTTTTACTGATTGCTTTGACCTGTGCAAGAAGGATTCCTGAGTTGCAAGCTCTTATGGTTGGTGAGTCACCCCTATCGTATTTTCCATTAGGACAGGGTTTCTTTGAGAACTGTTTCTTTATTTCTGCCTAAAGTGGTATCCAAGTTGACTTTAAGCCAAACTATCCATCTCCCCATTTTTTTTCCTGAACCTAAAAATGAGGGAGAAAGTATACTCCATAACTTAATGTCCACAGACAACTCTGGTACTATCTCGACAGAACTAAATCTTTCAGATCTTTGGATCCATTGTTCATTTCTTGTGAAGGTAAGAAGGGACAACATACAGTACAACAGAGTATTTCCTATTGCTTGTCTGAGGTTATTACCATATTTGTATTAACCATAACAAATCAATTCCAGGCAGGACGGACCACTGTACCAGGACCTTGCCTATATCTGTGGCTTTTTGAAAGGGTTAGATTCTAGAAGTATTTTAGAAACTGCTACATGGTTCTCTCTGCATACTTTTACAAAGCACTACAAGCTTGATTCCTTCTGTAGGTCCAGAGCAAGCTATGCTAGGACAATTCTCCAGGGGCTCCTGGACTCCTCTCCTTCCATTTTTCAAGTGTATTTAGCTATGGTAACCTACCCTTATAGCTAAGGCTCCTGCAAAAGTGGTCAATCAGTAAATGTTTGAATGATACTGCTACAGGAGCCACTCTGTCCTTGTACCCCCTTCTTTTATGCTTTGTTTTTATGTCAGGGTGTGTACATTTATTTTTTGTTGTTTCTAGCATTGACCTTTCAGGGCTCAGCCTCCCTCTGTCTGCTGGCAGAGAAGCTTTGAAGGACTTTGCGCCCAACCTTGCCTTTTAGTCAACTCAGCGCAAACTCCTTGACAGTTTGGGTGCATAGAGCATGCTCTAATGCTTTGGAAGCAGGGTAGCTGTTATATCCTTGGCAAAATGTAACCCATATAGTTAATGCTACTACAGCAGTGAATATTCCAACAGCTACTGTTATGGTAAGTTCAACTTACACAACTGTGCATTTTCACATATACTGATAGGTGTCTGGATTTTTTTATGACATCTTTTCTCTTCCCAGATGCGAAAAACAGCTTGTATGCTTTCAGAAAACATTAACTTTTATCCCTAAGGAAAAGTGCAGTGGCTACCTTTAATTAATTAATTAATTAATTAATTATTTAATTAATTATTAATTAATTAATTAATTAATTAATTAATCAATCAGTCAATCAATCATTTGTTTACCGGGAAAGTCCGACTAGGTTCCACAGAGCTTGTTTTCAGCGAAGGCCCGGGGAGAAATGCTCCAGATGCATGTCTTTGGAATGTGGGAGGAAACCAGAGTACCCGGAGGAAACCCACGCGAACACAAGGAGAACATGCAAACTCCACACATAAGGCACCTCAGCCGAGAATCGAACCGGAGAACCTCTTGCTATGAGGCGACAACATTAACCGCTGCACCACTGTGCCGTGGTTAAATAAAACTTAATGATTTGAAGTATTTTTAAACAATTTTATTAAATTATCTCTTAAGAAAATAGGCAAACATACATTAAGAGAAAAGAAAACAAACCATTTCAACGTTTTCCATTTAAATGCAATATGCATTACATATATTTTCTTTGCTACTATCATCAGTCCAACATTACAAAAAAATGCTGAATTTCTGTCTTCCCTTAAATTTGAGTACTCTTTAGGGAATTTTTAAAATCTGGCAACTCATTACACTCCCAAAAATATGTTCCCAGTTATCTCTTTCTTCTCCATCATACCTCCAACATTTGCTGTCTGCCTGAGAAAAAATTCTTTGAATTCTGCTTGGGGTATAAAAATATCTATGCAAATACTTGCAAGCAGAGATCCTAAACCTTCTGGACTTGGCTGCATACTTTGGAGCTATGCACGTCTTCTCGTTGTTTTCTTGTAAATTGCTTTTCTAGACTATCTTCTCAATCTTTTCTAAACTCTTTTGATTGATTCTTACAGTTATCATGCAATATTTCATATGTCCTACTAATTATCTTTTATAACAGCTGCTTCTATTCTGGATTCAACCAAAAACTCTACTAACAGGTTTTTCACTTTAAAATTCTCCTGCAGTCCAGTGTCTTCTTGACCTCATCCCACTGTTACCTTTCCCTGCTTTAGTTATTTACTTCCAGTATCTTGGTTTCTTTGCCAGATTTCTCCAGTAAATTTTAGACCTTTCTTGTCTATTTTCTGTAATCCTACTTAGTCATCCCTATTGACAAAATCTCCTTTCTTCATTCTCATATTGGCTTAGTTCTTAGAATACTTTATGCAACTTTATGAATATAATATTATGCATGGTTACTATTCTTAAGGATCTGTATCCAGAATCTCACTGTCTGTCTTTCTTGAATGTTCTCCTTGTTTCATCATAGTCATCTTCATCATCATCATCATCATCATCCCTTTCCCCTTTGAATTATAGCCTTCTGTTTGTGTTATGCATCTGAGCCTTAACTGTGTCACTGTAAAATCTCTCTTCAAATCAGGTAAATTTAAACCACCTTGTTATGTTGGAAGTATCAGCTTATCAGACAAACTCTTGTTCTCTTTTCCTCCCTGATAAATTAATTCAATTCTTTATTAATTATTGTCCACAACCTCTGTTCAGGTTGGCCCATATATAAGACTAAAGGGACTCCAATATCACAATAGTAAAACACATGAAGCAAATAATCCAACAAAAAAATGTCACAAGATACCTTCTCCTTGAAAAGAACCGGACACTAGGCAGAGTAAGGTTATAAGCGCTTTCGTTCCCTTTATTCACACTCGATACAAACGGAACTTCATCAGATACAAAACCTTACACACTTCCCCCCTTTTTTATATACAATTCAATTGCTTAATCACAATCAATTAACTTAAATGAATTAATTAGTTAAATGAATTAATTAGTTAAATGTGCTCTCAAGTTAAAAACACATTAATACGTTCTGTAAAATATATTGCTGTGTGTAATACATAAATAATTCTCCTATAAAAACACATATATAATAAACATTTCATCTGTTAAAAAAAATATATATATATATTTATACTAACTTAATTGCTTCTATGTTCAACCACTTAAACCATTTTCAACTAATCTCATCTGCCTTTAAATGAAGCAAGCTCCTTAGAGAAATCCTGTCATTAATACCAGGAAAAACTAGCATTCAACAACACCTGCCAGTGTGTTTCCCTGTATTCTAAAAAACAGGGCCAATTACCCCCCCCCCCTCAAAAAATCATTTTAAATGGAAATCTAGCATTTTTGCTAAATGTTCTGTTTTACTCCCACCTCCAGCCACTATGGGTCTCATTGGTGGATCCCCTAATGATTTATAAATTTTGGGAATCCCAAAGAAGGCTGAGGTTACAGGATTGTTCACCTTTAAGTATCTCACCTCATCTTCACTAAAGGTATATTCCTGGAAAAGTTCTTCCAAAATCATGTCTAATCTAACATTAAAGATGTTAACCTCATTCAATGATGCTGCACTAAAGTAGGAACTGTCATTCAAATATTTCATAATTCTAGTGGTGTAGTCATAATGTTCCATTACAGCTACCCCTCCCCCCTTATCAGGCTTCATGATTCTTACTTCTTGGTTCCTCATTAACTCTGTTAATGCCTGTTGTTCATCTTTTGTTAAATTCTGGTTAATCGTCTAGTCTTGTTCCCTATTAAATTCCTGTACTCTGTTTCATTCAATCTTTCGAAAAGGGCCACTGGTGGTAATGGGGGGGGGGGGTTATAAGTACTTTTTCTTTTTAAGGTTACTCTAGTTGCATCACTCTCCTTCCCATTCTGCATTACCAACTTTAAATTTATGGCCCTTGCAAACATTTTAAATCTAAAATAGTGTTAACCATATAATTCTGTTTTTTAGGGATAAAACTAAACCCTTTTACAAATAGTTCTGCATGGGTGTTATATTTAATATGATTCCACTGTACTTATAAATCTTAAGACCCTTATATTCCAGAATACAAACATTTCCATTTTCATTGTTATCATTACTGTTCCCTGTATTATTACTATTATCATTATACATAGCTTCAGCAGAGACATTGTTAAACTCAAAATCGTGCTGTAAAAATACATAATTTCCTTCATTAGTTGTGTTCAATGCATCTAGATTTTGTTTGTTCCCCAAAGATTCATCACAGTATGTCTCGTGTAATCTCAACACAGTGCTTTTCCATATTTACATCAAAATCATTATACAGTTCGTTAAGACATGCTTCATTAGATAAATCATTACATTCTACAGCATAGTGCAACAATGAGGCCTTATTGCTAAAACTTTCATTTGTAGTATTCAGTCCATTTCCAATGTCACAGGTATCAGCAACATTCTCTTGAAACAGCATAGTACAAGGAAAGTCAGTATAACACTCAGTGCTGTCATTTCCACCAAACACAGGTGACCATTCATTTGTTTTACTGTGGATTCTTGTATAATCGATCTTCCCCACACATTTATCACCAACAGTCTTATGCATCACTTCAGTACTAAAACAGTTAGAAAAATACTTTGTTGTCATTAACAACAAACTGAGATGGTCTTACCGTTGGTAGAATGGTTGTGGTGGTGGTCTCCCCTTCCTTCTGTTTTGACCACCTTGTTGCACACGATAGTCTCTCCAATACTGTTTTTTGTTGTTGTTGTTTCTGGGTGTCCAGGAACCATACTTGCTTTTCAGCCGTGCAGACCTTCTTGGCAGTGGTCGAAAATCCTGCTGTAAACCAGTCCCTTGCTCACCAAACACCTCCGGTTCAGCAACCTCATCTCATGGCAAAATTTCCACAACTTCTTTATCTGTTTCTACGAATGAAACTCTTGGTCGACCACCTGGAATCGGGTCCGCCCTCTTCTGCTCGTATTCCTCCTGGTCTCTTTTCAGCTTCTTCTCTTTTTTCTTTTTAATGTTATGTTCGTGCTGCTCAACCCTCGGGAAGATGGTGGAATAAACCCCTTTGTTTGTCTCAAAAGGCTATCAGCAGTTATTTCTCTTTGTAATGTCACAATTTCATCTTTCAAACTGCACATTATTCTAGCATTGTCTTTAATTAGTAACCACATAAAGTCAATGCCTGTCCGGTCAAACCGTTCTAAAAATTCCCGGTGTAGAACTGAACCACTCTGAATGTTATTAGGGAACTTACAGATTCTTATCCCCTTCGGTACTCTTCCCAGGCATATACAGTCTTCGAAAAACATATTGTCAAGCTGTAATCCCCTGAATTTTTTCAGAGTTTTTTCAAATTTATAAATTTTATGTTTATAATTGGAAACAGGATCATCACCTTCTCTTGGCTGGTCCCCGAATCCATCCCACGATGGTATCGGTTCCCTGTTCAGCCAGGAGAGGAATTCTTCATCACCCATTGCTTGCAAGCCTTTTCCATTCACTTCACCTACTCCAGTGGCATTCACATCTCTCAGTACCACCCCTGAGTTTAGGATATTCTAGCTTCCTGCAACTCACCAGAATAATTTTCAACAGCAATACAGTTACTAACATTCATTTCTGTAGCAGTATGAATTTCTTTTGCTCTACTAGAAAATACTAAATCAACTTTACTATTAATTTGGGAAATTAAAGCCAAAAGCTGTGTAAGGCTTACACTGTCATCATTATTAATATTGTCCACAGAGTTATCCATTGCCAGGAACTTGTCAGTAAACACTGGTCTCTAATTCACAAAAAATACTTGCTTGTAGTTTCTCTCTTCAGAGCCAACTTCTAAAAAAGTATCAAAGTCTAAAATTCACAAAAACACTTGATTGTAGTTTCTCTCTTCAGAGCCAGCTTCCCAAAAAGTGTCAAAGTCTATGATTCACAAAAAATATTTGCTTGTACTTTCACTCTTCAGGGCCAGCTTCCCAGAAGGTGTCAAAGTTTGTGCTTTCTCTCTCTTCAGAGACAGCTTCCAAAAAAGTGTCAAAGTCTTTCCTTGAGCAAGTATCCTGTGTACCAATGCACACCAATATCACAATAGTAAAACACATGAAGCAAATAATCCAACAAAAAAATGTCACAGGATACCTTCTCCATGAAAAGAACCAGACACCAGGCAGAGTAAGGTTATAAGCACTTTCGTTCCCTTTATTCACATTTGATACAAACGGAACTTCATCAGATACAAAACTTTACACACTCCCCCCCCACCTTTTTTATATACAATTCAGTTGCTTAATCACAATCAATTAAATTAACTTAATTAGTTAGTTAAATGTGCTCTCAAGTTAAAAACACATTTATATGTTCTTTATTAATCATAGGATTTCTCTAAGGAGCTTGCTTCATTTAAAGGCAGATGAGCTTAGATGAAAATGGTTTAAGTGGTTGAACATAGAAGCAATTAAGTTAGTATAAATATATATATATATTTTTAACAGGTGATATGTTTATTATATATGTGTTTTTATAGGAGAATTATTTATATATTATACATAGCAATATATTTTAAAGAACTTATTAATGTGTTTTAGCACATTTAACTAATTAATTCATTTAAGTTGATTGTGATTAAGCAATTGAATTGTATATAAAAAAGGGGGGAAGTGTGTAAGGTTTTTTATCTGATGAAGTTCCGTTTGTATCGAGTGTGAATAAAGGGAACGAAAGCACTTATAACCTTACTCTGCCTGGTGTCTGGTTCTTTTCAAGGAGAAGGTATCCTGTGACATTTTTTTGTTGGACTATAGGGACTAAAACATTTTCACTGCTTGTACCTTACTGTCCATATCTATAAATAAGAAATCTGAAGTAGGAAACTTCATTTGATCATCAACCTGTGGGTATCGGATCTGACCTGGATCTGAGCCGGCTGCTTTCCAAGCTAGAGATCCGAGCTCGAAGCTCCTCCCTGTTACCTATAATGCCCTGCCACCTCCTTCCAGTCACCAGATCTCGTTTGCCATGGCTTTGTCAAACACGGGTTTCTCGAGCTCCTCGCTTTAGGCGATCTGTGAGTAGGAAAGTTTCTTAAAATCTTATTAGATGTGAAATTGTTCGATCTCGCCGTTTGTTCTTACACACGGGTTCGGAGCCGATCCTCGGCTCCGAGTCGGCCGCTTCACAAGCTCTGCATCTGAAAGAAAGCTCGAGGCACAGTCTATATCCCATGATCCTCCTCTATCATCCCTCAGATCTAGTTTGCCGCTGCAGCTGATCGCATCGAGAGAGCTCGGGCCAGTTAAAACTTTCTATTTTTTTTCTGTATTTAGAACTTTAAAAATTTTAAAAACTTTTTGCTAGTATATATATATATATATATATATATATATATATATATAGAGAGAGAGGTTTAGTGTGTGTGTGCATATTTAGCCAGGTTTTGTTACCTTTGGAGGCTTTATATAAATAATCTTAGGGCTTAGGCCTATTTTTTCTGTCAGGGCTCTGACATTTAATAGTAGTAAAACTTTAGCAAAGTTTTTTTCCTAGTATTTAGCTACTTAATATTGTGTGCAGTGTTTCATATTTACTCCCTTATTATTCTACATTTATATATATTCATATTTTTACATAGTTAAATTAGGACTGTTTCTGCTTTAGCTGTTTATACTTATTAGTAACTTAGAGTTATAGAGTTATTAAAATAACCTTGTTCTTGCATCGTAAAGTTTGTTTCATGTCAGCTGTGTCTGAAAAGGTTAAATCTGGATTTAAAAGGTGTCAGTGTGGACAGAAGATATCCATCACTGACAATCATGCTTCCTGCGTCTACTGTCTTGGGCCTCTCCACCTGCAGGAGGACTGCACTATTTGTCACTCCTTCAGTGGAAGGGTCATGATGGAAAGGCGCAGGAAGCTGATAGAGAGGGGCTTATTAAAGCCTGAATTTCAAGAAGCCTTGGAAAAGTCTGATCAGGCATCTAAGTCTTCGAAGGGGTCGAAGACTTCGAAGGTTTCGGAGCCCAAGTCATCGGCTCTGAGCACTTCTTCTGAGGTTCGGTCGCCGGCTCCACAGACCTCGGGGCTGAGCACCGAACGATTATCTCTCATCGAGCCTCAGGTCTTGGAGCCGGTGTCGGAGGTGCCTCCACCCTCGATCCTTCGGTCGGTGACATCTTCGGCCCCTTTGATCCGTTCTTCCAGACCCTTATTGGATACGGACGTGGATCGTGTGGTACAGAAGCTCATGGAGAATACGTCTCTGTCCAAGTTAATTGCGGTTTCGTCCCAGTTGGTCTCGAAACTGGAAGCCCTCCCTGTATCTCCAGCAGACCCTCCTCCGAGACCCTTTGAGTCTTCGGAGCCGGGAGAAGAGGAACCGATGATCGTTGAACCCTCGGTGCCGAAGCCTACTTTTGTGCGATCGGCACCACTGACCTCGACTCCATCGGAGCCCATCGAGGAGTCACGGAGCCGACGATCTCTCCTTGGTTCCGGGGCCGAGAGTCGAACTGAGCTGTCAGTACCGACTCTTCCTCTCGGAACCTCGGCTCAGATTAGTTCAGCTCCGTCCTCGTAGTCCCGGTCTCGGGGAAACTACCATGTTCTTCGGACCCGGTGGAGTCCTCGGTCTGGGGCTCCGGGGCCTTCGACGTTATGAGGAAGGTCTTGTCTGAAAAGACATTCACCTCTTCGGAGTCATCTTCTCTTTTCCCTAAAGGGCCGCGTTCTGTTTCTGTACCAGCGATCCCAACCAAGCGTAGAGACCCAATGCCTCAGCTAACCCCAGAGGGTGTCCCCTGTTCCTTGGAAGCTTCACCAGATGCCCCCTCTGATGACGTCCCGAGGAAAAGATTGTGCAAGAGGAGGCACATTGATTTTCCACAAGAATCACTCACATCAGACACCGATTTGGAGGAGCCAGAGGGGTCCCCACGGTCCCCCTCGGAGGATGTCTCGTTTGCTGACATTCTGGAAATTTTGAAACAGAGGGGTGATTGGCAGGCCATTGCCCCCACTGAGGACGAATCGGTGTTGCTGAAGGCATTTGGGGCTCAACCTTCTACATCCTGGGTGACCCCGCCCTTCGATGAACTAATGGAGCTGATAGCTCGAAGGGCATGGGAGACCCCAGATACAGTGGAACCAGTCTCTAGGAAGCCGAACAAATATATTACTGCCCCCCGAGATGAGGCTTATCTTACAGAAGGAGTCCCAGTGGATGCTATGGTGGTAGCGGCAGCCAGGAAAAAGGAAATGTCTGAGTCATCTTCCTCTGTTCATCCCCCTAATAAGGATTCCAGGACTATGGACAGATACGGGAAGCGCGTTTTCAGTTCAGCAACTTTTTCCATGCGTTCGCTGAATACCTTACGCATTTACACGACTTCAGAGAGATCTCATTAAAGAGCTGGGAGATACTTTCCAGGGTAACACAGATGCTGCTGTCTCCGAAAAGGTAACAGCACAACTCAACACCCTAACTTCGATAGTAAACTCGTCCATGAGGCTCATTTCATATGCGGCTGAAGGGTCGAGTAGGGCTGCAGCTTCAGCGATCGCTCTACGGAGGCAATCCTGGATGCGCCATTGCTCCTTTGCGGAAGCCTTCAAGTCTTCCTTTACCAATGCCCCATTCAATGGTGCCACCCTGTTCGGTTCCAAAGTGAAGGAGACTCTCACTCGGTGTGAGCAAGAAGGTAAGACCCTGTCTGCCGTAGGGGTCCGTTTTTCCGCCCCAACCAGACCGTACCCCAAAGGGCAAAGAGGCGGAAAGATGTGGTTCCGAAAGACTCGGGGATCTTACCAGCCCACACAGAGCGACACCCCCTCCAGAGGCAGAGGAGGAGGCAGGAATGGAAGACGCCGCCCAGGCGGCAGAGGGGGTCCACAGAACCAGGGCGACAGGGATAGCGTCCCTTGGAAGCCCTTCCAGCACTCCTGAAGGGAGGCCCAACTGTCATACTCTGGAGGCAGTCGGGGTCGCTTAGATTTATACCCAGAGGCCTGGCTAAGTCTTACAACAGATTCTTGGGTAAAAAGCATAGTAACCAGAGGATACAAGATCCCTTTTATCACAATGCCCCCCCCCCAACAAAAGAGATTTCCAGATGTTCCATCCAGTCTGCGAGGTCAAGCAGCCGTAGAAATAAAAAGGCTGCTCGGAAAAAGAGTCATCCAACCAGTCCCGGCGGACCAGATAGGATCCGGAACTTACTCAAGGTTCTTTTTAGTTCCAAAGAAAACAGGGGACTGGAGGCCAGTTTGGACCTCAGCAAACTCAATACCTTCGTAAGAAAGGAAAAATTCCAGATGGTCACGCTACAATCGATCCTTCCCTTCCTACAAAAGGATGACTGGATGTGCTCTATAGATCTCAGGGATGCTTACTGCCATATCAAAATGGCCAAAGCATCCCGAGATCATCTGCGCTTCCGGCTGGGAGCCAGTCACTTCCAATTTCGAGCACTGCCCTTTGGTCTCACCTCAGCCCCCAGGGTGTTCAAATGCATGGCAGTAGTGGCGTCTCACCTGAGACGGATAGGATTCCAGGTGTTTCCATATCTGGATGACTGTTGCAAGCCAGGGAATACACGATCAACCTTTGTTCCCGTTTAGGGATCTCAGTCAATTTCGAAAAATCTGCCTTATCGCCCTCACAGCATATTTCATTTATAGGGGCAGAATTAGACACTACTACAATGCTATTCACACTTCCACAAACAAGAGCATCAACCCTCAGAGACCAGGTCGCTATTCTGATTCAGAGCAGAAAAGTTTCTGCGGCACAAGTGCTAAAAGTACTGGGTTTGATGTCAGCCACGTTGATTGCAGTTCCCCTCGGCAGGATGCACATGGGGGTCCTCCAGTGGCTACTCTTCACGCAGTGGTCATTCCAACAACTCCCTCTGTCTCACCACATTTCGATCACGGAATCTTGCAAGCAGGATCTTCAATGGTGGCTAAACAGCCAAGACCTAACAATGGGCCATCCATTTGTATTACCCAGTCCTATAGCCACAGTAACCACGGACGCTTCCCTGATGGGGTGGGGGGGGGCTTTTTCAGGGGAGAACAGTCCAAGGAGAGTGGTCCAAGATAGAGTACAATCTGCCTATCAATGTTCTGGAGCTGAGAGCAGTGTTCCTAGCATTGCAACACTTTCACGAGTCTCTACCTCTAGGAACAGTGGCAGTTCAGACGGACAATATGTCGGTGGTCTGGTACATAAACAAGCAGGGTGGAACCTGATCTTATCCATTATGCAGAGAGGCCCTGAGAATTTGGCAATGGGCAGCATCCACGGGTCGTTTTCTGATAGCAACGCACATTCCAGGGTCATCCAACGTCATTGCGGACAGGTTGAGCAGAGCCATCCTGTTACCTCACAAGTGGTCCCTGAGCAACCTAGTAGCGGAAAGGATTTTCCGCAGATGGGGCCAGCCTTGCTGCGACCTTTTTGCATCCCCCTTGAATGCCAGATGCAGACGCTACATTGCCCTTCTTCCCCCTTCGGGGGGTGCCCCCAGGGACGCAGTAGTGAACGATTGGCCCCCGGGTCTCCTGTATGCTTTCCCTCCTGTTCCCTTGATTCCCAAATTTCTACAGAAAGCCAGGAACCTGGAAAGGACGATCATACTCATAGCACCATTCTGGCCTCGACAGATCTGGTTTCCCTTCCTTCATGCCCACCTGATGGAGGAACCATGGATTCTGGACCCGGAGCCAGACCTTTTGACTCATTCGTCGGGAGTTCCTCATCCGTCCCTACGATCCCTCAAATTAACAGCTTGGCTGCTCCACTTCCCAATTTAGCCAGGTCAAAGTTTTTGTCTTCTTCGGTACAGCACATCCTACTTTCTTCTCACAAACCTTCTACCAGAAAACTATACAAAAGCAAATGAAAACATTTTGCTTGCTGGGCGTCAACACAAGGATTAGACCCCTTGGTAGCCCCAATACACAAAATTCTAGAATTTTTATCCACACTGTTTCACGGAGGGGCCTCTACTTCTACGATAAGGGTACAGTTAGCGGCCATATCAAATTTTCATGTAGGTGAAAGGTATTCTTCAATCATGTTTCACAGGCTTTGTAAGGCTTTCATGAAGGGTACCTTTCACCTTCGACCACCCATTCGCGATCCAATCTCCCCATAGAATTTGAATTTGATGTTGTCTCAGCTTATGCTACCACCCTTTGAACCAGCGTCAACCTGTTCAATTAAGTATGTGTCATAGAAGACCCTATTCCTCATCGCTATTACCTCGGCTCGTAGAATTTCAGACCTCCAGGCACTGTCAGTCAGACCGCCATACATGATTTTTCACCCTGACAGAGTTTCCGTACGTACTAATCCGTCCTTTCTTCCGAAGGTATGCTCAATACTTAACATTAATCAATCATTGAACTACCCACATTTTTCAAAAATCATTCAAACAAATTGGAGTACATGTTACACAAGTTGGATGTGCAGAGACAATTGAGATTTCATCTGGACAGGACAAAAGACTATAGAAAATCGGACCAACTGTTCATGTCATTTGCGGAGAATAAGAAAGGCATGGCAGTAACCAAGCGAACATTATCCAAATGGCTGTCTGACTGCATAAATTTTGTTTATTCTGCTTCAAAGCAACCACTTCCATTCAAGCCCATGCCGCTCTTCTTCCATTGGATACTATTTGTGCAGCGGCTATGTGGGCAAAACCTCATACGTTTGTCACTCATTACAAAGTAGACAGGTCTTCCAAGGACAGAGCATCTTTTGGTTCCACTGTACTCAGGAACGTTCTTCCATAAGTCACCCAGGGTAACGGAGCTAGGGACGCTACCCGTGTGTAAGAACAAATGGCGAGATCGAACAATTTCACATAAAGAAGTTATGTTCTTACCATAACGTTCCATGTGAATTGTTCATCTCGCCTTTGTTCTTACAACCCGTCCCTCCATCCCCCACCATGTTCTGGAAGAACGGGTATGACTAGTGTCTGGTTGTTTTCTCTACATGGCCTTCTCTACCCAATCCTCAGTAAGCAGCCTATTTCCTTTTCTTTTTTTTTGCCTACCTGGGGGTCATTCTAATGGTATGCAGCTTTTAGTGTGTGTGATTGCATGAGAGTTAGACACAGTGATTAGTACTGTCTTCTGGTTCTCGCAAACTAGATCTGAGGGATGATAGAGAAGGATCATGGGATATAGACTGTGCCTCGAGCCTTCTTTCAGATGCAGAGCTTGTGAAGTGGCCCTCGGAGCCGAGGATCGGTTCCGAACCCGTGTGTAAGAACAAAGGCGAGATGATGGGGTGGGAGGATGGCTTAATGGTTAAGGTGTTTGTCTTACAAACACAAGGTGCAGGGTTTGAGTCTCACAAGGGATAAATGGCTAGGCTTAAAATGACTTGCAAGAGCAGTTAGCCTAGTACGAACCTATGAACCTGTTATGAACAATTCACATGGAACGTTATGGTAAGAGCATAACTTTTTTTTTTGTGTGTGTGAACAGTTAACTCCTTAGTTTAAACCCCTTTACCGTTCCTCTTAGTTTAAAGCCTAGTACTCCCTCCTTTTTTCCCCTTAGGTGTTTGTGTGAGGTGCGTGTGTGTTTTCTTTTGGGGTAATGGCCGAGGCCTCTGAGGCCATTTTTTCTAAGTGCACTGAGTGTGGTCATAAGCTTTCCCCAGCGGATGGCCACACTCAGTGCGTCCCCTGGCTGGGGGTATCGCAGTTGTCTTCAGGCTGCCAAATTTGTGCAGCTTTTAACCCCTGGGCCCTGAGGGATAGGAGGAATAAGCTGATTCTGACAGGTCTTCTACCCTCGGAGTCGGCTTCCTCCTCCTCTCCGTCAGTGGCTACAGCCGCGGCAGGAGCTGTTCAGCCTCTTGTTCCCTCTCCCCTGGCTGGGATTCAACTTTCCATTTCTTCTCAGGATGAGAGGGACTCTAGGAAGGAGAAGAAGGAGAGGAGAAAGGGAGAAAGAGAGAAAGAGAGGGAGAAAGAAAGGCATAGGAGCCACAAGCGGCGGGCCAACTCTGCCCCCTCGGCCCCGCCTGCCAAGCTGCTCTCCTCACCTCCGAAGATTTCCGGGCCTTCCTCCCCTCTGCTCTGTTCTCCACGCTTCTCACTGGAGCTGGAGGAGGAAGCCCGACCATCTACGAGGTCGTTGTGACAGCCCTCCTGGCCAGCCTCCGCGTCCTCTTCTAGGTCGACCCACAGTCTCTCCAATGCTGATATGGACCAGATGATGCATTGTTTCCTCCAAACCCAGATGCAGATGGGAGTGCTGTTGCCTCCCCCCCCCCCCTCCGGGGGGAAGTTCAGCCCTACTTTTTGCCCTGATAGCTCCTTCTCCGATCCATTATCGGGTTTTGAAGCCGTCGGATCCGAAGAGTCCCGGAGCCGGGGTGTCAGCGCCGACAGTTATAGTTGCCTCGACGTCGGCCATGCCCTCGGGTTTGTCGGATCCCCCTTCGAATCCGAGCTCACTGAGCTGTGAGCCATACGTCGGATGTGGGGGGGCCAGTGTGTCTTTGGCTCCGTTTCGGTCGGAACACATTTCCCTCTCGGGTCCGAGTGCTTCAGCTCCGACGCCGATCCCCACGCTGAATCCGAGGGTGTTAACCACGGAGCCCAGAGAGATTGGTTCACCCTTGGCTTTCGACATGGTGGAGAGGGTTCTCTCAAGAGGTTCGAGACCCTCTACTCTTTCTTTGGATCCAGTCCCCACTCCCTTGCAGCTGGGCTTGTCTTCTGTCATCCAGTCCTAGGGACAGCCTGCATTGACGCCCCAGCCCATTCCACTGGCGGAACACGGCCTTGTTAGTGAGCCCTCCTCGGACAGTCCCACCGAGGAGGTCCCTCACAAACATAGGTGTAAGAGGAGGCACTTGGACTCCCCTGAGTCCCTCATGGAGGACACCAATTTGGAAGAAGGGGAAGGTTCCCCCAGGTCACCCCCCCAATGACGTCTCCTTTGGAGACATTATGGAAATGCTTCGCCTGAAAGGGGGGTGGTCAGCCCAAAAGCCTTCCTTGGACGAGTCGGTGTTTCTGGAGGCGTTCGACGCAGGCCCATCTACCTCTTGGGTGTCCCCTTTGGCCAACCCGTGGTGGGTCTCATCATTACCAGGGCATGGAAGGAACCGGACACTGTAGAGCCGATCCCCAGGAGGCCAGACAGGATTCTCATTCCCCCCGTGGATAGGACTGTTTGGAGTAAGGGTTCGCCGGTAGATGCCATGGTGGTGGCGGCAGCCACCAAGAGGGAACTCTCTCGGGATAGTTCCTCGATCCATCCCCCTGATAAGGAGTCTCGGACTATGGATCGTATCGGGAAGCGGATGTTTGCTTCAGCTACCTTTTCTTTAAGGGCGCTGAATTACTTGGCCCATGTAATTAGACTTCAGCGAGATCTGGTGAAAGAATATGCTGAGTCTCCCCGAGTCCATGTTGGCCGAGGACAAACGGACTTTCTCGACTCGCATGGCCACTCTCAAATCTGTTTCGAATATGTCTATGTGGCTGCTTTCCCATGCCATGGAAGGAGCTGCTAGAGCCAGCGGGTACGGTATTGCCTTAAGGTGTCACGCCTGGCTCTGGCTTTGTGACTTTGCGGAACCTTTTAAGGTGTCCTTCGCGAATGCACCCTTCGGTTCTACTCTGTTTGGGAAGACCGTCTGCGACACATTAGTTCAGAGCGAGAAAGATGGGAAGACGCTGTCTGCCGTCGGAGTCCGCTTCTCGTCTCCTCAAAGGTCCTTTTCTAGGAACTAGAGAGGACAAAAGAAGATGTTCCAGAAGTCTCAGCAGTCCCTTTATGCTCCAGACCCTTCGTCCTTCAGAGGCAGAGGGGGACAAGGTGGATGCTGGCCCAGAGGCAGAGGGGGGCCGAAAAATTGTGCGTCGTGGGAATCCTTTTCTGATCGACCCACGCAGCAGCCCTGAGGGGTTGCTCGACTGCTCCTCTCTGGAGGCAGTCGGGTGGGCGTTTTTTGAAGCACTTGGCCCAATGGGAGTCAATAACATCAGATCGCTGGGTGCTCCGAATAATATCCAGAGGTTACTCTATCCCTTTCATAAATCTGCTTCTTCAGTCGAGGCACCTCCCCGATGTACTACCCAGTCAGAGGGAGGCTGCAGCTTTAGAGGTAAAAAAGCTGCTAGAAAAAAGAGCCACCCAGCACGTCCCCCCAGGACAGTCCAGATTAGGCAATTACTCCAGGTTCTTTTTGGTGCCAAAGAAGACGGGGGACTTGAGGCTGATCCTTGACCTTTCAACAATGAACTTCTTCATTGCCAAGGAAAAATTCTTGATGGTCACGCTTCAATCCATTGTGCCCCTGCTGCAGGAGAAGGACTGGATGTGCTCCATAGACCTCAGGGATGCGTACTATCACATTCTCATGGACAGGTGTTCCAGGAGGTTTCTCCGCTTCCGGCTAGGGGCCAGTCATTACCAGTTCAGGGTCCTACCCTTAGGTCTCACCACAGCCCCCAGGGTGTTCACCAAGGTCATGGCAGTTGTAGCGGCCCACCTGAGGCTTCAGGGAATACAGGTTTTTCCTTACCTTGATGACTGGCTCCTGACCACCCCCACCAGGCATCTACTCTGCTTAGCCAGGGATTATTTCCTACTTCTGGTGTCCCATTTGGGGATCACCATAAACTTGAAGAAGTCATCCCTCCAACCAGTTCAAGTCTTGGAGTTCAAAGGGGCCAGGATAGACACGCTTCAGACCAAGGCCTTCTTGACGTCAGACAGACTTTGCAGTTTGACTTTACACGTTTTAGCCCTTCTCCAGTCACCTGCCCCGTCACAGTCACCTGCCCCGTCAGCGGAGTTAGTCCTGAGAGCTCTAGGGTCCAAGGCAGTGGCAATCAACCTCACACCCTTAGCCTTCTTGCACATGAGGATTCTCCAGTGGACTTTACAGGTTCAGTGGTCCATCCTTCACCATCCATTGGACTTGCCGATTCCTCTCAGCAGAGTGTGCAGAAATTCTCTCTTGTGGTGGCTCCACTCCCGAGAGCTTCGGGAAGGGCGACCGTTTGTTATGCAGCAACCCCAAGCCACGGTGACCATGGACGCTTTTTGCCTTGGGTGGGTGGGGCATTATGCGGGCAGAACTGTTCAAGGTACGTGGACTCAGACAGAGACCATTCTGCATATCATTATTCTGGAGATGAGAGCGGTGCTTCTAGCGTTGCAAGCCCTTCATGCCTTTCTCCCTCCAGGGACTATTGCAATTCAGTCAGACAACATGTCAGTGGTCTGGTACATCAAAAAAGGGGGGGACCAGGTCTTACCCTCTTTGTCGAGAGGCCATGAGAGTTTGGGATTGAGCGATATCCACCAACCGTATTCTGTTAGCAATGCACATTCTGGGTTGGTCCAACATCCTAGCGGACAAACTGTGTCGAACTATCCTCTCGCCTTACGAGTGGTCTCTGAATCCCTTAGCAGCGAAACAGATCTTCCGCAAGTGGGGTCAGCCTTGCTGCGATCTCTTCACGTCGCCTTCCAATGCGAAGTGCAGCGAGTTTTTCACTCTAATTCCCCCTCCGGGGGAAAGCCCCAGAGACGCTCTAGTTCATGCTTGGCCACCTGGTCTTCTGTATGCTTATCCTCCTCTTCCATTGATAACAAAATTCTTATAAAAAGCTCGTTGGTTGGGGAACAAGATTATCCTCATAGCCCCATTCTGGCCTCGTCAAACCTGGTTCCCCTGCCTGCGGTCTTATCTTATAGGTCCTCTCTGGATCTTGGATCCCATCCCAGATCTAATATCTCATCCTTCGGGATTGAAACCCCTGAACCTGGTCGATCTCAAGCTCTCAGCGTGGTTGATCCAGATCCATTAGTTGCTAAGACTCCCGGTATCTCGTCTGCAGTTAGATCTATCCTGGTAGTGGCACATAAGCCGTCTACCAGGAAGGTTTACAGTAGTAAATGGAAGCGGTTTTCTATTTGGGCATCTCATAGGAAATTGCACCCTTTCACTGCTCCCATCCCAGCAGTGCTCAATTTTCTATCGCATATTTTTCAGCAAGGGGCCAGTTCCTCTACTGTAAAGGTTCAAATGGCTGCCATCTCGCATTTTCACATTGGAGATAATCTCAGTCCCCTTGCTTCCACCAAGATTTGTAAGGCCTTTCTGAAAGGTAAGTTTCTCTTGAGACTCCCTGTTAGGAACCCCGTCCCTCCTTGGGATCTAGCCTTGGTCCTTCAAGCTCTAACTGGACCTCATTTTGAACCTGCAGCCTCTGTTGATTTGAAATTCTTGTTCTGGAAAACTGCCTTTTTGGTAGCCATTACCTCAGCTAAAAGAGTGTCGGAGCTTCAAGCTCTCTGTATTAGAGCCCCGTATCTGGTTTTCCATAAGGACAGGGTCTCTCTCAGGACTAACCCATCTTTCCTACCTAAAGTGGCCTCCGAGACGAACATCAATCAGTCCATTAATCTCCCAGTTTTCATCCCTAATTATCAAAACAAAGGGGAGTACAAACTTAATTTGTTAGATGTTCATAGGCAGTTACGGTTTTATTTACACAGAACAGCGGCCTTCCGCAAGTCTGATCAGCTATTTGTCTCTTTTGCTAAATCCTCCTTAGGTAAGCCTGTGTCGAAGGTGACTCTGGCTAGATGGATTTCGAATTGCATTTTATTCATATATATAAACTGTCTTGCCTGCCAGCACCTACTGGGGTTCACGCTCACTCTGCCCGTTCTATGGCTACATCAGCTGCATTCTGGTCAAGAATTCCCTTGGATGACATTTGTTCTGCGGCTACTTAAGCATCCTCTCATACCTTTATCTCTCACTATAAATTGGATTTAGTGTCTAGAGGAAGGGCGGCTTTTGGCTCTGCAGTGCTCCAGAATATCCTTCCTTGAGGACCTCCCAAGTTTTTTGGTAGCCGGGGACTCTGTCCCACAGGTTGATGATCAAATGAAGTTTCCTACTTCAGATAAAGAAGTTATGTACTCACCATAACGTTCCATCTGAGTAGGTAACTTCATTTGTCAGCAACCGATCCTCCCTCCTTACCCGTAACCTGGTTCTTTGGTTTCCTGATCACTAGGATGGTTTATCCAGGTCCAGGTTGTTGCTTTGTCATGGTGAGATTATGTAGGTGGGCAAACGCGATCTGGGGATTGGAAGGAGGTGGCAGGGCATTATGGGTAAGGGGGAGGAGCTTAGATCTGTAGCTTGGAAAGCTGCCGGCTCAGATCCAGATCGGATCCGATTCCCACAGGTTGCTGATAAATGAAGTTACCTACTCAGATGGAACGTTATGGTGAGTACATAACTTCTTTTTTTCAATTTCTCTACGTTCTTATCTTTTGTTTAGTCTCTTCCCATATATCCTTAGCTGCCATAACAGAAGCCTTTTTGAGCCCATACATCTAAATACTTCCTCTTATGTCCGATAAGTATGGGTATTGCTGAACCAATTTGTGTGTGGGTACATAATCTATGGCTATAGCCTTTGTTTTTTCTTCATTAATTTTATATCCCAAAAGACTTGAAACTTTATCAAAATATTCCACAGCACTGAGATGTCCTTTTCTGGAATGGTACAAAATAGTATCATCTGCAAATAAAGCCAACTTTCCTTGATTACCATATCAATTATATCCTTATATTTTTGACTCCCTTATTTTCTTTGCCCTTGGCTCTACATATAAAGCAAATAGCAAAGGGGAAAAAGAACACCCCTGCCTGATTCCACTGTTTAAACATCTGAGAGGAACCCTTCCACTTAAATTCTTGATGCCAATCCTTTATATAACCTTCTAATTAACCTTATTATTAATCAGGGAATGCAAAAGCTGCCAATGCCCTACTCATAAAATCCCAGGTTACTCTGTCAGATGCTTTCTCTGCATCAAGACTCACCAGCAACAGAGGTATTTTCTTATATTCTGCTTCCCTTTGGATCATCATTGTTCTGTTAAGGTTGTCAAAGAATTGCCTCCCCTCCACAAAACCACACTGACCTATATCTATCAATTTTAGCAACACCTTTGACATTTGTTTAGCTAGTATAGATATAAACAGTTTATAATTGTGGTTTAAAATTTAAATGGATCTACATGAAGTTGGGTCTTTTTCATTTTTGATAACACAGCCACCACAACTTTCTTCCAAGATATTGGTACTTCCCTCAGTTTTAAAATGCTGTTGAACGAAATCTTCCTGATCTTTATCACTTTCTTCCTTCCTCATTTCTAGACTTGCACAGGAATGCCATCTGTTCTTGGAGACTTCCTGAAAATTGATTAAACATCACTGTTTTCATGATCTCCTATCTTAACTGTAAGTTGTTGAGCCTCATCTACCTTTAACCTTGGCATAATTAAATCTTCCACAAATAATTCCATTTGTACTTGATTTCCCAATTTCTCTGCTTTATACAAGGTTTCATAAAATTTCCAGAATATCTCTAAAACTTGTACAGGTTATTTTTTTATATATAGGCTTTCTAAGTTTGATGATGTCCTTTTCAATGTTCTGTTGCCTAAGTTGTTGTACTAAAAGTTTATGTGGTCTGGAGTTGTTAGCAAAAAAAATAATTGCTTAATTGTAGTCTTTGTAAACTTATGCATGTTATCCAGATGCTACTTTATTCTCTCTTTAGCAGTCTGCATTTGCTCCTCCTCTTGTTCTGTAAGATTCCTCTTAATCTGCAGTACTTTAACCTTTGTCAGTCTTAGTAATTTATACTACTTAACCATATTTCTTTCTTTTTTTAACCCTATTTTTTAAACTCCCATTTTCATGTTATTCCAGTCACTAGCTATAACTTGCGAAGATATTTCTATCTTCCCTAATAACTCTAGAATAATTCCCACTACTCATTCCATAAATTCCTTTTTTTTTAACAGATAGGTTGGAAAGCTCCAGTGTCTTATTTTTAATTCATTACCCTGCATTTTTATCTTAGTTTTTATTGGTGCTTGATCAGACATATAGATATGTGTTGAAGCTTTCAATTAAATGCACATGCTCTTTATATGTATATGTGTATATAGTCTTGCCAAGTTATTGTACTTTCAGAAATAATATGTCATTTCTGTCTGAGTTCCTGCTACTGCATTCACATCTTCCTTACCAAATATTTTCATAAATTTCTTCAGAATTCTACCGCTTTTTTTTTTTATTATTATTATATTGTCCCTTCTAGGTCTTCCTGATACAGCTTCACTTTTGTAAATCACATTCCAGTCCCCACCTTTAAATAATATTCCCTGCTGAAAGCTGATTATTTCTCCCAAACGTTTCTTAAGCTCAGTAATAGTAGATGTTATGTAGTCCTCTCTCGCCGTAATTCTTGCTGGATGGGTTCGGAGCTGATTCTCGGCTCCGACTCGGCCGATACTAAAACTCGAGAGCTTTTACTGGCTCGAGGCTAACCCCTAACCCATGGTGCATCACTGAAATTCCCCAGATCTCGTTTGCTGTGAAAGCTTCAAGGTTGCCTCCTTACTGGCTTGTTGGCTAAGTAGTATTTTTTTCAATAAATATTTGATTTTCTTGTTAATTTTTTTCTAATTTTCTATTTTAAGACTTTTTCTATTACTTGTGTGATTGTTGAGAGAGTTTGCTCCCCTGTCCCCATTTCTTGAGGTTTTTAATTAGAGGGCCTTCCTCTCTGAGTGCTTGTTCCTTTTCTCCTTTCATTAAAAAAAAAAATATATATATATATATATATATATATATATATATTTATATATATATATATATATATATATATATATATATATCTATCTTTATATAGATAATTCTTCTTCCTCCTTTGCTAGTGGTACCTTGCTGTTGTTTTTTGTATTGTATTGTTTTACCAGAAAATGTCCAAAGATAAAGACAGAGATCAGAAAGAACACCGCCCTTCTGGGTTTAAAAAATGTCTCCGACAGTCACACCAGCTGTGTGTACTGTCTTAAAGAGGCTCATTTACAAGAACCCTGTACTTTTCTGTCATGCCTTTAGTACTAGGGTTCTTAATGAAAGAAAAAGGAAATTGACAGATAGGGATCTTATGACTAGTTCCTTCCAGGAACAACTGGAACTTGGTCAGACAGTTCCCAAAACTTTGAAGAGAAAATCTCCATCAGTTCCAGTTTTGGAGCCTTTAAAGAAGTCTAAAGCAGTGGAGCCGAGGAGTTCTGGCTCCAGTTCTGCTTCTTCTGTCTCGGTGCCATCTGTTTCTTAGGTGCCGAGACAACCTTTTCTATCGAGACACTCACCTGTTTTGGACCCTATCTCACCAACCTTGAGATCTCCAATTTTAGAAAGGAGGAGATCTCCTAATATCTCCACCTGTTGTTCCAGGACACTTTCGGATGAGGATATTGAGTGGGTGATGAAGAGGCTGCTCTCTGACCCGACTGTGGCTAAAAAGTTAGCTCTACTGGACCCAAAGACTTCGGAGCCATCCCATCTTCAAACTACTGCTCCTCCTCCGACTGCTTTGCTTTCTCAGTCGAACGCTTTGGGTCCTTCTATGCTGGATCCTTCGGTTCTGAGAATTCTTCCTGCTTTCTCGGAACCAATAACTTTATCCTCATTGGTTCAGTCTGGAGTGGAGGGGTCTGGGAGCCGACACTCTCGAGTCGACTCCCGAGAGGGATAGTCACCCCATTTTCTCTTCGGAACCAGCCCACCATCTCGGTGCTTTGGCTCGATGGAACTCGCTTCCTATGTATGCTTCGGAACCTCTCCTTCCTTCTTGGAGCTGAACTCCGTCTCCTTGGAGCGGAGGTCTTCTTCGTAGCGGGGTGGAAAGGCCTTCAAAGCAATAAAGAAAGCTTTGTCCAGTGCCATAGCCCTGCCTTTGGACCCGATGTCCCTCCAGCAGCCGGTAGCAACCTCTTCTCACCCGCCTGCCCCTCAGCTTGAGAGAACCAGAAATTCAAGGAGCCCCCATTGGAGGTGTCCCCTCTTCCAAGACCTCCCCTAATTATCCCACTGAAGAGCTTTCTTGGAAGAGACTTTGTAAGAGGAAGTACATTGACTCACCTGAATCTGTCACGTCAGACACTGATTTGGATAAGTCAAAAGGGTCCCCAAGATCCCCCTCTGAAGATGTCTCTTTTGCAGACATCCTTGAAATCCTTAGACAGAGAGGTGATTGGAAGACCTCTAACCCTAATGAAGACGAATCGGTGTACCTTAAGGCCTTTGGTTCCCGACCTTCCACCTCCTGCATGACACTGCCATATGACCAACTTTTGAAGGTCATATCCCGGAAAGCTTGGACCTCCCCAGACACAGTGGGGCCTATCCCAAGGAGGCCTAAAAAATTTATGACCACTCCGGAAGACAAATCTTTTTTTTTCTAAGGGAGTTCCTGTGGATGCTATGGTGGTAGCAGCCACAAAAAAGGAGTTGTCAGAGACATCTTCAGATATCCATCCTCCTAATAAAGAGTCCAGGACGATGGATAGGTATGGAAAGCGTACCCTCTCTTCAGCGACATTTACCTTAAGATCGCTGAATTACCTGTCCCATTTTACTATATTTCAAAGGGATCTCCTGAAGGAGTTGGGAGATGCCCTTCAGGGTTCAGTAGCTTCGGGATCCACGGACAAGATATCTACACAGCTGTCCACTCTTACATCTATCGCTAAGTCCTCCATGTGGCTGATTTCCTGTGTAGCTGACTGAGCGAGCAGGGCAGCCACAGCAGGAATTTTTCTTAGGAGACATTCCTAGATGTGTCTGTGAACTTTACGGAATCCTTTAAGTCTTCCTTTACCAATGTCCACTTTGATGGTTTAACTCTTTTTGGACCACAGGTAAAAGAGACTTTGATCAGGTGCGAGCAGGAAGGGAAAACCTTATCTGCAATCGGAATCCATTTCTCCCTTATTTCATGACCTTATCCCAAGGGTCATCCTTCATGACCTTATCCCAAGGGTCAGACAGGAGGGAAAATGTGGTTCTGTGAATCCCAAAAAGGTTTCCCTCAGGCACAAGGTCAACCCTCCCCTAGAGGCAGAGGGGGAGGATATAATGGAATATGCCGTGCTCGTGGCAGAGGAGGTCCACAACATCAGGGAGATAGAGATGCTTTCTGTGATTGTCCCTTCCATCACCGCTGAGGGGTTGCCCGACTGTCCATCTCTGGAGGCAGTTGAGGGTTGTCTTCCACTGTACCCAAGCACCTGGCTACAAATTTCCCAAGATCGTTGGATACAAAATATAATTTCCAGAGGTTACCCTATTCCCTTTGTTTCCGATCCCCTGGTAAACCGGTCTTTACCAGATGTGCCACCCATTCAATTAGACCGTGCAACATCAGAGGTCATCTCATTGCTTCAAAAAAGAGTCATGCAAGAAGTCCCCACAGAGCAAATGGGATCCGGAACTTACGATTCTTTTAATTCCAAAGAAGACAGGGAACTGGAGATCAGTTCTAGATCTCGGCAAACTCAACAAATCTGTAAAGAAATCAAAGTTCCGTATGATCACTCTGCAGTCAATTTTTCCCTTTATCGAGAAAGACAATTGAATGTGCCCCATAGATATTCAGGACGCGTACTACCATATCAAAATGGACAGGTGCTCCAGAAGACATCTATGCTTTCGGCTGGGAGCCAGTCATTTTCAATTTTAAGCACTGCCCTTTGGCCTCACTACAGCCCCCAAAGTGTTCAAATGCATGGCAGTGGTAACGGCTCACCTGAGATGTCAAGGATTCCAGGTGTTTCTGTACCTAGACGACTGGCTCTTGACTGTTTACCACCAAGCACCAACTAATCCGAACCAGGGACGAGACTCTATCCTTGTGCGCCACATTAGGCATTATAGTAAATCTAAAAGAATCTGCCTTATCTCCATCGCAGCGCATTGTCTTAGGCTCAGACATAGATTCAACTACTATGACAGCAAAACTGACACCAGAAAGGATAGAATCGTTGCACAACCAAGTCAGATTCTTGCTGAAGAAAGACAAAGTACAGGCCAGGATAGTCCTTCAGGTTTTAGGGACTATGGCTTCCACCATTCTCTTAGTTCCCCTAGCCTGTCTGCACATGAGAGTACTTCAGTGGCTACTATTTGCCCCATGGCCAATGCAGGATCTTTCCTGGTCTCACAAAATACTCCTCACAAACTCCTGCAAGAAGTATCTAACATGGTGGTTACATATGGATCAACTTCATCTAGGTCGCCCACTTGATCCCCCCTCAACAAAATGCAGTCTTAAACATGGACGCTTCCCAGATGGGGTAGCATTATCTGGGAATGACGGTCCAAGGTATGTGGCAGAATCACGAGAACTACTTGCACATAAATGTTCTGGAGATGAGAGCGGTGCTATATGCTTTGCAAGTACTTCACAGTTCTCTTCCCACCAGGACAATTGCGATTCAGACAACATGTCTGTAGTGTGGTACATAAACAAACAAGGGGGAACCAAATCTTACCCACTTTGTCGAAAGGCTGTAAGAGTATGGAAATGGGCGATGGACACTCAACACTTTCTGGTAGCAACGCACATTTCGGGGAACTCCATTATGATAGCAGACAAACTGAGTCGAACAATTCTGATGCGTCACGAGTAGTCCCTGAATACAGAAGTTGCAGAAGAGATTTCCCGCAAATGGAGCCAGCCTTGCTGTGACCTATTCGCCACGTACATGAACACCAAATGCAGCAACTACTTTGCTCTCATTCCCCATCTGCGGATGTCACCCAGGGATGGCTCTGGTCCACAATTGACCTCTGGGACTCCTTTATGCTTTTCCACCCTTTCCTCTCATACCAAAAGTGATTCAGAAAGCAAAACTGTTGAAAAGTACCTTGATCCTCATTGCTCCTTACTGGCCTCGCCAAGTCTGGTTCCCCTTCTGGTGGCACTATCTCTTGGAGGAACCATGGATTCTGAAACCATCTCCAGATCTCCTGATTCATCAATCAGGACAGTCCCATCCTATCATCCAAACCCTAAAATTGACAGCATAGCTGCTCCAGTTCCAAAAATAGCCAAGTGTATTTCCCTTTCCCCTACAGTCAAACACATCCTGATTTCTTCACACAAACCTTTCAGCAGGAAATTATATTCCAGTATATGGAAAAGGTTCTCCATTTGGGCAGCAAACCAAGGTATAGATCCCTACTCGGCTCCCATAGAGTCTATCGTGTCCTTCCTTGCATCCATTTTTCAAGAAGGAGCTGCAGTTGCTACCATTAGAGTTCAGTTAGCTGCCATCTGTAATTATTATTTTGGCTACATGGGAAATCCAATCATGTCCCACTCTTTATGCAAAACCTTTTTGAAAGGAGGAGTCCTTCTCAGACCTCCAGTCAGGCAACCACCGGAGCCCTGGGACCTGAACTTAAGTTCTCACATCTTTAATTTCTCCACCATTTGAACCGTCTTCTTCATCTGACTTGAAAATGTTGTCTTGGAAGACATTGTTCTTAGTTGCTATAACATCTGCTAGGAGAGTTTCAGAATTGCAAGCCCTCACCATTTGACTTCCTTATATTGTTTTCCACATGGATAGTCTCCCTCAGAATTAATCCTTCCTTTCTTCCTAAGGTATGTTCAGAACATAATCTCAACACAACTATTGAATTACCAGTTTTCTTCCCAAATCATAGTAACAAATCAGAATACAGACTACACCAATTAGATGTCCACATAATTCTCCGATTTTACCTGCGCAGGACTAAAGATTTTAGAAAATCGGACCAATTGTTTGTTTCCTTCACAGACAAAAAAAAAAAGGCTTGCCCATCTTTAAGGTCACTTTGTCTAAATCGCTTTCAGACTGCATCTCATTTGCTTACAGAACTGCTGGGAAACAATTACCTGCTAAAGTAAAAGGCCATTCAACCAGAGCAGTATCAACTTCATATGTCTTTAGATCAAAACTCCCAATTAATACCATTTGTGCAGTAACTACTTGGGCAAGACCTCATACCTTTGTCAATCATTGCAAATTGGATTTGGACTCCTGGGCAGGTCATCCTTTGGGTCCACTATACTGAAGAGTCTCTTTGCCTGAGCCACCTGGGATAAAGGTGCTAGGGACACAGCAAGAATTACGGCGAGATAGGACTACATAACATAAAGAAGTTATGTATTTACCATAATGTTCCATGTTTGTAGTCCATCTCGCATACATTCTTGCGTCCCACCCTTCTTCCCCCTTTCCGTATCCTGGAGGAACTGGTGGACTATCCATTATGCTATTTGACCTTGTTGTAGTTGTCAGTCCACTTGGTATGATAGTAATACAAGTATTCTGTTTGTATGTGCATAGTCATTGATAGTCTACTTACTATTATGTATTTAGTCACTTTCTTGCTAACAAGATATGGGAAATTGCAGTGATGCACCATGGGATAGGGGTTAGCCTCGAGCCAGTAAAAGCTCTTGAGCTTTAGTATCAGCCGAGTCGGAGCCGAGAATTGGCTCCAAACCCATCCAGTAAGAATGTAGGTGAGATGAACTACCAACATGGAATGTTATGGTAAGTACATAACTTCTTTTTTTCAGTGGAATATAAATGCATACCATTGTAATTCTCCTCCTTTGCCAGTAGCTTGTTAGTACCACACATCTTCCATTTTGCCTTTTTTCCCTCATGTATCACTGTTGAAACCTATCTAGCAATTATTACAAGTATTCCCTTTTCCTTTGTCCCTGATATTCTGTTGAATATCCATTCTGAAGTCTTAGCTTTGTCAAAATTCACTTGCTCTTTTCTTTCCAAATGAGTTTCCTGCAGCGTTGCTATTTGCACTCTGCATTTCTTGATACAATTCTATACTGTTTCCTTTTTATCTATACCTGTAGGCCATTCATGTTCCTAGATAATATGGACAGCGTAGCCATCATGATAAAAAACTATCATTCTCACCTTTTGTGTGTGACATTTTATTTATATATGTTTACAGCTTTTGTGTTGCATGCATGTACTAATGTTTGGCAAACTACATTTGTTTCTTCTCATCTCTGTTTGAACCCATGTCACATTTTTTCAAAACTTTTTGTTTTAATGAAAACCCTCAAACAAAAAACTAAATACTAAACACCCCTATTAATGTAGAACAAGCACACAAAACTTATAAACATCTTCAAAACATGAAATGTTACCCTCCAGAAGGGAACAATTGCCCCAAATTGATGGCTGCACCTACAGGCATTATCTAACTTAAAAATTAAGATTACCCATGCTGCAGGCTGTGCTCCCACTTAAACCTATTGCTATTTTTTCTTTACTCTTCCCCTCCAAGATATGAAAAACAACTAGTATGCTTTCAGAAAAAATTAACTTTTAGTCGTAAGAAAAAGTGCAGTGGCTGTCTTTAAATAAAATTAAATTGTACACCGTTCTGTTAACTGCATTAAAGTATTAATGATGCTAAGGAGGTTGTTACCTCATATTCACTTGCATAAAATTTCTACAGTCTGTTCCTTCCAGTTTCTGTGGCACAGCAGAAAATCTCAGGTTTTCTCGGTGCACTCTGTCATGTAACTCTGCTATTTTTAAACTGTTTTTCATGAGAAACATCATATTCAGACCGCTTTTTCTTTGTCCACCTCTGATTTTTGCAGTTTTATCAGTTGATCTGAATGGCTAGTTAAAGCGTCTTCTATTTTTTCCAGCCTTTTGATGATTGAATTAATATATTCCTTCAGTGTTTCATTTATTTTAACCACCTCTGAGTACATTTGATTTAGTTTTCCTGTAAATTACTCAAAACCATCTCTTGAACAAAAGCTGAAGCTTAAATGGGTGGTGTTTTCTCTTCTTTTCTGATTGATTTTCTTTCCGTTTTTTTTTTTTTTTCAAATTTCTTCTTTGCTGGCATCAAGGCAGTATATATTCTAGCTAGTAACTAAATTTTACCAAAAAAAAAAAAAAAAACATTTTAAATGGCACTCATTCTTCCAGTTTGTTTTCACACCAGAAGAACTGAAGTTATGCTGTTGATCAGTGTACAACCATTTTGGTAGTCAAGGGATTTAAAGTATTAAGGCTGGTATCTCATATTCATTTTTTACTGAAATTGTTGCCATTGTGCCTTTAAATTATTCATTTCCTTCAGTAAGGAATGTTCAGAACTCTCAAGATGCATTGATTGTCTAGAAGATTTAGGATTTTTGCTTGGAAATGTTTACATATATATTGTATACCCTAGGTAGACTCCAGAGTATTTTCCCAGATGTTGGAGGTGTGATCGGGAAGAAAGAGGTAGTTAGTAACTTATTTTCTGGGAGTGTAATGAGTTGGCAGATTTTAAAGATTCCCCTCAGACAACTCTGTCAGCGATACTAGGTGAGCAAATTGGTGTAACTAGGGAAATGATTTTTCTGATCCATAATACAGAATCAGAATTGCCTAGACATAGTAAGGCCTTGCTGAGTCTAATTATGGTGGCTGCCAAAAAACAATTACTACAGAGTGGAAATCCGAGTTTAAACCAACTCTACTAGAAGTAGGTGGATATAGTAACAGAGATAAAACAACTGGAAACGGGTAGGAGCAAACTACATAAGCAAAAATTGGAATTGTGGTAATAATATATGCGGGGAGGGAATGATGTTTAAAAGAAGGCAGGGTTTGAATGAGTTATATAATGTTGACCCATGATTGGGGAGAGTGTAAGTGATGTATGATGTTTGCAACTAAAATTGTCAGTATGGTTTGTGATGTAAAATGTTTGCAAATAAGATTATGTCGATATGGTTTGTTTTCATTTATCTAAATGTATGATTGTATATGTCATAAATAATTTAATAAAGATGATTCTTGTTTAAAAAAAGGTTAACTGATTGCACCTGCAGACAACTTCTCTCCATATAATATTTGTCAGAATTGAATCTTTATACTTTTCACTTAGAACAGAATGTACAACTGCCTTCAGTGGTAGACTTCTTTACTCCTACTCAACACTTCCTAATGGAAAACACAAGTTAATATCCTTGCAGATGTTAGAAACTTAGCATTTTTTCATGGCTTTCATCATTTTCTGTTATTGTCCAAGACTATTTGCTTACTTAACACCTGATTATAGATTAAGGCATCAATGTAGACATCTGCCTTGTAAAAATAAGATAAATTATATTAACTCTACCTATAATATAACCAGTACACTTTTATGTGTCACCCCCCCCATCCATGCCGGAAGCCCAGGATCACAGCAGGTTAACATTCATCTTGCTTTTGCCTAACCTTTCTTCTCTTGTTATACTGTAAAGCCTATATTTCTTAAAACTAAAACACTAGTTTACTTTAATATTATTAACATACATAACAGCTAGTGGAAAGACCCCACCACCACCACACATTAACATATCTCTGACTACACACTACTACACAAAATTGCTTTACTATGTTTACTATGCAGTTTATATCATGAAATGATTTATAAATATACTAATAAGGGCAAAACTTGCTTTACTTACAGGTACTTTTTTTCCCTTTTAGTGACCTTCTAAACATTAATGTTATAATGTTTGGTATATTCTTTACAGTCCACCCAGACATGTAACAAAGTGGCTTTCTCAGCCACTGTGTCTTATAAAGCCATATTTCACAAATATGATTTATGCTTTATAGTCTCACATTTATTCACTAATTTCAGTGTTGATAGTCTTCTTCTTGTTCATCTGTGTTTCCCAACACCAGATTCTGGTTCAAGTGCCAGGTACTCCTGATTTTTCTAGTCAGCTCCTGTGCCTTTCTCTCTCTCATGCATGTCCTTTGGAGCAGTGGAAAAGATTTCACTGGAAAAGTCTCTCTCTGAGCTTTATTGTCGGAGGAATGAGAAATAGAGTCCTCTTCTGTTTACTGCTCACTTTTTTTGTTGGATGAACTTTATTTTCCCTGTAGTCTTTTCTGCATCAAAAAATGTTTTTGATCCACTGGTAAAATATTCTGAAGACAGCTAGATACAACATCTTGAATCTCACACCTTCTTCTCAACATTTCCTGATTGCTGGGAGACTTCTAAAATGGCTGCACATTGAGTAATAACTTAATTCTAGCTCTCCCTGTGTGAAAGCAGAAACTTTGCAGAGAAAGCCAGTGAACCCAGATTTCTGGGTAAAATTCAGTAAGTGGCTAGTAAGTGCACTGCCTGGATGCCAGGAAAAAAGAAATGCAGAGGTCAGCTACAAAAGATGACAAAAAACACTGTCTAGGAAAATTACTGTAGTTGTTGAGCAAAAAGCAGTGCAAGCCCCAGACATGACTTCTAGTAACCCAGAGGGGAGTATAGGGAAACTGCACACAGACCTGACTAAAATAAATGAAACACTGATGGAGGATAAATTACTGTAGTTGTTGAGCAAAAAGCAGTGCAAGCCCCAGACATGACTTCTAGTAACCCAGAGGGGAGTATAGGGCAACTGCACACAGACCTGACTAAAATAAATGAAACACTGATGGAGGATACCAGCTCAGACAATAAATGGCTGGAAAAATGGAAGAAGCTTTAAACAAATATTCAGATAAGGTGATACAATTGCAAAACTCAGAGGTCAAAATGAAGAAAAGGGTGGCTGAATATCACACACTGCACAAGAAAAGATGGTTAAAAAATAGTATTAGAGCACAGAGCATGTAGGGAAAACCTGAGATTTTCTGTGTACCTGAAAAGCTGGAAGGAATAGACTATGTATTTTATGAAAGCACAAATAAGCAACTGGATTGGTATTCCAAACTAGGAATTGTTAATTGAAAAGGGCACATTGTGTGTCTGCCCTAAACCCAGCTATGAGAAAGCAGCCTAGACCTTTAATAGTAAAGATGCACTCTTACCAGCAGCAGGAGTTGACTCTGACAAAACTGTGGCAGAAGGACAAAATGCTAAAAGTGGGAGACAGCAGTGTGTTTGTGGAGAATATACTACTCATTGTACACCAGGCAAAAGAGGAGTAAATGTATCCCGTTATTCAGGGAATGTCAAGAAGCAGGCTTGAGGTTCAAACTGCTGTACTAGCTACCTTCAAATTTTTTTTTTCCCCTGGAGGAAAAAGTAATTTTTTGATGACGTAGATGCTAAAGAAGAAATACAAATGTTTGTCCATCAAAAAGCTGTGAAACAGAAGGACATTCTGCTTCTTATTCTTCTGGTAATAAAGACCACGTAGAGGCTGTTGCAGTGAAACCTTTACCAGTGTTTCAGTGGAAAATGCTTGACAGAAGGAAAAAAGCCCAAGAGTTGACTAGAAGAATTGAGAGTACGTTAGAAATGAACCAGAGACAGGGTTTGGAAGACGGAGATGAACAGGAATAGAATAGAAAATCTGGAAATATTGGACCTTCTTGGGCTTTGTTAACCCTGTAGGGGATTGTAATGCATATACCCTACTTCATGTCATTAATGTTTGGAAAAATACTCAGGAGAGGGGACGAGGAGGTGGGAGAAAATTAACTCTAAGTAAACCAAATTGTTTTCTTAATAGTACTAATTAGTAATTACTAACGAAAAGGTGCATAACATTTATTTTCTTGTTATAAAGTTTTTTTCAGTTATTTTAAGTGTAATGGGGATACTAATGTAAATAGGTGCTTCTGTTTTTCTTTCTCCCTTCTCTTTCTCCTTGTTCAGTTTTACGAAACGTAGGCACTGCATTGTAAAAAATGTATATTGTTAATGACCATGACAAAATAAAGATTATTGTGCTTTTCTCATTGTTGCATAGGGGAATGACTGGGTTAAGGCCATTAGTTTAATCTAGTAACAATTTTTATGAGAAAACAAGTTGTTTGTTTCGGCTTTTCCCGGTTAGGGCTCGCCACAGCGGAACTCCGGTCCGCTAATGATTGGTAGGGGATTTTTACGTACCGGGTTACCAGCTCTGACGCACAACCTTCAGCGAAGGCATGCCCCATTCACGTATGCCTCCACACACAAGACGCTCTAGCTGAGAATCGAACGGGACAACATCTTGCTATGAGGCGACAACACTACCGCAGCACCACCGCCGCAATTTTATGAGAAAACAAGTAAATGGAGAAAATGTTTTCTTTAAGCATTCAAGTGTTTTCCCAGCTGAGAGAGCTATAAAGACAAAACCAGGCAGCATTTAATAGAACTACAGGCTATACCATGTGTCTTATCATGGATAACCTTTCTTTTCGGTTAGCTCAAGTTTGTGTGTGGCTGTCAGTTTGGAACATTTGTTCCTGTTAGGAGGATAAAACTTCAGTATTTGAAGATGTACATAGTTTGTGTGTTATTATTAAGTTAATAAGTTTAGGGGGTATTAGGTGTGTATGATTACATCTCAGATGGCTTATTGGTAAATTGCTGTCACTGTGGTGTGCAGGGTCCTGGGTTCAAGACCTACAAGGGCTGTGTATTTGCAGCTCACATGGTGTAGTGGTACATTGCTCTGACTGTGGTGTACAGAGCCATGGGTTCAAGACTTGGCAGGACTGATACTTTGGGGGTTGGGTGGTTGGTGTAATGTTTAAGTTTACCTCACAGACACAAGACTATGGGCTAGGCTTGTAAAGACTCCAGGGCCATTAGCCTGGTACACACCTATGAACCTATGTGTATTTTGTTTCAGGGTTTTCAATAAAACAAAAAGTTATGTAAGATGTGACATAGGCTCAAATGGAGATGACAAAAACAACTGCATAAAATATTAACTTGCCAAACAGTACACGCATGTAACACAAAAGCTGTTATACATAAAAAGTGAGAATAATCTCTCAAGAATATGATGCTTTTTATAATGTCTTTAAAAGTTAATGGTCTCACAGAAAAATACAAAAAAGAAAGTAGTGAACTGTATTAAAATGTAGAGTGCAAATAGCTATCCTACAAGGAGACACACTTAGAAAGAACTGAACATGTGAATTTGATAGAAAAAAGGTTTTCACGATGGTTATTCGGCAGAATACGTGAGGCAAAGGAAGAGAAAAGTACTTATATTAATTGCAAGAGGAGCTCCAATAGTAAAAGAAGAGGATACAAAAGACAATAATGGTAGATTTGTAGTACCAATGGGCTACTGGCAAAGGAAGAGGATTACACTGGGATGTATTTATATTCCACCAAAAACTGTTATAATGGAGCTTAAGAAAATTTTGGGAGAAATAATCAGCTTTCAGCAAAGAATATTATTTATAGGTGGGGACTGGAATTTGATTTGCAATAGTGAAGTTGTGTTCAAGGAATCCAGAAAGGAAGATATAACAAAGGAGGGTAGATTTTTAAAGAAAGTTATGAAAATATTTGGCACGGAATATGTGAATGTAGCACTAGGAGTTTGGAGTGAATTTACATATTATTCCCCAAGATACAAGAACTGGACTAGGCTATACAGAATTTACATTTCAATTTCACAGGAGGGTGTGCATTTAACTGATGGTCTCTATGCATACCCAATAACTATTTCAGCTCACGCGCCAGTAATAACTAAAATAAACGCACAGGGTAATGAAACACAAATGAGACACTGGCTCTTTCTCACGTCTCTGTTGAAAAAAGAGGAACTTAAGGAATGGATAGTGGAAATTATTCAGGAGCTATTAGGGAAGATAGAAGTTTCTTCTGAAAATATAGCTTAAGATTGGGATAAAGTTAAAGTGGAGTTTAAAAAATAGGGTGGAAATAAGAAAGGGCAGATATGGTTAAGATGTAACAAGAATTGTTTGATGGGACTGACAAATGTTAGTGTTGCAGAATAGGGGGAATCTCACAGAACAAGAAGAGGAGCAGCTGTAGAATGCTAAACGGAATATAAGGGATTACTTCAGTAACATGAGTTTAGAAAAATTGCTGTTAAGCAACTGTTTTTTGATAACTCTAGAGCACAAAAACTTTTAGCACAATGACTCGGGCAACCAGAAGTGGAAAGGGTTGTTGCCCAGCTTAGGGAGCCTATAACCAGGAAGATAACAAGGGATTCAATAACAGTATTAGAAATATTTTAGAAATTTTATGAAAGTCTGTATAAAGTAGAGACGTATGGAAAACAAAAAAGGTACAGATGAAAATGTTTATGGAAGAATTAGATATGCCAAGGTTAGATGTAGAGGAGGCTCAATTACTAACAGTTAGGATAGGAGGATGTGAGATAAAAATAGTGATGTTCAAAGGTTCCTAGGTTGGTACTAGGCTATCGGCCCTAGGGCCTATACAAGCCTAGCCATAACAATTCCCTGGCTGTTTCTTCCCACAGTATTTACTTCTCTGGGCAACTGACGTGATCCCCAGGGTGACTTTCCTATCTCCCATCCAGTCATCAAGGTTCCTGTTGAAGAGGGCCAAAGAGGCACTCTGCTTTACATGTATGGGCAATCTATTCCAGAGTCTGGGGAGTCTCTGGGTCAGGAGCCTATCCATCCAGTATGTTTTGTTCATTGTGATGACAAGGTTTAGATCCCTGGAGCGTGCGTCTCTGAGGGATTGGGATTATTTTAACTGTAGCATGTCCAACAACTGTGGGTTTGACATGGCCTTGTATGTTAAGTAGAGATCACCTCTGAGTAGACGATATGCCACAGAGTATAGGTGGAGTTTTTTTAGATGGTCAGCATAGGGCATCTGCTTTAGGCCTGTGATTCTTTTAGTGAGGTATTTCTGCGGCCTTTCCAGTTGTTGCAGATGTCTTGACAGGTACATACCAAATTGGGCGTTGTATGCTATAATGGGTCTAATGAGGGATGAGTTCAGTGGGACAATGACCTCCTTTTTTCTGGATGAAAAGCCCTTAGTGATGAGGTATGCCACATAGAAGGATTTCCTGACTGTTGTGGCGATGTGGTATTTGAAGGTGAGACCGCTGTCCACCTGTGTCACTAAGTCTCTTATCACACTTTCAGGGTTTAGTGTACTGCCACCTATGTGGTAATTTACAGGTACATGTTTTTTTCCCAAAGGGGATAGCTATACATTTCTTGGCATTGAGCTTGAGCCCATGGCTCTGGAACCAAGCATCTGTTTCTGTAAGGCCCTTTTGTAGAATATCCACATCATTTGGGGATTCAGTAATGGCTCCTAGTTTGCAGTCATCTGCGAGCTTTGTTAGCCAGAGTCCCTTAGTGTTGGCCTGTACTTCAGAGAAGTAGATCCCAAACAAGAGTGGACCCTGGGGTACTCCACTTGTCTGTAGCTGGATTTGGAGTCTGCTACTTGGGTTCTGTCAGTAAGCCAGTTGGCAACCCATCGAGTGACGTAGGGATTAATGCCCAGCTTAGTAAGTTTATCTATGATTCCAGAGTGGGGATGGTGTCAAAGGCCTTGGCAAGGACCAGATAGGCTGTGTGGACCACCTTACCCATGTCCACAGCTCTGGAGACTGATTCGAAGAAGTCATTCAGGTTCAGGAGACACGATCGACCCTTCACGAACCCAAACTGTGTGGGGTCCAGTGTTTGAAGTTTGCCAGTGTCTTTGTTTATAGGTTCCATGATAATACGTTTCATAGCCTTGCAGATCAGGCTCATCAGACTGATGGGGTGGTAGTTCCCGAGATCCAAGATGGATCCTCCTTTGTGGATTGAGATAACTGCAGCTGTGTGCCACTCAATGGGCACAAAGCCTGAGGTGAGGCTGTGATTAAACATGACATTTAGGTGAGGTGCCAGTTCATTTTGTAGTTCATGTAGTACACAGCTTGGGATGTTGTCTGGTCCCATGGATGCTGTATTCTTAGCTTTAGAGCGTTTTTTACCTGTGTGGCTGTTATTACCAGAATTTGGCAGTCATTTGGTATTGAGATGGGCCCTTTAGGGGGTGAGAGGGGGTGATGTTTGCACTGAATCTATCTGCCAGGATATTAGCAATATCCTTGGGATCAGTATATTGCCATTCTGTTGTAGCTCAGAGCAGATCTGAGCATTGCCATTTATATTCTTGACATAGCTGTAGAATGCCTTGTGGTTGTCTTTGAAATCTTTGTAAATTTTATTTTCGTAACTAGCTTTGGAGGATTTTATGAGGGATCTCAACTTCTTACTAAGGCTGGTAAGGGAGTTTTTTGCATCCTGGGATTTTCCTCTTTTTTGCAACAGTTTCTTCCTTTTGTTGTAAAGTTTGTTTATGGCAAGGGACCACCAGATTGGCTTCCTTTTTTGGAGGAGAGCGTCTTGGTTCTGTTCGGGATGGCACGATTCATGCACGAGCAGATGTGCTCGTACAGTGCCTAGTATAGGATTCAGCAGTCAAACATTCAGTTCCTGTCTGCATGGGTGTCATGAGGTTTGTCGTTTCTGACTTGAGTAGCATGAAGTTGGCTTTGGAGAAGTTTTTACGGAGGTTTCATTACTGGGGGATGGGGGTGGAATGTGGATGTCAAGGGTGATTAGCTTATGGTCAGACCTGACCAACAAGGGGGTGACCATAGGTGTGGGGCATTGATTTTTCCCATGTTGTAGTGACCAGGTCTAGGATATTGGAGCCCGTGGTGGGACTAAGGAGTAGTTGATCCAAGGTGTTGGAATTTATGAATTCCAAGAACCATTGGGCAAAGGTGTTGGTACACGAATAGTTTTCCCAATTTATGGCAGGGTTGTTGAAATCACCCAGTATTAGGGTGTTTGGTTGTATGTTAATATTTTCCAGTATGTTTAGAAATGTGTAGTGAGAATCTTCGGGCATGGTGGGGGATCTGTAGCAAGCTGCAATTTGGATTGAAGTCTTACCTAGTGTTAGTTGCACCTGGAGAATTTCAGACGCAATGTGTTGGACAACTAGTTTGGTGTTGTGAATAACCTTGGATCATAAACAGTATACAGGAAAGTCACTAGGAATTGATGGTGTTCCTGTGTACGTTTGGAAGCTTGGATGGAAAAAAACTGATAAGGTTTTATTTGACAGTATTTTAAGAGGAGGAGAACTACCAACATCCTGGAAGAAAGCGGTGGTATCTGTAATAGCTAAAAAGGGTAAAGATGCATCAGATCCAATTTCATACCGGCCCATTTCAATACTAAATCATGACTGTAAAGTGGGTGTCATGAGGTTTGTCGCTTCTGACGAGTAGCATGAAGTTGGCTTTGGAGAAGTTTTTACGGAGTTTTCCTTACTGGGGGGTGGGGGTGGAATGTGGATGTCAAGGGTGATTAGCTTATGGTCAGACCTGACCAACAAGGGGGTGACCATAGGTGTGGGGCATTGATTTTCCCATGTTGTAGTGACCAGGTCTAGGATATTGGAGCCCGTGGTGGGACTAAGGAGTAGTTGATCCAAGGCATTGGAATTTATGAATTCCAAGAACCATTGGGCAAAGGTGTTGCTACACGAGTAGTTTTCTCAGTTTATGGCAGGGTTGTTGAAATCACCCAGTATTAGGGTGTTTGGTTGTATGTTAATATTTTCCAGTATGTTTAGAAATGTGTAGTGAGAATCTTCGGGCATGGTGGGGGGATCTGTAGCAAGCTACAATTTGGATTGAAGTCTTACCTAGTGTTAGTTGCACCTGGAGAATTTCAGACACAATGTGTTGGACAACTAGCCTGGTGTTGTGAATAACCTTGGATCATAACCAGGATCATAACCAGTATACAGGAAAGTCACTAGGAATTGATGGTGTTCCTGTGTACGTTTGGAAGCTTGGATGGAAAAAAACTTTTATTTGACAGTATTTTAAGAGGAGGAGAACTACCAACATCCTGGAAGAAAGCGGTGGTATCTGTAATAGCTAAAAAGGGTAAAGATGCATCAGATCCAATTTCATACTGGCCCATTTCAATACTAAATCATGACTGTAAAGTGTTTATTTATAATGGCCAAAAAATGGCAAAAGTGATGCCAGAAGTGATAGATATGCATCACTGTGGTTTTGTGAACGGGAGGCAAACATCTGACAACATTAACAGAACACTGATGATCCAGAGGAAACGGAAAATACCACCGTTTTTGGTGGGTCTTGATACAGAGAAAGCATTTGACAGAGTAAGCTGGGACTTTTATGAGCAAAACAATGGAAGCTTTTGCATTCCCTGAGAAAATTACAAGGTTGATTAGCAGGATATATGAGGGATCAGAGGCAAAAATTGAAGTGGGTGTGTTCTCTCTGATAATCTCAGTTTGAGCAGAGGAACGTCTGTGTTATTTTGCATTATATTTAGAACCATTGGCAAAGAAAATAATGGACTCAGAAATTCAAGGTTATTATTGGTATGATAGTAAAGAAAAGCTGGCTGTATATGCAGATGACATTATTTTATGCCTGACAAAACCAGAAGGAAATATTACAGTGCTGTGGAACATATTGAGACAGTTTCAAATCTGTTTGGGATACAAAATTAGCTAAGCTAAAACAAAGGCAGTACCAGTAAACTATACACTTTCTTACAAATTGGTTCAGCAATATCCATACTTATGGGAACAAGATAAAATGAAGTATTTAGGAGTATGGATTAAAAATGATTCCAGTGTGGCAGCTAAGCATATGTGGGAAGAGACTAAACAAAAGATAATATAAAAACTGAGAAAATGGAAGCTGTGTTATATGGATGTCGATAGTAAGATACAAGCAGTTAAATTATTTTTAGTCCCTTTAATCTTATACACAGGTCAGGCATATTTTTATCAACCATTGGAGAAGTTGTGGATAGTAATTAATAAAGAGCCGAAAGATTTTGTCTGGGAGGGGAAGATGGCAAGAGTCAAATGTAATAAGAGTATTCTCCCAGTAGAACAGGGTGGCTTGGGATTACCAGATTTGAAGGGCTATTTCAGAGTAACAAAGTTAATGCTCCTATACATAGCACAAACAGAAAACTATAATTCAGAGTGGAAAGGGGTGATGATGAAACAGGGGAGGGGATCTCAAGAAACAAGATGAGAATGGGATTTTGGATGCAGACCTTTAAGGAAAATAACAATAATCATACAGAATATTATATTCATAAAATAGCAAAAAGTATTCTAAGAACTAAGACAACATGAAATGGAGAAAGGAGAGTCTCCCAATACAGATGATTGCAATTAGGGTTACAGACAGTAGGCAAGAGGGGCTGGATTTTATTGGAGAAAACTGGCAAAAGAACCAAGGTATTGGGAGCAAATAACTAGAGAGGGAAAGATAATAGAATGGGAAGATGCTAAGAATTATTTAGACTGCAGGTTAGAAATTGCCTTCCCTATCAAAGATTGATATCAGAGTATAGGCAAAGAGAAAGAAATAGGGGGCTCCTAATTGAATGACCGGCACTGTTAGAGTTTTTAGCAAAATATAGAACAGAGGTTTCCGTTAAGAAGGGAATAATGTGTAGAGCATATAAAAATATTGCATGATAACTATAAGAATCAGTTAGAGGAGGTTAGAAAGGATTGGGAAGAGAGATTGGATAAGCAATTCAAAAAGAAACAGTGGGGATGTATATTTTTGCCACTGAAATATGCATTGAAGTCTAGAAGATTTAGGATCTTTGCTTCAAACTGTTTACTTAGGTACTTTTATACCCCAAGTAGACTCCACAAAGAATTTTTTGTCAGGTAGTCATCAAATGTTGGAGGTGCGATGAGAAAGATAGAGGTAACTGGAACATATTTTGTGGGAGTATAAATGAGTTGGCAGACTAAAGATTCCCTGCAGACTGCTCTGTTGGAGTTGCTGGGTGAGCAAATTGCTGTAACTAAGGAGATTATTTTTTGAGCTATAATACAGAATCGGAATTGCCTAGACAGACTAAGGCCTTGCTGAGTCTAATTATGATGGCTGCCAAAAAAGCATTTACTAGAAAATGGAAATCAAAGTCTAAACCAACTTTACTAGCAGTAGCGAAGATAGTAACAGATAAAATAACTTGGGGTCTTCAGAAAAGGGTAGGAGCAAATTACATAGGAAAAAATGGAAAGTATGGGATCAGTACATGCAGAGGAGAGAAGAGGTTTAAAAGAAGGCAGGAATTAAATGAGCTATGTAATGGTTGACTGACAATGACTGGCTGTATTATAAGTCATATATAATGCATACAGCTACAGTTTTGGCATGGTTTGTAATGTATAATGTCTGCAGATGAGATTTTGTTGCTATTGTTTATTTTCATTTTTAAAAATGTAAGATTGCCTATGTCATGCATCGTAATTTAATAAAAAATATTCCCTGATTGCTGGGAGAAATTTGCTTCTCTTCTGCTTGGTGTACAGTAAATAATCATTTTCCACGAAGACTTGCTGTTTCCAGTTTTATTACTTTTCCCTTTCCATAATTTTTTCAGGATCAACTCTTTCTTTTCGTATAATTTCATCCTTACTAATACGAGCTTGATTTCTTTTTCATGGCTTGGTTTGGAGTATACACTTTTGCCTTTTCAGTTAACAAATTCTGCTTTGGAATACCATTCCAGTTGCGTATTTGTTCCTTCATAAAATTAATATTCTGTTCCTACCAATTTCTCTGGTACAGCAGAAAATCTCAGGTTTTCTCTGTGCATGCTGTCGTCCAGCTTAACAATTTTTTTGAAATGGCTGTTCTTACATAACATACATTCAAATATTTCAAGCACGAACATTAATGCCCTTCTAGCTTGCCAATATACCAAAACACTTGTTTCCATAATAAGTATCCAAGCTGTATATCTGAACTAGTACTTGATTTAATGTAATTTGGTAGTCCGTTCCATGCATCAGCTGCTCTGTCAGAGAACCAGTTAGTACACCTCTCATTCCTATACAATCTTCTATATAGGTTGTCTGATGATTCTCTTGTACTTTTTGTTAACCCCAAACATTCCCAGAGGTAGTTGTCACTAAATGCCCTATATACCTGAATATGATCTCCTCTTAGATATCCATAAGAGACACTGTACAAGTTTAGATATTTTAGTCTTTCATAATAACTTACATTTTCACATCCATGGATACGCTTGGCATATTTCCGTTGTACTCTTTCCAGTTTACTCATGCTTATTTTCTTATAGGGTTTCTATATTGTTATTCCATACTCAAGTTTGGGTCTAATGTAACTAACAAACAATGACTTCATTATTTTTGATTTCCTAGACTTTATAAATCTTTTTATACAACCTATAGTTCTATAACTATCATTAACCAATTGGTTGATATGATTAGAAAAACTCATAGCTATATCTTCCCATATACCCAGGTCCTTAAATGAGTCTACACTTTCAGTCACTGTGTGCTGTATTAAATATTCACCTTTCAATTTATGCCTGCCAAATCTCATATGCTTAGTTTTTGATGTATTTATCAGCATATTATTCTCCTGTCCCCAAATGGTCAATTTAGTCAGGTTATTTTTCAGATATGCCTTATTTGTAATACATGTAATCAGTTTAACCAATTCCAGGTCATCTGCATATAGACTGCAGAACACCCCAGATAAAAAGGTTAGGTCTGACAGATAAAATCTAAACAAGTGAGGGCCTAGGACAGAGCCCTGTGGGACAACCCTGACTGTAACCAAGGATGTTCTTCATCTCACATTGCTGCTGTCCTCGGTCGGCCCGAATACCAAAGTATTAGGCTGACGTCGGTCATGGGCGCTCAGATCTGACATCAGAGCGTCAGGGTAATAAAGCGCATGACCGACGTCATATCCTCAGTCTTTTTTGCCGCGTGGTCCGATGCAGAAGCAGCGTTTGCAAGTGCCGTTCGGCGTTCTGAAATTTTCGTATTCTGAGTTTCAGACCGAAACCGACTGTAACCAAGGATTTTACTTGTCCAGTTGCTGTATGATACTTGGCATGTCCTATTTGCAAGCCATGCAGCTATCTATCTTATCAAGAGTACATCAATACCTAGTTGTACTAATTTATTTATCAGTGTTATATGTGTGACCCTGTCAAATGCTGAATTTAAATCTATATAAATTACATCACAGCACAATTTTTCATTCATAGCTGTTATTATATTGCTATAGAACATCATGTTACAGATGGTAATAAATCTGTTTTCAGTATATGCATGCTGATATATGGTCTCATGTCCCAGCCTGTCCAGTTCTGACAATAACTTATCCAGTATTTCCATTCTTTTTCCACACCATGAAGGGTCTGTATGATTCTTGGTTTGTCCTACTTCCCTTTTTCCCTTAAAAACAAGTTCAATAAGCACGTGTCCAGTCTTGAGTAATCTCCCCATATTTATATGACCTAGTAAGTAATAGATATAATGGTACTGTAAGTTCTTGCTGAAGTGTTCTCAGGTCATTGTTACTAATTCTCTCTCCTTCCTGTGCTTTGTTTGGATCCAGTGTGTGCATTTCTTTTTCAATATAATCTAATTTGATTCCAGTATCTGGGGTTATCTGGATGTCACTAGGACAATTTACCACCCCTTTTGTGGATCCAAACTGTTTTGCATAAGATTTTATAAATATATCTATAATCTTTTGTGTTTGAGAGTAAATTTTAGAATCTGCACACAGCTTATCAGTTTGTGTCTTTACTCCTTCCACATCTTATGTATCTATAAAAAGGTTTCCTATTTTGCTCAATATCTTTATATAAATTTTCTTGATCTTGTTTCACACTATGCTTAATCTGTTTGTTCAGCTTGTTTATTTAATTTTTCAAAGTTGTAGTTCAACCTCTTCCATTTCGTATATTTTTTTTGTCTCATCTTAATCAGATATATCTTTGTTATGGAAATATATCGCCCTGATGATGTATGCCTAGATCCTGATGTTAAACATTTTTTTGATTTTTTGCACTCAAACAATTTCTCTTTCAAAACTTTCCACATTTCATCTGCAGTTTTTCCACTGAGCACTTCACTCCAGTTAGTTTTACATAGTGACTATTTTGTTTCCATATAATCTGTAATTAACCTTCTGTGTATTGGCTTAGATTTCAGTTTGGCAGAATTATCTAGTAACAAATTAACCTTTATAACCCCATGATCACTGTACATCAGTGGTGGTAAAATGTGACTTGAAGTTACAGTAATTTCTTTAGGAACACAAACCATGTCTAGTATGTTCGTCCCCTGGTATGTTTTTTTACAATCTGAAGCAGATGTTGTTCCTGAATGTATGCTGTGAATAATTTCCTTACTAACATTGTAGAATCAATATTATTCCAGTCTTTCTGATAAATTTAAGTCCTCAGCTAATATTATTCTTCCCTGCTGTGTTTCATGCAAGAAACGTATGAATTCCTCTAGGTCATATCCACTTGACTTTGGTGGTCTCTACACTCCAACAATTGTTATATGTTCCAGAGTTGTCTTTATTGTCACAGTTACACAGTCTATAGTGTTGGTGTCATCATTCCCTACCATAATACTTCCATCTGATTTTTTTATTAGAATGTCTGTTACGGTAAAAACATTTATATCCTGATAGAACTGGTTTCCAGTCAGTGTTCTTTAACTATGTTTCACAAAGAATAACATCAGACTTGTGGGAACGTAGTAAATTTTCCAATAAAAAAACTTTATTATTAATGCTCCTAACGTTAACAACCATCGGAGAGTCATCAAATGTTGCTGTCTGTGAGCTGTTAAATTTTCGACATGGCAAAAATCCTGCCTAATGTTTGTCAAATATTGCAAAATATCTGCTGCAAAAATTCTCTTCCCTGATCTTGACAAATGCACACCATCTTGTCTGAACACATGTGCCCAAAGGACATGTTTGAGAAGTCTCATACTCAGCCAACATTTTCTTCTTTGCATCCTTTGATTTTTGCAGATTTATCAGTTCAGACGAATAGCTAGCTGGTTAAAGCTTCTTCTATTTTTTCCAGACTTTTGTTATTTGAGTTGATACACTCCTTCAATGTTTCCTTTACTTTAATCACCTCCAAATACATTCCTTTAAATTACTGAAAGCTATCTCTTGTACCAAAGCTGAGACTTGAACTGCTTTTTTGGTGAACATCTTCAGCATTCTTCCTCACCAGTGTTTTCTCCATCTTTTCAGGTTCTTTAAACTTCATTTTTTGCATCTATGCAGTGCACTTACTAGCCACTAATTGAATTTTAGATTATCATTGGCTCTTATTTCTAGCATTGCCATCTATCTTTTTTTTTTGTCTGGACTAGCTGGGAAAACAGATTGTGCAGTAGTCTGGAAGACGCTGTACAAACTCTGGTATTTTGCTATCCAGGTTTGTTAAATTGGTGACTTTACTATGTTTTTTTTTTTTTTTTTTTTTTTTACAGAAAAGCATAGTAAATCTGCAGGAAAAAAAGCAGCACATTGCTGATTTCCAGTGTGTTAACTGGAAGATAACCCATTGTCATAATGCAGCTGCTAAGCAAATAAAGTGCATAACAAAAGGAGATGCGTACCTGGATGTGCATGAGGAATGCTCTTCTTTATTCTAGCTTTCAGTATTGTTCATATGAAACCATGACAGCCCAGTGGCAGTAAGAATTGCTCTGTCTGTGTGAGCAAGAGTAGATGGTGGTCACTCCTAGTAGCATGGAGAATGACTGTGATGGCCATAGTTTGCCATGCCGTGCCTGACTCCAGAAGAATTCATCTAGTAAATATGGTCATCCCACATCTGGTCCCCCTTTTGTAAACTATGACTTTATCCATGAGCGTCTGTCCAGTGTTGGCTTTTTGTTTCACTGCGAATGCCATTCTTTTTGGGTATGACATTTTCAGGGTTTAGTGTATGGTCAGGGCAAACCTCCAACAGTAAAACATTGACACTGCTTATACATACCAAAGATTACATTGTTGTGTGGGCTCATGCTGCATCAGACTCAAAAATACATGTGTTATGTATATATTGCTTGCGTGTGTGGAATGCCATACTCAGTTCTGCATTATAAAGCTTACAAAGGAAAAGTTTAGTACTACTGACCAGTTCTAACAAATATGCTTGCAGCCAGATATTTGTAATGTACTGTGCTTTGTCATCGCAGTTGTGAAACTGTTATGTGCACATTACTTAAGTATGTGTATGCTACAACAGTTAATTTTTCAGAAAAAAAAATCTGTATACATTTACTTTTCTCTCACTCTTTCTCTGTAATCTCTAAATGCCGTCATTGCCATTTTCTGTTCATAGAAGGATGTTTTCATACTCATTGAAATTCACTTGCATGGGTGTTTCTGAATAACTTTCAGATACTTAAGCGTTTTATATTTGGAGGATTACACGGTGAAGCACTCGGAGGTGAAATAGATGCATATTACAATGATGGAATAATGGTTGATAATTAACAGGCAACATTAATAGTATATTGGTATAGTTTGCATTTTGTGGAACTGCAGTTTTGGTGTCATACTTTGGAGAGTGGTGCAGTGGCATTTGTGGCCATCAAAGTTTGTTTATAGGGTTTCATGAACCAATGAGTAGATAAAATGAAAGCATGTTAATGCTGGAGGGAAAGTGACTGTGGAGGGCAGAAAGTACCATCAGGATTATTAGTGCCTGACAGCATCTGACTATCAAGTGCTGTTTATGGACTGGGACTAATTGTCCTGGAAATCGGGTACAGTATCTGTCTCATGACTTGTGCAGGAGTAGACTTGACAATCTGATAGTGGAGAATACAAGTTGGTGGTAAGCAAATTTTTGATACCTTTTGCAGTCCACATGAGTTCTGTATATTTTAGACGTGTGGGTTGCAGCATAGATTTGTACCTGGCTTAATCTGAGAAAATGTTAAGTAGTCTAAAGCACATGATTCTGTTGTTGTATGGAAATTACTTTTCATGATGGATACTAGTTGTAGAGAAGCATACAGAATGTGTTCTGAGTATAAAAGCAAATGGGCAATTTTGATATAGTCCATCTAGTTATGTTTTATAGTGGTATATGTAATAACTAGTTCATAAAAGTTAGATGTTAAGTTGTCAATCTTGCCTTCATTCTTGCTGGATGGGTCCTGGGCCAATCCTCGGCTCCGACTCGGCCAATACTAAAGCTCGAGAGCTAATTCCACCGGCTCGAGGCTCCCCTATATCCCACAATCCTAGGTGGTAACTACTCAGATCTCGTTTGCCGCTTAGCTGACGAGGTGCTTCTTCTACCGGCTCTGGCAGGTTAGTAAGTTTTCTTGTTTAAAAACTTCAAATTCTACCCCTAATTTTTTCTTTTTAGTTTAGTTTTTATACAGAGTATTCCCTTAGTTTAAATCGGGTCCCCCTTGTGTTAGAATTCCCATTTTATCCCCTTCTTAACTTTTAGGCCTTTGGCCCACTCCCTCTTTTTTCCCTGTCCTTTCAGTGTGACTGGATTTTTATTTGGTTAAAGGATGTGTCTGTGTGTTGTGTTTGTGTTTTTTTCACACAGCCTTTCAGGATGTCTAAAGATTCCAAGGTCTCAGGCTTCAAGAAGTGTGATTCGTGCTGTCAGAAAATGTCTCTGACAGACGGTCACGCTTCTTGTGTCTATTGCCTGGGACCTTTGCACCTGCAGGACTCATGTGCTGTTTGCCATGCATTCAGCCCTAGAGTCCTGCAGGAACGTAAAAACAAGCTGATTCTTCGAGGCTTGTTAAAGCCTGAAGGCCCCCCCCCGACCCAGTCTGCGTCAGGGAAGCCTTCTAAGACTTCCAGGCGGTCGGCTCCAGCTTCAGAGCCGTCTCCTGGAAGCATTAAAGCTGCTTCGACATCGGCTCTGGCTGGAGCCAATGTTTCTAAGTCTCATACCGTTACCTCGGCTCCGGCTGGAGCCGAGGTTGTCAAGACTCAGTTGGCTCCGATAGGTTTATCCGGAGCCACCTTCGAAGAAGAGGTCTAGGTCCCCTTCCATCGGCTCCATCCACTGGGCTCCGGGATCCCCTCTTCTGTCGGAGCGGAGCCATAGGTCTCATTCCTCTCGGTCCTCCAGGCTGTCCGACCATGATTTACAAAGGGTGGTGAGTAGACTTCTCAAGTCCGAGGCACTGGCGCAAATGCTGCATAGCCCTACTCAACAGTCAGCGGCTATTTCCATCCCTGATTTTATTCCTCCTCCGACTCCTTTGAGTTCGGAGCCGGGGCTCATCGGAGCCGTGGCTGTCGGTGCTTCAGAGCCGATACCTTCCCTTTTGGCTCCGTCGTCTGCTCCGATTTCCTCCTTGGAGGGATCTTGGTGCCGGGCTTCCCTCGTCTGCTCTGAGGGGGCGAGTGGCATTGGACCCTTGTCCGACCCCGTTCTCCCTCTCGGGGCATCGGCGCTGGTGAGTTCGGCTCCGACATCGGCCTCAGAGCCGTCCCTGTCGTTGCCGGGGGGTCCTTGTCTCCTCGGAGCGGGGACCTCCGGCCTTGGCTGATAGGGGCGCCTTCGAGGTCATGCGGAGCGTGCTAGACCCAGTGTCTACCCCACAGTCGGCTCCATCAGCTCCTCCCTCTTCAGTGCCTGCGGTGGTTTCTACCCACCCCCTTGTAACAGACCGTAGAGAGCCAGCTCCTCAGGTTTCCCCATTGGGAATATCCTCCTCTTCCGAGGCCTCTCCTGATGGTAGCAGAACCCCCTCGGAAGAGACAGTGCAAGAGGAAGCACATTGACTCCCCTGAGTCTATTACCTCTGACACTGACTTGGAGGAATCTGAAGGTTCCCCTCGGTCCCCCTCTGAGGATGTCTCTTTTGCTGACATCCTTGAAATCCTGAAACAGAGGGAGAACTGGCCCGCCCTTAACCCTTCAGAGGACAAGTCGGTTTACCTTGAGGCGTTTAGCTCTCGCCCTTCCACCTCCTGGGTGTCCCCTCCCTTTTACCCCCTTATGGAAGTGGTGGCAAGGAAGGCTTGGACGGCCCCTGATTCAGTGGAACCTACCCCAAGGAGGCCATCAAAATTTATAACTGCCTCTAAAGAGAAAGAGTTTCTGTCTAAGGGTGTCTCTGTTGATGCCATGGTGGTGGCCGCAGCCACTAAGAAGGAGTTAGCCAATCCTTCGGTACCTGTCCATCCTGCTAATAAACGAGTCTAGGACCATGGACAGGTACGGTAAGCGGATGTTTTCATCAGCGACCTTTTCAATGCGGTCGCTGAACTACTTGTGTCACTTCACCCGTCTCCAGAGAGATCTGCTCAAGGATATGGGTGAGGCCATGCAGGATCCAACAGCTGAGGGGTTCCAAGACAAAATGAACTCCCAGTTGGCAACCCTGAATTCGATTGTCAACTCCTCCATGTGGCTTATCTCATATGCGGCTGATGAGGCGAGTAGGGCCGCAGGCACAGGTGTAGCTTTACGACGTCACGCCTGGATGCGGCTTTGCAATTTTGCGGACCCTTTCAAGGCGTCCTTCACCAATTCCCCCTTTGATAGCTCAACATTGTTTGGACCTCAGGTGAAGGATACATTGACTAGGTGCGAGCAGGAAGGTAAGACTCTCTGCCGTGGGAGTCCGTTTTTCTACCCCTTCTAGACCTTATCCAAAAGGTCAGAAGGGAGGAAAAATGTGGTTCCGCAAACCACAGGGAGTCTCATCTGACGCACAAGGTTGATTCCCCTCTAGAGGCAGAGGGGGGAATAACAATAGACGCCGCCCTAGGGGCAGAGGAGGTCCGCAAAACCAGGGTAGCAGAGAAACTTTCTCTGATAAACCCTTTCAGCATCCCTGAGGAGCTGCCTGGCTGTCCACCTTCGGAGGCAGTCAGGGGAAGATTATCACAGTACCCAAAAGCCTGGCTTTCCCTCACTCAAGACAAATGGGTGCAGTCAATCATATCCGAGGGTTACAAAATTCCCTTTATTCACATCCCATCCCAACCCAAAGGATCCCTTCCAGACGTTCCACCCAGTCTAAGGGAACAAGCAGCATTAGAAATATCAAAGCTGCTATCAAAAAGAGCTATCCAACCAGTCCCAGCAGACCAGCAAGGATCCGGAATCTACTCCAAATTCTTTTTGGTACCAAAAAAACAGGGGACTGGAGACCAATACTGGATCTCAGCAAGTTAAACAATTATATCAAAAAAACAAAATTCGGATGGTCACGCTACAGTCCATTCTACCCTTCTTGGGTCAGGACAATTGGATGTGCTCGATAGACCTTCAGGATGCGTACTACCATATCAAAATGCACAGACGCTCCAGGAGGTTTCTCCGCTTCAGGCTGGGAGCCAGTCACTACCAGTTCAGAGCCCTGCCCTTTGGTCTCACTACAGCCCCCCCCCCGAATGTTTACCAAATGCATGGCAGTGGTCGCGGCTCACTTGAGACGTCAAGGATTCCAGGTGTTTCCATATTTGGACGACTGGCTCCTTACCGCCACCACCAGACATCAACTGCTTCTATCCAGAGACTTCACCATCCAAACTTGCCAAGCTCTAGGCATTTCAATAAATTTTGAAAAATCTGCCTTGTCGCCTTGTCAATCTATTACCTTTATAGGCGCCACCTTAGACACGCTCAATCTTTCCGCCAGATGTACAGAGCAAAGTGTGTTAGATATCCGCAAACAAGTTTACCTTCTACTTCAATGCAACAAGGTCAAAGCCAGGGTAGTCTTGAAGGTATTAGGACTCATGGCAGCTACTATCACACTTCTCCCCTTAGCTCATTTTCACATGCGGATCCTCCAGTGGATGCTGTTTACTCAGTGGTCCTTCCAACAGCTCCCGATGTCTCACATCATCCTACTAACTCAATCATGCAAGAATCACCCGTCTTGGTGGATCGCATCACCTCAAGTTCTCCAGGGCAGACCCTTCATTCTCCCCCCCCAATCGCCACGGTGACAATGGACTCCTCCCTGATCGGGTGGGGGGGGGGGCATTTTCATGGCAGGACAGTCCAGGGCACGTGGCAACCTTTCGAGAGCCACTTGCACATAAATGTCTTAGAGATGAGAGCAATGCTTTTAGCGTTGCAAGCCCTTCAGGACTCTCTTCCCACATGGACTATTGCAATTCAGACGGACAACAAGTCCTTAGTGTGGTACATCAACAAACAGGGCGGAACCAAGTCCTACCCCTTATGTCGAGAGGCACTCAGACTTTGGCAGTGGGCGATTTCTTCTCAGCGTTTTCTGATAGCAACGCACATTCCCGGGAAGTCCAACTTGATTGCGGACAAGTTGAGCAGGGCCATTCTCATGCCTCACGAGTGGTCTCTAAAGAAATCAGTGCTGGAAGAAGTCTTCCAAAGATGGGGCCAGCCTTGCTGCGATCTTTTTGCTACTCCCCAAAACAGCAAGTGTCACAACTTCTTCACTCTCTTCCCATTACCAGGCCATCCCACCAGAGACGCTCTAGTCCACGATTGGCCCCGGGGACTTCTATATGCTTTCCCCCCCTTTCCACTGATATCTCAATTAATTCAGAAAGCTATCGCCTTGAGAGTTACCATGATCTTCATTGCCCCTTACTGGCCTCGACAGATATGGTTTCCGTTCCTCCATCATTACCTGTTGGAGCAGCCTTGGCATCTGGACCCGGTGCCAGATCTTTTGACCCACCAGTCGGGCCAGCTGCACCACTCCCTTCAATCTCTCAACCTCACAGCATGGTTTCTCCGATTCCTACCCTAGCCAGGCTTCCCTTAATCTCTCATTCGGTCCGTAACATCCTGATAGCCTCTCACAAGTCTTCTACCAGGAAGATTTATAACAGTAAGCGGAAACGTTTTTCCTTCTGGGCAGCATCAAAAAATGTAGACCCCTTCACTGCACCTATCCAGTCTATCCTAGACTTTCTGGCAGAGCTCTTTCATTTAGGCTCTTCCTCATCTACCATTAGAGTACAACTAGCTGCTATATCTAACTTTCATGTAGGTGTCTCAGACTCCAGTATCATGTCCCATAAGCTCTGCAAAGCCTTTTTAAGAGGTGTTTTTCTGCTCAAGCCCCCAATCAAAGATCCCCCACCTCAGTGGGACTTGAATTTGGTCCTAGCATCCTTGATTCTCCCCCCCCTTCAAACCAGCGGCTTCATGCCCTCTTAAGTTGCTCTCATGGAAAACACTTTTTCTAGTAGCCATAACTTCAGCTAGAAGGGTATCTGAACTTCATGCTCTTTGCAGTCATCCTCCTTACTTAGTTTTCCATAAAGACAGGGTGTCCCTCCGGACTAATCCGTCCTCCTTACCTAAGGTCTCCTCTGAGGCAAACCTAAACCAGACAATTGATCTCCCCGTCTTCTTCCCTGATAATTCCAACAGGTCAGAACAAAAGTTACATTTTCTAGATGTTCACCGCCAACTTAGATATTATTTAGACAGGACTAAACAGTTCAAGAAATCTGATTAGCTTTTCCTGTCTTATGCGGAAGGGAAATTGGGCCTTCCAGTTACTAAAGTGTCCCTTTCAAGATGGCTTACCTCTATTACCTTCATCTATGAAATCAGACATCAAAAACTGCCTTCAAGACCTAGAGCTCATTCAACTAGGGCATTAGCTACATCTGTAGCTTTTCAGGACAGGCTGCCAATAGATTCCATTTGTGCAGCAGCCACATGGGCTTCTCCTCATACCTTTATTTTACATTACAAATTGGATATGGCCTCCAGAAACCATGCCAACTTTGGTTCCACTGTTCTCAAGAGTCTGTTCCGATAGGCCACCCGGGATAAGGTGCTAGGGACGCGGTCCCATCCTGCAAGAGTGAAGGCGAGATTGACAACTTAACATTAAGAAGTTATGTACCTACCATAACGTTCCATGTTAGTTGTCTTCTTCTCGCCTTCTTTCTTGCGTCCCACCTTCCTTCCCCCTAGCCTGGACAGACCGATAGGAATTTTTGGGATCTTCCATTGGGGTTTTCCTTCCCACATGTTCTACCACCTCTATTATCCCTTTTATGTTTGTGGTGGCTTACATACAGGTTTATATAGAGGTGGGTTCTGTTTCTCTCTTCTCCATACTATGGAGACCAGAACTGCTTGGTTTTAGCTATCAAACGAGATCTGAGTAGTTACCGCCTAGCATTGTGGGATATAGGGGAGCCTCGAGCCAGTGGAATTAGCTCTCGAGCTTTAGTATTGGCCGAGTCGGAGCCGAGGATCGGCTCCGGACCCATCCAGCAAGAAAGAAGGCGAGAAGAAGACAACTAACATGGAACGTTATGGTAGGTACATAACTTCTTATTATACAGCGTAGTGATGTGCGAGTATGTGTGTTCTTATATATATATATATATATATATATATATATATATAAATATATATACACACACACACACACACACACACACATATGTATGTAGCGAAGTGGTGGTATATGTGTTTTTTCTTGATTGCTTTTTTTGTCTTTGTGTCTGACAAACCTCAAATACAAGACTTCACATCAGATTTGAGCCCATTTGTTCCTTCATGGTGGAGACTCCTGTATAACAGTGGAGGTAAGAGTCGTCTGGGGGATCCATCATTCACTTAACTTGCTGGCATCACTGCTGTGAGAATTTATGATGGACCTAACAGGTGGGAGGGATGGACAAGTGAATGTTGTCACTGTGGGGGCTACCAATGCCATTGCCACATGAAAGCATACATGTGCGTGCCCATTGTGAAGGCTACCACTCATCAGTGGCTTGTTGTACCTAATGCTGACCCACCAGGTCACATATTTTGCATCCTAGCCCCTCCTTCAGTGAGACTGCTGCTTTACTCAGCCAATGCCATCCTACCTCTCACAAGGATGAGCAACACCCATCCTTTCCTACTGGCTCCATTAGTTGCCCAAGCCATTCATTGAACCTGGATTGCCTGGGCCATAGTTAAGATTTTATTGCTGTGCTCTACGACAGCTGGCTGGTGTACAGCTACATGCAAATAAATATTAACTGTTTCTTACAAGTTGAGATCTGTAATTCATAATGCATCCATCATGTTTTGTTGTGATCTTGGAGGCTGGATCTTGCTAAAGGCCTACTTAACACATATGTATGCTGAGCAGTTGCACTGTCATGATGTCCCTTAATGCTGAATGAAATATGGTTATCTGTTAGACTTTGGTCCTTTCATTTGTTTAGCAAGTATTTGTGAAATGCATGCACCACTGTAATGGATATTGCTATACATATAGGAAAGCATCTTGATGCAATTTTCTAAAAGTACCAATACCGATAAGCCGTTCAGCATGTCCAGATTGCCTCATATTGTGGTCTGTTTGTTGCGGTGTTCTGGCAAATCATTGAGGATTCAAATCACTAAATAATGACAAACATTTGAGTTTCACACTTCCCTCTCTCTCTATCCTGACTCTGGTTTTCAGTGCATACCTTTACTAAGCATTATAAGTTGGATATGGTTTATAGGGCCAGAGAGGTTTTGCTGGAGCCATTCTGCATTGGTTTGTTGATGGCTCTTCCCAGCCTTCCACCTCCCAGTCTTTTTTTGTGCTTTTGTACTTTCCCTACTGTGAACAATACTGCAGCAGTGATACAAAAGTACATTGTACAGTTGAATAAAATCTTACCATACAGTAGATGTCATTATTTTCCCCATTGCAGTATTCACTCCCTCCCTCCATACCTTTTTTGGGGAAGGCTTTGTTTTGGTTCCCCTTTTCCATCTGCATTTTCTCTTTCTTGTTGTGCATAGCCTCTTTTACCTTATGGAGACTTTTCTTTACTGGGTCAGTCCAATTCAGGGTAACTGCATCTGTATGTCACCTTTTTTGCCCTATGTCCTGAATAGCGAACATACATGTGACTTATTCCTCATACAAAAGCTAAAGGCTTTAGTATGCTGTCAAACACTGGCCTATCCTTGGCAGGAGATCTCTACAGTGAAGAATACTGCAACAGTGAAGAGAAGGACATCTACTGTTATGGTAAGGTGTTACACCACAGCTGTTCTTTCCTAGATCTCTAATTCTCCAGATCAACTCTTATGGTGTCTTGCAAATTGAATAATATGCCTTGGTGAATGTTTTCCCCAAAGGCCCTATAATACACTTCTTTCCATTGAGTTTTAGTCCTGGGCTTTGGAACCAGTCCTTTGCCAGCATTAGACCTACTTGTAGGATGTTAGTGTCATGGAGGGAATTTGACAGCTCCCAGTTTGCAGTCGTCTGCAAACTTGGTGAGCCAAAGGCTCTTAACATTAGCCTTGCCCTCTGAGAAGTAGATGCCAAACAGGAGTGGGCGCAGTACAGAGCGCTATTTTACTCTGCTGGTAACCTGCCTCTTAGTGGAGGTGGTCTCAATAGTCCTGATTTCTTGTGTCCTATCTGTAAATCAGCTGGCAGTCCAGTGAGTTATGTATGGATTTATGCCTATTTTGGTGAGTTTGTCCACAGTACCTGAGTCAGGTATTGTATCGAATGCTTTAGCCAGATCCAGGTCTGTTATATGCACCATTTTCCCTTCATCCATTGCCTTGGTTACCTTCTCAAAGGGGTCTGCCAGGTTGAGTAGGCATGACCTTCCCTTGACAAAACCAAACTGAGATGAGTCCAATGTCTGTAGATGGGACAGTGTCTTTGTTGATCATTTCTATCATAATTCATTCCATGGCTTTGCATATTAGACTAGTCAGACTAATAGGTCTGTAGTTTTTGAGTTGGGTTGATCACCTACCCTTATGAAGGGGAATAACTGTTGCCAACCTCCATTCTCTTAGTATATAGCCTGTTTTAAAGGTGTAGTTGAAAAGTGACTCAAGTGGTCCTTATACGTCATGTTTCAGGTTATTTATAAAACAGCCCGGGATATTTTCAGCCCCATTGAGTCTGTGATTTTGCCTTTACCAAAAGCCGCCATGATTTGCTCCCTGCTAATAGTTGGGGGGGGGGGGGGTATGCTAGTAGGAATTTCCAGGGAAGTCTGAGCTGAATGTCAGCCAGGAGGTTTGTCAGTCTCCCCAGAGAAGGTGGTACCATTTACCAAACACTGCTGAATGGTGAGCAGGTCCGTGCAAACTCACTTAATTTACAGACAAAGAAATGAAACTGCAATCTAACTCCTTAGCCCTCTAGCAATAAAATGACTAAAATTTCAGCCCCTCTGGAGTGCTTCCCAGTTCAGATAGACCAGGGAAATCCCTTTTCCCACAGATGGGTGATCTTAGTCTCCTAAATATAAAAAGCACAGTAAAAAAGGACTCTTAAGTGCATTACAGCAACAAACAATGAATTCCTTGGCTAAATTGCCCCTATACTGGGTGATTACAAGACAAGACAAAACAATTCAAATACTTAGCAGTAAAGGAGAAAATGCGATTTTGTAGCAAAAGTACACTTTAACTGCTCAAAAAAATCGCAAAATACAAGCAGTCAAACAGTGAAAAACAAGTCTAATAATGCAGTTTGAGAACTTATCTTGATACGTACCTCCCTGGACTATATGAAGAGAGACATGATCGAGCTCGCTGAATGTGTGTCCCAGACAGGTATGTTCCTAGCTTTAAGCAGCATTCTGCTGTCACCCAGAATGATGTGTTAATACAAACAGAAAATGATTTGACTTTAACAATTGGCTTAGTTTCTGGTGTCATTCCAAGGGGATCCAGTACTTGACAGCCTGGGATGACATGATTGGCAGACCAAGATACTTTGCCAGAGATGGCCTCCATCTGTCTCCCTTGGGCTTCAGGCTCCTGGCAAAGGCTCTTCCCTCACCCATAGTGCATTTTTTAGGCAATACCATAAGGTCAAAACTACCAACATGAAAATTTCATCCTAGGTAAATTAAAGGTCATGCTGCTAAACACTAGGAGTCTAAACATGAAACTGCACTCATTGCAAACATTCTTAACGCTGGAAGAAGCTGACATTTGTGCAGTTGCAGAAACCTGGTTCAAAGCTGTGAGAGCACCCCAGCCATACCAGGTTACTCATCCTATCATTCATTCAGACTCCAAACCATGGGCAGCAAATCAAAAGGAGGTGGAGTTGGAATATATATAAAAGACATACACAACTCTAGGCTGTTCAAACAGTATGATGCACAGGAAATACTCCAGGTGCAGTTAACAGTTGACAAGACCCCTATTCAAATTATAGCTAGCTATAGGCCTAGAACTTGGACTCAGGATGTCCACTCCACCTGTTTGGACCTCTTCGAATCAGTCAAGATTCAACTCTTTACCCTGATCCTGAGTGACTTTAACTATCCAGCCGTAGATTGGAAGAAATACTCAAGCCAAAACACAAATTCCCAGAAATTCCTTGATTTCATAGGTGTGTACTAGGCTAATGGCCCTGGAACCTTTATAAGCCTAGCCCATAGGATTACCTGGCATCGTGCCACCCGACCTTAGTTCCCAGTGCCTCTGTCGAGTAGAGCCACTGGAGTGATCCCTGGGGTGAATTTTCTATTTTCCATCCACTCATCAAGATTTCTGTTGAAGAGGGCCAGTGAGGTGCTCTGCTTGACATGTATGGGAAGTGTATTCCATAGCATGGGGAGTCTCTGGGTTATGATCCTGTCCCTCCTGCATGTTCTATTGATTGTGGTAATGAGGTTGAGGTCTCTGGAGCGTGCAGTGTGGAGGGATTGGGATTTCTTTAGATGTAGCATTTCTAACAGAGCTGGGTCAGACATGGCTTTGTAAGTCAAGCAGAGATCGCCTCTAAGTAAGTGATATGAGACAGAGAATATTTGGAGTTTTTTTTGAGTCTGTCCATATAGGACAAGTGTTTAAGGCCTAGGATCCTCTTTGTGAGGTACTTTTGTGGCCTCTTCAGTTGTTGCAGGTGTTTTGTGAGGTACTTGCCAAATGGGGCATTGTACTCGATTGGCCTAATGAGGGAAGAGTAGAGGGAGACAATGACCTCTTTCTTCCTGGATGCAAAACCCTTAGTAATGAGATGTACCACATAGAAGGACTTCCTGACCACAGTGGCAATGTAGTGGTCAAAAGAGAGGTTGCTGTCAACCTGTGTTCCCAGGTCTTTTATAACGCGTTCTGTGTTCAGTGGACTACCATCGATGTGGTAATTCATGGAAACAAAGTTTTTCCCAAAGGGGATGACTACATATTTTTTGGCATTGAGCTTAAGATCATGGTTCTGACACCAATCGTCTATCTCAGTGAGGCTTTTCTGTAGGATGTCAACATCGCTTGGGGAGTTAGTAATAGCTCCCAACTTGCAGTCGTCTGTGAACTTTGTCAGCCAGAGTCCCTTCTTGTTGGCCTGGACTTCAGAGAAGTAGATACCAAACAGGAGAGGACCCAGGACCGAACCCTGTGGGACTCCACTCGTGACTGGTCAGCAGTCTGACTTGGAGTCAGCTACTTTCACACTGTGGGTTCTATCTGTGAGCCTATTTGCAACCCACCTAGTGATATAGGGGTTGATGCCTAACTTAGTGAGTTTTTCTATGATTCCTGAGTGGGGAATGGTATCATAGGCCTTGGCCAGATCAAGGTAGGCTTTATGAACCACCTTGCCTTCATCCACAGCTCTGGTGACTGACTCAGAGAAGTCGACCAAGTTGAGCAGGCATGATCTACCCTTCACAAAACCAAACTTTGTGGGATCCAGAGTTTGGAGATTCCCTATACCCTTGTTTATTAGGTCCATGATGATGCATTCCATAGCTTTGTATGTCAGACTCATCAGGCTAATGGGGTGATAGTTCCCAGGGTCTGTAGTCACTCCTCCTTTGTGGAGAGGGATGACTGTAGCAGTGCACCATTTGGTAGGGACAAAGCCTGACGTGAGGCTGTGATTGAACAGGGCACACAGGTGAGGTGCCAGTTCACTCTGTAGTTCATGTAGAACACAACCACGGATATTGTCAGGTCCCATAGAAGCTGTATTCTTGGCCTTGGATAGTGCTGTTTTAACCTGTGCAGCAGTAATACTGGGTGCCTGGCAATCAACTGGTTTTGTTATTGGTCCCTTGGGGGGGGGGGGGGTAAAGTTGGCACTGAATCTGTCGGCCAGTATATTGGCAGTATCTGCTGGCTTGGTATAGGAGGTACCATTGTGCAGTAACTCAGAGAAAATCTGGATATTGCCGTAGAGATTCTTTACATAACTATAGAAGGCCTTGTGGTTGTGTTTACTATCTCCTACAATTCTGTTTTCATAGCTAGCTTTAGAGGATTTGATGAGGGATCTCAACTTTTTCTTGAGGCAGATAAGGGAGTTTTTCCGTTCTTGGGACTTCACCTTATTCCGCATCAGTTTCCTCCTCCTGTTGTAAAATTTGTTTATGGCAGGGGACCACCAGATTGGCTTCCTTTTTTTGGAGGAGAGCATCTTGGTTGTATTGGGTATGGCGAGATCCATACATTTGTGTATGTGTTCGTACAGTGCATTGATGTATGATTTGGCTGTTATGCAACTATTCTTCATTTGCATGGGTGCCGTGAAGTTAGCCACCTCTGTTTTTAGGTGCTCATAGTTAGCTTTGGAGAATTTTTTCATGGTGGTTACCTTTGAGGCGGGTGCGGGGGATGGATTTCCAAGGTGATTAATTTGTGGTCAGATCTAACAGCAACGGTTGCCCATGTTAGTAATGACCAGGTCAAGGCTGTTGCTACCTCTAGTGGGGGTAAGAATGAGCTGGTCCAGGGCATTGGAATTAATGAATTCCAGGAAATGTTGGGCAAGTGTATTGGTACATGAGTAGTTTTCCCAGTTAATGGAGGGGTAGTTGAAGTCGCCCAGTATGAGAGTGTTAGGGTGGACCCTAATATTCTCCAGGGTACGTAGGAGCATGGAGTGTGAGTCTTGGAACATGGTTGCGGACCTATAGCAGGCTAACATCTGAATCGCTGTCTTACCCAATGTTAGCTGCACCTGAAGTATCTGTGATGCGTTATGTTTGGCTACCAGTCTGGAGGTGTGCGCATCCTTTATGAATATGGAAACACCACCACATTTGGAGCTTCGGTCCAAGTTTTGGGGTCGAAAGGTGTTGAATGAGTTATAGCCTGGTAGTGCAGAGGTGCTTTCTGCTGACTTGAACCAGGTCTCTGTTACAGCACAAATGTCGATGTTCTCCATTTTTAAGGAGTGCTTCGAGTGAGTGCATTTTGAGATTTAGACGTCTAGCATTGAGCAGTGTGACCCTCAGATTGCATTTGTTTGTAGCTGTTATGGTGGTAATTTGGTCTTTGGAGCACCGCCAAAAAAGGCGCTATGGGGATGGCAAGAGCCTTGGCCAGTATCCGGAAGTCCAGGTGTGACAGATGCAGGCCATCTCTGGCAAAGCATTGAGGTCTGTCAATCATGTCATTCCAGGGAGACAGATACTGGACCCCCTTAGAATGACATCAGAAACGTAGCCAGTTGTTGAAATCAATAATTTTCTGCTTGTACTGTGGTGTCATTCTGGGTGATGGTAGGATGCTGCTCAGGGCTAGGGTCATACCCACCTGGGCTACATAATCCGAGAGCTCCTCCATGTCTCTTTTCATGTAGTCCAGGGAAGTAGGGGTCTCCATTCACACCCACATGCACTATCACAGAGTCATATTTGTACCTGTTGTTGAGAGACCTGAGTGCGTGCATTATGGGGTGGATCCTGGCACCTGACAGGCAGCTGACTGTTACTTTTTCCTTATTGTTTTTATGTGAAGGCAGTGCTGGTGTGTGTTCTGGAGGGCTGTGTGTTCCATGTGGTGTGGTGTAAGTGTTGACCTTCTCCTTTTGACCAGCTATTCTGGTCTTGGCTGTACAGTGCATGGCTTCCAATTCGGATATATGTGTGCATCTCTCGCAAGTCTGAGTGCTAGGAGGTAAGAGGAGAGGGTTGTCTGTTACATGAGGCAGTTGCAACATTGCCTCAGGATGCCCAAGTTCACCAGGTTAATAGGAGAAAGCACAGGGAACCGTCCTTTAGACATACCTGGAGGGGAGGGCATTAATAATAAGTACTGGAGCCGTTTCCTTATAGAACGTTTAGTGCTGGTAGCACTTTTGGGTGCCACAATAATTGCTACAAGAAGTCTGGTAAAGTGCTAGACTAATAAGCTGGTAAAAGTGCAGGAGAGGAGGGAACTAGCAGATCTAAGGGAAAAATTGAAGAGCAGACTTTGGCACTGCTCAGAAGCTTACAAAACAGTATTGGATACAGCAAATCAGTATCTGGACTAGACTAGTTACAGGAAAGGCGGGAAACAAGAGCAAATGTGGGTCTTTAAACCAGAAAGTTGAAAGAGATGGAAAAACTGCCCAAACAGACTATAAACTACAATTTCTGGGCCAGAAACCACTCATGGTAGATAGGCTGCCTAGTGCTTACCACTCCCTCTGATAAGCTAGAAGGCTTCCCTCCAACACAGAAAGGCTTGGGTGGCTCAGCAGCTTTCAAAACAGTCCTGGTTATGACAAATCTGTATCTGGACTAGGCTAGTTACAGGAAAGGCAGGAGATAAACTTAGAATTTATATATATATATATATATATATATATATATATATATATATATATACACACACACACACACACACACACACACACAAAAGCAAATAAAATAGCACTAAAAAAAAATTCAAGTGCAGTGCAAGCTAGCACATTTGAGGAGGAGTTGTTTTTCTTTCAGCTTTTCCCAGTTAGGGGTTGCCACAGCAGAACTCAGATCCGCTAATTGTTGGCAGTAGATTTTTACGATGCCGAGGTGCCAGCTCGACGCCCAACCTTCAACGAAGGCACGCCCATTCACGCATGTCTTTCGAACGCTACTCGACCTCGGTGAGGACATGCAGACTCCACACACAAGGAGCTCCAGCCGAGAATCGAACGGGAGAACCTCTTGCTGTGAGGCGACAATGCTACTGCTGCACCACCGTGGCTTTCGTACAAGCTAGCACATTTGAGTGTGTAGCAATATTAAAGCAAATGCAGTTTAAATAAATGCAATTTATTCAAACTGTATTCTAAACTGAATTCAGTTATTGTTTTATTCAACTCTGAAGAGGTAAAAAGTGCCAAAAATATACATATCAGCTGAGAAGCACACTCATTCAGAAAACAAGGAGAGACTAGCAAGGTTTTTTTGTTTTTTAGTAAAGTGGAAAGGAGAAACAGAAGATAATTCAAGGTTAAGGACCTTACTGGGTTGGTCTTCTCAAATGTTCTCTCCGTAATGGGTAGAATGAGCTAATGACACTAGACTGGGATAGAGCTGTACAGATGAGACTGGTAGGAGTGTCTGAAATCAAATTATGATCTCACTGTACGCAGTTGGGTGAGCAAATGAGATTGACCCAGAAGGAGTGTTCATACACAAATTTACAGAAGGGGTAGGCAGTTCCAAAGCCACCAAGATTAATACCACCACCCCAACAACAGGGAGGTGGCCGGGAAACTAACTGCAGAGAGTCCACAATATTCATTGAAACAAACAGAAAAATAAAATGCAGTACTATCTTTAACAATGCAAGTTTGTACCCAACTCAAGCTTGTAATACAGTTGATTGTAGGTATATAGCAGCCAGCCAAACAGCTCTGACATTGAGCAGAAATAAATTTAGAGATATGTGACACTTATAAGCACAGAGAAACCCTCTAGGCTAAGAGTGTAACACTGAATGTTAAAGAAGTGAAGACAGCAACAACCCCTACTAACTGCAGTGAGACAGACAGATCACAATATTTAATGAAACAAATAAATCATAAAATAAAATGCAGTATTATCTTTAAGACTGCAAGTTTGTACTTAACTCAAATTGTAATACAGTTAATTGTAGATATATAGCAGCCAGCCAAACAGCTCAGATATTGAGCAGAAAATGTAAATATTGAGCATCAATGCAAATGCCTTGGACCAGTTAGTTGACACCCCCACAAGAGCTGAAAATATCTTGGACTTGGTATTAACCAACATGAGTAACCACTGCAGCATCACTACAGTGTCACCATTCCCTGTAAGATCCGACCACAAAGCAGTCACTTTTGAAGTCACCATCTCACCCGATCCCCCTCCCCTTCTAGCTAGGGTCAAACAAAATAACTTCTCCAAAGCCAATTGCAGCCTCCTAAGGTAAGGTATAAACAGCTTTACAGCCCCCTCCGTCTCCATAGGAACTGGCACATGTGTCCAAACCAACACCAAAGTATTATATGAGCATTTATATAGTTGCATGGAATCAGGAATACCAGATGGGACGAATTCCTGCTCCTCAAGGAACAGTAAACCTGTCTGGTGGACATCTACAATAAATAAACTCTATATTAAAAGGGAAAATAATTGCTGTCCAGGGCCAAGAAGGAGCATGTGCCTGATTGGAAGCAGTCTCTCCTTAGACTGATCAAGCAAATAAGAGCACTAGTGAAATCCTCCAAAGCAAACTGAGAGTTCAAACTGGCCACGTCTACTAAAGACCATCATAAGGCCTTCTTCACATATGTCTACAGTCTCAAGGAAAGGACCCAAATCTGCTCAGAACTGGTGGTCAAGGGCACCACATACACAAATGCTGTATAGATCTAGCCAAGCTGCCGGCAGACAGGTTCAGTGAAAACTTCACTCCTCTATCCTCCCATCAGTAAAACAAGACTCCCCAGTACCTGCCCCCCTCCCCATCACTGCCCTCTCAAAGGCAAAAAATACAGACTCCATGAGACCTGATAACATCCCAGGCTGCATCCTACATGAACTCAGGCAGGGACTTGCAGCACCATTAGGCACCCTATTCAACCAAAACCTGAGTACTGGCTTCGTCCCTGTCGAGTGGAGGACAGCTACTGTCATCCCTTTACACAAAGGTGGAGCGTCCACCAATCCAGGAAATTATAGACCCATCAGCCTAACTAGCCTGATCTGCAAGGCCATGGAGCAGATCATGGGCCTCATTAACAAGGGCATTGGGAACCTCCAGACATTTGATCCCACACTGTTTTGTTTTGTCAAGGGGAGGTCATGCCTGCTAAATTTGGTCGACTTCTTTGAGACAGTCACCAAGGCCATAGACGAGAGAAAGATGGTGCACACCACCTACCTTGACCTGGCCAAAGCCTTCAATACTATTCCCCACTCAGGTATAATAGATAAACTCTCTCAACTAGGCATCAATCCATATGTTACCAGATGGGTAGCAAACTGACTCCGTGATAGAACCCACCTAGTCAAAATAGGGGAAGTAGTAGACCTATAACAAGCGGTGTACCCTAGGGATCAGTCTTGGGGTCTCTACTGTTTGAGATATACGTCTCAGAGGTGCATGCCAAATCTAGTGGGCTGTGGCTGGCCACGTTTGCAGATGACTGGAAGCTGTGTGCTGTCGTTGATTCCCCTAGTGATATGGACATCCTCCTTGAGGGTCTCACCCAAACATATGACTGGTGCCAGAAACATGGCCTCAAACTGAATGCCAAAAAATGCATTATCATCCCTTTTGGGGAGATTGACATCCCTACATATTATCACATTGATAATAAGGTCCTAAGCATGCAGTTAGTCGTGAGGGATTTGGGCACTCAGATTGATGGCAAACTTTCTGTAGGCAGGAAACCCAACAGTACCTGCAGATTTACTTAATCTTAGGCTGCCAAAACACCAGGTTCTTGTAATTGGAAAACACTATACTATACCTGAACCTTATACTCACACCCAGCTGCCTCTAAGACTCTGCTACCTCCAGGCAGGTCTTCTGACGTCAGGGAGTTTTCATATTTCCCGACAGAATCCGCCATCTTTTACTCCTTGCTGGTACTGTTCTGTCCTCCTGCCCTGACAACTCTCCTCTCCCAAAGGTAAAACAACTTGATTTTAATTGCTTTTAATCTAAATCTCACTTCTGCTGTCTCATTCAAGAATCGCCTCTCTGTTAGAGCGGCGACTCATCTAAGGGGCTCACAGGAAGACGCTGTTACTGATGCTCATGTTTAAACTAAATTAACATCAGATGTACTGTGTTTTACTCTGCAAATGTATCTTAGTTCTAATACTAATTTATTCTCTGACTGAGCAACAGGCCACTTGCTGTTAACTAGCCATTCCGACGTTTTAATGTATTCATTATGCTACTGGCGTTCCTAGCTAAGAATATGCTTAGTGTGGAATCATGATTGTTTACTGCTGTTCAAAGGATTGTTTTCATAATTCTAAATGCTACTGGCGTTCCTAGCTAAGAATACGCCTAACATAAAATAGATGATTTTTTACTGCTGTACCTAGTGTAAAAGTGTGTGTTTTGCAACCACAGGGTAGACTTACCTAATCACTTGATCTGTAGATGTTCATTCTGGCGCCTATAGCTTAATCTAATGATACCAGATGTAATAGTTTGCATATGTTGGCGTTATCAGGGCCAGGACGTTTACAACAATGTATTTGGCTACATACTAACTGTATTTTACTAGTATTTAAGTGTACTTGATGGTGTAAGGGACTGTGTATTATCTATGACTCTCCCCCACTGCTTATCTCAACCTAAATCATACCACTATAACTTGCTGCATAGTTCTGTTGTTTCTAATTACAAGCTACTGCATTTAAACTGTCTTTTAAACGTGCTTTATCTCCTTCATCCTATTCTAGGACCCCCCCCCCATTAAAATACCATTGCGTGGCTCCCAGGTCCTTGGCGTCGACTCTGAATCAACCCTACCATGGTGCGAATGCACAATCCTATACTTCACAACTACATTAACTGAAAAAAGACTTTAGGGTAAAGCAATACCCATATTATAAGTTTTCCTTGCCAGGATAGCGTTCTGTAGGCAGGAAACCCAACAGTACCTGCAGATTTACTTAATCTTAGGCTGCCAAAACACCAGGTTCCTGTAATTGGAAAACACTATACTATACCTGAACCTTATACTCACACCCAGCTGACTAAGACTCTGCTACCTCCAGGCAGGTGTATTCCCCGCTCCGCTTCGCCCTCGCTTCGCTCGGGCTCGCTCCGTGCCCCACCCTGTCCTCATATCCCACCCGCCCCCACTACCTCTAGATTTATAGAGATATCTAGCCCATCCCACACTCCTCCCTTCCAATCACAACTGTCCCTAGTTTAACAACTCCTCCTCACATACTCTCAGCCATCCCCTAAAATTAGTAAGCCCTCTCAATCCCCACATTCCCATAAGTTACTTCTTGCTCATTACCATGGGTAAAACTATGTATTCAATCGTCACCACACTAATTTTACTTCTTCTTATCCCCTACCTTTTAACACGCTATGAACACCAAACACTATTAGGAAGATCCTTCCCCAAGGCCCACATTACCACACACACACACACCTTCCTCCTAACCCTATAGTTCCTTCTCCCCAACCTGCAAAAACTCTAGGCTTTAATAATATACAGCTAACCCTTCACTCCCCTCGATCATCCAAAAATAAATCTAACCTCAAAATACTAGACAAATTACAAAGATTCTTAGATCACCTAAAAAAATGTATTATTCAACACTCCAACCCAGGCCCTGCCACTCATCTTGATTCTGTCACTTCAATACTACCCCATACCCCTAATACCTCCCTCCTCATCTTTCATCTCAACCTACGAAGCATTAACAACAAAGTACATAGCTTACATGCTATGATAGCCACTCACTCCCCAGACATCATGTGTCTTTCTGAAACATGGCTTAAACCCGCCACAAAGGATGAAGAAATTCTTCCACCTGGTTATAACATCCTAAGGAATGATCGAATAACCAAAAAGGGCGGGGGAGTAGCTGTTATGTTTAAGAACAGATTAAACATCATTAGGAACCCATTGCATCCCCCTCAGGTCTCTAATATTGAATTTATTGCACTAAAGATTTGCCTAAACTCCCAAAAATGTATCAATCTTGTAGTTATCTATATTCCACCAGGAAAGAACTTTGAAAACCTAGAGCAAACCTTAAGTTGGTTAGCCAACAACTACCCTCAAGAAACCATTATACTAGGGGACTTTAATATTGACTGGTCCCACTACGCCGCTAAGACAAATCCCTACCCAGTTAATCTACATGGCTTCTCCCAAAAAATCTCATCTCCAACCAGAATTGGCAACACACAGCAAAAAGAGAGTACGATTGATTGGATACTTATCAATAAAGATGCGAACAACTGTACCACCGGCACCCTCCCCAACGACCTTAGTGACCACCTTGTCACGTACATTATAAAGCACAAACTTGCTTTTACCAAGCCACCCTTATATAAACTTATCAGAAATAGGAAAAAGTTTAACCCTGAACTATTCCTAGCAGAACTAAAATTCTGCAATTGGTCGTCCCTATATACTCTACCCCTCGCCGAAAGTGTGTCATACTTCAATGACACATTCCTAAACATTCTTGATTCCCATGCCCCAATCTGTCTAATTAGAACCAGGGACCGCATAGCTCCCTGGCTAACAAGAGAAACCAAAGCAAAAATTAAACTCCGTGACCAAGCTTGGAAAACATGGAGAGCTACCAAAACTCCCCTAGACCGTATTAAATTTCAACAGCTTAGAAACTCCACGAAATCTGACATTGCTAGAGATAAAAAACACTACTTCTGTCACCTTCAGGACAAACATCAGACTAACCCAAAAAAGTTCTGGGCTGGATTTAAGAACCTCCTCCATCCTGGTAAATCTACTACCCCAACGCCCGACCAACTCTCTAACAAAGATCCAGAGGAAGTAGCCAATACCTTTAACATTTTTTTCACTGAGACCATCCAGTCCCTAGCCAATCATCTACCTACTTCCTCTCCACCCTTAACCCGTTCTCATAACTCACCTCCTCTCACCTTTAACCTTCAAACAGTATCTACCTCTTATATTCGTACCCTATTAAAAAAACTGAAACCGTCCACCCTTGCGTCCGATCGCCTCCCAGCGGAATACCTACAATTAGCATCGGATGTCATTGCCTATCCCATATCAATATTGATTAACAGATCCATAGCTGAGGCTACCATCCCCTCCATTTTGAAAATTTCGTACATCATCCCACTTCATAAGGGAGGCTCCTCCACGGAAACATCTAACTATAGGCCTATCGCAATATTGTCTCCTATAGCTAAAATATTGGAACGGTGTGTTCACAAACAACTCCTTCACTACCTCACCATCAATAATCTTCTGTCTATTACCCAGCATGGCTTTCGCCCCCATCACAGTACTACCAGCGCTCTCCTCTCCTTTGTTGACTCAGTAAATAGCAACCGTAACAAAAAACTTATATCCTCTGCTCTCTTTTTTGACCTATCGAAAGCTTTCGACATGGTTAACCACCAATTATTGCTCCACACCCTGCAAACCCTTCATCTTGACCAATTAGCACTAAGCTGGTTTAAGGACTACCTCTCTGACCGGCAACAAGCAGTCCAATGGCAAAATAGTCTATCTCAACTGCTGTCCAACAACATTGGGGTCCCACAGGGCTCCATACTTGGTCCCCTTCTTTTCTCTGTTTTTATAAATGATCTTTACTCTGTTATCCCCAGAGCCACCTGCATTCAATATGCGGATGACTCTACCCTGATCTGCTCTGACCTTTCTCTCCAGAAACTCCAAGCAGCCACCCAACAATGTTTTGCCAAAGTAGAAAAATGGTTCTCTGACCTGAAACTCATATTAAACCCAACTAAAACCAAGTTACTTCTATTCTTCCCCTCGCCTACCACTCCATTTGCACAAGAACCCCAACCTGCGAATCCTAAGACCTTTTTTGTTGAATGGCACCATCATAGAGCCCGTCTCCCACACCAAACTATTAGGTGTCACTATTGACCACAAGCTCAAATTTGACATGCACATTGCCCAAACCATTAAGTCAGTTAACAAAAAATTAGGTTCAATGTACAGAATCCGGAATTATCTTGCTCCTCATGCAAAATTAACCATCGCCCGTACTCATCTCCTTTCCACCCTACTTTATGCCTCCCCGATATTCTCCTTCCTCAATAAACGTGAGCTCAACAACCTCTCTACTACCTACCATCATATAGCCAGATTCATAACAGGAACACCCTATCGTACCCACCATTGCGTCAACCTCAAGAAACTCGACTGGCTAGAACTGCCAAATCTCCTTAAATTTAATCAACTCACTGAAGCATTCAAAATAATTAATCAACCCGACCCGACAAAACCCCAGCGCTGTCCAAAATCCTGACCCCCTACTCCAACTTAAGCTGCCTTCGATCCTCAAACAGTAATCAGGTATTAACTATCAAATCTAATAACATGGGTGGTGATGCTCTCTATGCTAACTCTATTGGGAAGCAATGGAATTCACTTCCAAACAGTCTTAGGCTCCTGACTTCACTTAATCTATTCAAAATTAATCTCCGAGAATTACTTAAGTCCCAATGGTTGTGCCCATGTCCAAACCCAGATTAAATTCTATAGGTCCCATAGCTCCTTTTCTCTCTTCTCCTCTCAAGTTATTATATAGTATTTTACTTCCTCTAACTGTACCCATGTCATGTGACCAATTTTACAAATGATATGTTCAAACTACTAGCATGTATATATTGATGTCTTTTTGTTTTTGTTATTTTACTAATGTCTTCTTCTATCTAATTGTAGTGTTATAATTTTTCTTAAATTTGGGAGCTTTTCTCCCCGGGCCTCTACTGAAAAAGGATATGTATCCAGCTAGACTAGCCCGGTCAACAAATGTAAAATAAATAAATAAATGTAAAATAAATAAACTGACTTTTGATCACCATATTGCCTCTGTTGTACACAAAGCTTTCTACGTGGCCCTCCTCAGTAGTAAGGGTATCTCATCCAGGGACAAGATGGTCATAACATCCCTGTATATTTCCCTTCTAAGACGCATTATTGAGTACAGTGCCCCTTTCGGCATGTACCTCACAAAGCACATGCAGCAGCTGGAGAGACCACAGAGGTTCCTCACCCGCAGAATCCAGAGCCTCAAATATCTACCCTACACAGGCTAAAAGCCCTGTCCCCCCCACTCAGTCTCCTCAGAGGTGACCTCTGTCTGGCATACAAAGCAATCTCAGACCCCAACTTGACTGGACTGCTGCATATCTGCAAGTCAAGCTCCACTCGAGTAACCCACACACACAACCTCAACCTTGTCTATGACATCAGTAGGACTTGTTGGCGGGACAGATTTGTGTCCCAGAGACTTCCTTTTTTGTGGAATAGACTACCTCTCCACATAAAGCAGAGTACCTCATTAACCCCTTTTAAGAGCAACCTGGATAACTGGATGGGGAACAGAAAATACACCCTTGGGATTCCACCTGTGTCCCTGCTGGACAGTGGCATTGGGTACTGACTTGTTGGAACATGGGCTAAATTCTTGGCTAGGCTTGTAAGGGCCTCAGGGCCAATAGCCTAGTAGCTTCCTATGATCCCATGATCTTTGCCTGGATGCCACTGCATTCAGTGGAAACACTTCTTTTGAAGTGCAGGCATGTAGCCAAATTTTGCAAAGCTCTGTGGAAATGAGCACAGAGCGAGGCAAACATGCCTAATTTACGGAAGCCAGAAATATATTGCAGAATAAAGTGAATCTTGCAGAACAAGAGGAGGCACAACTGCTGACTGTTAAAAAGAAAATAAGGGAGTATTTGGATAGTGCACAAGTTTAGAAATATTGCTGTGAAGCAACAATTTTTTTGATAACTTCCATAGTACAAAAGCTTTTAGTACAATGACTTGGGCAACAGAAAGCAGAAAGAGTTGTTACCAAACTTAGGAAGCCTGTAACAAGAAGAATAATCAGAGGTCATGTAGAGGAATTGCAGATATTTTGGAAATTTTATGAGAATTAATGTAAGTCAGAGAAATGTGGAAATCAAGAAAGCGCACAAATGGAAATATTTATAGAAGATTTAACTTAGAGGTAGATGAGGCTCATGTTGTCTTTTCCATCCATTCCTCTATAGTTGGCTCTCTGATCCAACCTCTGATCCGGCTTCATCTACTTTATAGCTTTGGATCTGGTGCTCAAGGTCCTCACCTACCCATAAATCTCATATACACAATGAGCTCCCTCAGATCTCATTTACAGCCTTCAACTGCTGATGGATCTGTGGTCTTTGGGCATAACCATTTGAGAATACAATTTCAGATTAGGTTTCTTAGGGATTCCTTCAGATAAGTGTTAGATTTACTCTTTCCTCTCCTCCCGTTGTTAAAAAAAAAAAAAAAAAAAATCTTTAATACTGTTCTTCCATAACTATAGATAGTTGTTCTACTTTTACATGCATCCATAAATATATTTACATGTATGTATAAATATATATATACATATACACACACACACAAACATGCACACACATATACATATAGGTTTAATATCAAAAGCTTGAAATGCACTTGACCGAATGTCAGTTGATGGAAAGTACAGTTTCAAAGATGCATAATGCAGAACTAGAATACTACTAACTCGTATGAATCATGAAAGTGAAACATGATTCATTATTATGAGTTCTGCATTGTGAATGGAGATCGTGGTACAGTGAGGATCAGGGAATCTACCCTTTTCTTCACTGTGGTACGATCTCAGAGTTGGTATGTATAACTTGTGGGGGGGTGCAGGGGGAGCTTTGCCCCCTTGCAAAACAGTAAAAAACTTGTGCTGTAGAAGTGAAGTTCTCATGGCAAATTAAACTGAATATCCTGGGTGTTTGATGTCACCTTCTGCTATGCTAAATAACATCAACTGTGGACGTCCGAGAAATTATGTTTAGCATGTTGGTGTAAAAACATTTTCGTTTTCGACAGTTTATTTCTTTGTATTGAACAAACGAATAAGTGCATTTCAAGGTTTTGATAGTACATCTACATACACATATGTGCACACAAACACACACATACATACATACATACATATGGGCCTTTTATAATTATTCTACCTTATCTTTACTGTTTTTCATTATTTCCTGTGGTTTAGTGTAGTATTATTATTATTGTTGTTGTTTTGTAGTTGTTCATGGATGAGTCTCACTGGATTTGCATAAAGTCTGACAAGCCATCTGGATTAAAAAGTGTGTCTCTTATAAATAACCTTCCCAACTCTGATGCACACAGTAAATGTGTGTACTGCCTTTGCCTGTCGCACTTGGATATACTGCTTAATCTGTGAGGTGTTTATTGAAAGGGCTTTAGTGGAGAGACAAATAAATTGATTCTGAAGGGTTTCATTCAGTCCACTGCTAGAGTAAAACCCTCTTTAGCTTTGGAAAAATCTACAGCATCTACATTGTGTGCCTTTTCTACTTCCAAATCACAGGAAAAATCTAAGTATACAGAAAAGGATAACTCAAAATCTTGCAGAAAACAGTCCCTGCATCTGAGAACTTCATCGGTTACAGCATCAAAACAGTTTCTTCAGACCTGATGGTCATTGGAACCATGCCCCCCCCCCCCAGTTCTCTCTGGAGCTGGTCACTCGGACACTTAGGTCTCCTATTCTACAATCAAGAGACTTGCTTAGTAATCCAGACCTCCTTCTTCAGCTTCATCCTTAGGTCAGTTAGATCTTCTCATAGCCTCACTGAAGCAGATGTGGATAGGATGATGAAGTGTTTTCTTTGGACCCATATCTAAATGGGGGTATCCTGGGTCCAGTACTGTTGGGTCTAGTAGTACTGCCTCACCCCATAATTTTTTGATAGTTCCTTCTCCAATCTGACCTCTCAGATCAGAGTCCCTGGATCTTACTCTTGCTCTGAGTAAATTTGCAATGGAGACTTCATGTCTCATCAGCCCTAATGAGTTCTCTGATGAAGTTAGCTGTAACCCTGTAGGACTCCTGAAGCTGGAATGGCAGCACTGACTGTGACAGGTTAGGATCAGATCCAAGGTCTTTGGACCTTTTTCTTTCCTTAGGAGCCTTGTCACTGCATAGTTTTGCTCCAGTGATTACCTCAGACCTTAGCTTGACGGCATCCATGGTTGAGTTGAGTTTCGACTCTGAAGGCTAAGCTGCCCAGATCTATTTAGGCTGTGCATTCAAGGCTTTTGAAAGAGTACTCTCCCACTCTAAAGTAAGGTTTTCCTTTTTGGAGTCTGACTCAGCCTGCCCCCATAGGATCTCCTAGAGTTCTCAGCCTGCTCTCCTGGTCCTGTCGAGACAGCCAGTGCTTGAGAGCCTTAAACCTTCTCTCCCTAGAGAAAACTTGTATTGTTCTCATTTTCAGAGATATTTGGTTAAAGAGATCTACCGTTCTCTCTTGGGGACCTTATCTGCGTATCAGAAAAAGACTTTTGATTCTCAACTGGCTATCTACTGCCCTTGTCTAGCACCTTTATGCTCTTTACCTCTAATGCCACAGAAGGTGTGTCTAGAGCTTCCAGCACATTCTATCAGAAGTCATGCCTAGATGCGATTTTGCGACTTTGCAGGACACATTAAGGCATCCTTCATCAATGCCTCATATGACGGATCAACTTTATTTGGCCCAGAAGTGAAGGAGACTATTTGCAGAAGTGAAAAGGATGATAAATCTCTATCTGCCATAGGGATCAAATTCTTGACCCCAAACAAGAACCTTTTCAGGAAATCAGAATACAGGGAAGAGAATGTGAATTCAAAAATTTCAGGGATTTTTATTTTCATCTGACAGTTCTGGAGAGGGAGCTGCCCATGGCAGAGGAGGAAACTTGCATAATGGACATCACCCAAGAGGCAGACATGGTCCGCAAAATCAAGATTTCAGAGGTCCTTTCTTAGAGAAACCTTTTGCAGGGCTTCCGAATGGTTACCTGATTATCGCACTCTGGAGGCGGTCTGGGGTACTTATCATTGCATCCAGCAGTCTGGACATCCAGCACACTAGGCAGATGGGTGCAGAGGATTACAGACAGAAGCCATATCATTCCCTTTCGCATCCTTACTTTGTTTCAGAAAAGAATTCCTGATGTTTCATCCTCACAAAGGGAAGAAGTAGGTTCAGAAAAATAGATGCTTCTAAGAAATCGAGTCATCCAAGAGGTTCCACAATACCAGAGAAGATCTGGAATTTACTCAAGATTCTTTTTTAGTGTCAAAGAAAACTGGAGACCTATGACCAGTTTTGGTTCTAAGCCATCTGAAGAAGTTTGTGAAATGAATGAAATTATGGATGGTCACGGTTCAGTCCATTCTTCCATTGCTGAGGAGAAATGACTGGATGTGCTCAATAGGTCTGTAGCCTGCATGCTACCAGATAAAGATGAGCAGGCACTCCAGGAAGTATCTCTGCTTCTGGGTGGGAGCCATCCACTTCCAATTCAGAGCTCTGCCCTTTGGACTCAACACAGCCCCCCAGGTGTTAGCCAAATGCATGGCAGTAGTGGCAGCTTGACTATGACTGCAGGGATTCTGGGTGTTTCCTTACTTGAGCAACAAGTTTATCAACAGTTCTAGGGATCTATTTATTCAAGCCAAAGACTTCCTACTCCTTCTATGCCATGACGTGATAATAGTTAACATGAAAAAATCTCAGCTATAACCAACCCAGTCTCTGGAGTTTATTGGGGCACTCTTGGACAGAAGATATTTGATAGTGAAACTTCCCCCAAACATGGATCTCATCCATCTGTCAACAAGCTCAGCAAGTTTTGTCTTACCAGAAACCACCTGCCAAGTTATGTCTTTGCTTTTTATTTTCATTTATTCCTCAAATGATATGTCTTGAATCAAACCTCAGATCCAGCTTGGACATTTTTACCAGATTAACGGATCCAACTCTTGGGGTCCTCCCTTTACTCATAATGTCCTATTGTCCTTGCTTACCTCAGCCCTTGTTTGCTGCCACACCAATCAGAAGCAGATTCCATTTCTCTCAAGTACTTGAATTTTCAATGTTTTTCTTTTTTAAGCTTCAGCTCCTGATATTATCCCTTTGTTCTCTGTGTTAGGAGCTCTTTGAATTCTCTAGCTTTCATTTTATGGATTTTCTTCCTTTTCCTTCTAAAGTGCTACCCTAGGCCTCTGTACTCAGTTGCAGGTAGCTTTCGTATTATTGTCAGGACTTTCCTGTCTATGCATTATCCTTGCACCTCTCCTACCGTGTTTTTGTGATATTCTGTTAGTACCATTGCTGATACGTTATTTGCTAATGTTTAAAAAAAAATCTCCCTTTTCTCTTGCTTGGACTCCTTGCTGTTTGAGTATAGCCATGCATTGTTTGTATTCAGTGGATTCTCACAGGGATGGTTGATAAGCCAACTGTCTTTAAGAACTGTACTTTTTGTGGGCGTAAAACTCCAAATTCAAATGCCCACAAGGAGTGCATTTATTGTTTAGGTGCTTTACACTTAGATGTCCAATGTTCTAGTTGCACAGGGTTTAACACTGGTGTCCATAGTGACAGGAAGAACAAACTTGTGTTAAGAGGTCTTCTCCCTTGTTCTGCTGCATCTTCTTTGGCTGTGGCTCAAACCCCCTTTAAAAAGACAGAAAAATCTAAACCTGATTTGGCACTGAAAAAGAAGCAGCCCAGGTCCCCTGTTTGATTTACTTGACCACCAAACCTCCAGCCAAGCTTTCAATACAATGAGATCTGACCACCCCTAAGGATCCAACTGCATCAAAACCTAGATCTCCTACGACCAGGTCCCCAAAGTATTCCATGTAACCTCTGTCCTCTTGGCTTCACTCGCTATTCTTTCAGGAGACCCCAAAGAAACCTTCCAAGCCACCTTCTTCCAGGAGTTTGTCTGATGCAGAGGTGGATAGAATGAAGAAGTTCCTCAGGGCTGAAATTCAGATGAATGTTATTCTGGCTGTGACTTCCATTGGACCCATGAGCCTACTCCTTGCTTAGATGCACATTATGTCTCCTTCGCTGATCTGAGCTGTGGTTTTGGAGTCCTTGGATCAGAGGTCCCAGGGATTGTCTCGGTTGGATATGAGGATCAATGGTTCTTTGTCATTTTCCCTGAGTCATTTGGCTCCAACTCTTTTGGAGCACAATGAATATCAGATCTGAAGTGTCTGTGCCAGGTTTTGGGGGGGGGGGGGGGTTGGGATCGACTTCAAAGTTGTCAGAGCTGTCCCTTCCCCTTGGAGCCCTGGTGTTCAACAGCTCAGGTCTGACTCCTGCTTCAGGGTAGGAAATGATGGGAGTGGAGTTCTCTGGTATAGATGGCCTCAGCTCCTTTGCAGACCACTCTTGTGTCTTCTAGGTCTTTCACCTTCAAGCTAGCGGGGAGGGAGTTTTCTGTGTCTAGGAAAGAGACATCCCTTCCCCTCTTAGATCAGTCTGGTCATCCCCTGTCAAGTTTGTGCACTGAGCCTCTATCTTCTGTTCAGCTGGAACAGCCACCTCATTCTGATCTTCAGACCACCCTGAACCAGGATTCTACCTATTCTTCAGAAACGTCACCAGACCATCCCACTGATGAGGACCCTAGGAAAAGGACATGTAAATGGAGACACCTAGATTCCCCCAGGAATCTCGCACTGAGGGGAAGGGTCCCCCAGATCTCTACCTGACAGTGTCTACTTTGGAGAGATTCTTTAATTTCTGAAGCAAAAAGGTGGATTGGTCTTACAAACTGCCTTCCCAGCAGAAGTCTGTGTTTCTGGAGACTTTTAGTTGTGGCTGAGCTATGTTTTGGGTGGTCACACTGGCTGATGAGTTGATAGACCAAGTCTTACATTGTGCATGGAAGGAGATGGATACTATGGAGCCTGTCCCCAGGTGTCCAGATATGTTTTTAGCTCCCCTGAAGGACAGAGCCCACTGGAGAAAGGGAGTTTCTGTAGATGTCATGATCATGGAATCAGTCACTATAAAAAAGAGCTCGCTGAGTACAGCTCACCTGTCCATTCCCCTATCAAGGAATGTAGGGCCTTGGACTGATTTGGCAAGCTCGTTTTTGCACCAGCAACCTTTACCCCGTGGTCACTGAATTATCTAGTGCACTTTACCAGGTTACAAAGAGATCTGATCAAGGAGTTATCCAAATCTCTTTACAGGCCTATGTCTGTGGAGGACCAGAAGAAAGCTTCCTATCAAATGGCCACCCTTCAATCCATTTCCATTGCATCCTTGAGACTGTTATCTCACACTGCTGAGGGTACCTCAACCGCTGTGGGTTCAGACATAGCCATTAGGAGACATTCCTGGATGCACCTGTGCGATTTTGCTGACCCCTTCAAGTCTTCGTTCATCACTGCTCCCTTTGATGGATTATCCTACTTCTGCCCCAAAGTGAATCAAGTGCTCTTCAGGAGTGAGCAAGATGGAAAAATCCTCTCTGCCTTTGGGATCTGTTTTTCTACCCCTCAGAGATTCTTCTGTCGGAATCAACGAGGTGGTAAGAAGATGTGGTTTTGCAAGCCCAAATGGACTTTCTAAGAATCATGAAGAGACTTTTCTTTCCAGGGCAGAGGGGAGAACTGTAATTTAACATGCCACCCTTGCAGCTGAGGTGGCCAGCAGAACCAGGGTTTCTGAGATACATTCTGGGATAAACCCTGTCAGCATTCTTGAAAGGTTGCCTTGCTGCTGTACTCTGGAGGCAGTCTCAGGGGGTGCTTGTCTCTACACCTAGAAGCCTGGGCATCCATCACAAGAGATTGGGTACAAAGGATTATATCCAGAGATGACTTCATATCATTTTCCTAAATCTTCCCTATAAAAAATGAATAAGATTCCCAATGTTCCAACCAATCAGAGGAAGGCAGAAGCCCTGGAAATAGAAAAACAGCTAGAAAAAGGAGTCATCCAAAAAGTTCTGTCAAACCAGTTAGGATCTGGAACCTACTCGAGATTCCTTTTAGTGCCAAAAAAGACAGGGGACTTTAGACCCATCTTGGATCTCAGCAAACTAAACCAGTATGTGAAATATTCAAAGCTCTGGATGATCACGGTTCAGTCCATTTTGCCCTTGCTGCAAAAAGGTCAGTTGGGTGTGCTCAACAGTATGCATCCTGGAGATCTGTCACATCAAAATAAACACACTCCAGGAGATATTTGCACTTCCGTATGGGAGCTAGGCATTGCCAGTTCAGAGCACTGCCCTTTGGCCTTACCGCAGCCCTTAGGGTGTTTACCAAATGCATGGTGGTGGTAACATCTCACCTGAAACTGCTGGGATTCTGTGTGTTTCTGTATCTAGATGACTGGCTCCTGACTGCTCTGACCAGGCATCTACTTATGCAAGCTAGAAACTACTTCCTTCAGTTATGTCACCATCTGGGCATTACAGTTAACTACAAGTCACACCTATACAGACTCGGGAGTTCATAGGTGGTCATCTAGACACTGTTAATCAGATAGCATCACTTCCTCCAACAAGAGTATAAACCCTCAGATCCCAGGTCATTGAAGCGATCTTGCATTCTTCTCCTCCAGCACTACTAGTCTTGCAAGCCTTGAGGTCCATGACATCAGCAGTTACTCTGGTTCCATTAGTCAAATTTCATCTCTGGATTCTTCAGTGGGCACTTGTCAGTACAACGGCCTATTCTTCAGCAGCCCTTGTACGCACCAGTTAGGATCACACAAGTTTGCAAGAAACACCTCCTTTGGTTGATCCATTCAAACAAAGTTTCTCAGGGCCGTACATTTGTTCTCCCTCATCCGGTAGCCACAGTGACTGTGGACACCTCCCAGCTGGGGTTGGGGGAACATTTAATGAGAAGTACAGTTCAAGGTATGTGATCCCCAGAAGAGGCCCATTCACACATCAGTGTCCTGGAAATGGGGCAATACTCTTAGAATTGCAGACCTTTGAATATGCTCTCCTATCCGGGTGAAAGGGATTCAGACAGACAATGTATCAGTAGTCTGATACATCAGCAAAGGAGAAGCCAGACCTTATCCTCTATGTCGTGAGGCAATGAGAATTTGACAGTGGGTGATCTCTTGTGGATGCTTTCTCATAGGCGTGCACTTACAAGGGAAAGCCATCATGTTTGCAGACAAATTAAGCAAGCCCATTCTGTTTCCTCACAAGTAGTCTCTCAATGTCTAAGTGGCAGAGAGGATTTTCTGTCGATGGGGCCAGCCATACTACGATCTTTTCACCTCTCCCCACGACAACAAGTGCAGCAAGTTCTTCAGTCTGTTTCCTCCACTGGGGAGGTCACCAAGAGATGCTCTAGTGCACGATTGGCCCTCCGGTTTCCTCTATTCTTATCCATTACCTCTAATGCCCAGATTTCTTCAGAAAGCATTTTGGTTGAAGAACACAGTTATCCACGTTGCACCTTTCTGGCATCGTCAATGTGGTTTCCCTTCTTATGACCTCATTGTCTGTAGCTGCCTTGGATACTGGACCCCAAGTCCAGACCTCTTTCCTTTCTGTAGCTGCCTTGGATACTGGACCCAAGTCCAGACCTCTTTCCTTTCCTGTCTGTAATGACACATACGGATATCAACAGTTTCAAGATGACCACATGGTTTCTCCGCTTCCAATGATGGCTAAACAGTCCAGGCTTTCTTCCCCAGTCCGCCATATTCTGTTATCTTTTCAGAAGGTCTCTGCTAGAAAAATTTACAAAAGTAAATGGAAAAGATTTTCAATCTGGGCCGTCTAGAGAGACCTAGAGCCATTCTGTGCTCCAGTCTCCATGGTTCTTGAATGTCTGGCCTCCATTTTTGACAACAGGGCAAGTTATTCAACTGTCATGGTTCATTTGGCACCTATTTCCAATTTTCTTTCAGGTGCAAATTATCCCTATTTAGCTTCTTCAAAGTTGTACAAAGCCTTTTTAAAAGCAACTTTCTACTCGGGCCTCCAGTTAAGGATCCTACTCTGTCGTGGGATTTGACTGTTGTGCTACAAGGTCTGACTCGACCTCTTTTTGAATCATCCGTGAAGACAGATCTTAAATTCTTGTTCTGGAAAATGATTTTTCTAGTTGCTATCACTTCCTCTAGGTAAGTATTTGAACTCCAGACCCTTTCTTTCCGATCTCCCTATTTAATTTTTCATAAGAATAGGGTTTCCATATGCACAAACCTGTCTTTTTTTTTTAACCCAAGATGGTTTCTGAATCCAACATTAATCAGGTTCTCAGGCTGTCTGTATTCTTCTCAAATTTTTCAGATAAGGGTGAATATGTGCTACATGTCGTGGATGTTCACCAACAGCTTGGATTTTATCTTCAGATAACCAAAGACATCAGGGTAGCTGATCAATTATTTGTATCTTTTTCCAAGAACAAATTGGGCAAAGTCTAAAGTGACTCTAGCTTAATGGATGATGGGTTATATATCCTTTGTTTACAAAGAAAGATAATTATCTTTACCTAAGCCCCCAAAGGATATCCCACAAGGTCCATAGCCACTTCATCTGCTTTTTGGTCAAAAATGTAGATAACATTTGTGCCGCTGCCACTTGGCCAATGGTCATACTTTTATTGCTCATTATAAGTAGATTTGTTTTCTAGGAATAGGGCAGCATTTGGCTCTTCGGTAATCCAGAATATCCTTAAATGAGGACCAGCAAAGGTTTATATAGCTGGGGTCTCTGTCCCATTAGTTGAGGAGTGAATTGAAAATGACATCATCAGATACAAAACGTGTGTACTCACCATAAAGATGTATCTGTGCTGTCCATTTTCTTTCTTCAACTTCCCACCCTCCAGCCCCCTTCCAACTCTTTCTGGTAAGACCTAAGGGAAGTTCCTTTAGGAGCCTGTTTCTACCCTGTTTGAGCTCCAGCCACTTTTCTATGCCTGTAGCCTCTTTTTTTATATATTTTGACATCATGCATATGTTATTTGGGACAGCAAACATGATCTGAGGTATGCTAGACGACAGGGCATTATGGGTAAAGGGAGGAGCTAGAAAGCTGGATCTGTAACACAAAAGTCCGAGACTGATATGAGGTCAAATCCAAGACCCCACATTTGAGGAAGAATGAAAATGGACAACACAGTGCATTGTTATGGTGAGTACATTAACTTTTGTTTATTGCTGGTTGGACCTTGAAGTAGTCGAAAACTCCTGTTGATTTTTTTAAGTTATTGTGGCATTTTTTGCTACTTGTTTTGCAGGTTTGAAAACCCTTGAAATATGATTCATTTTTGCTTCTGCTGTGCTTTGAGTCCAAGGGAGTGCATTTTTGTTCTCCTCTTCTCTTGATCTAGGTGACATTTTGTGTATCTAATTGTTTTATAGTTGAATGTTGAGATTACACAGGTTACCAAGCTGCTTAGAATGTTAGTTGTAGGAATGGCACAAGGCTCCCAGCCTTTCAAGAAATGAAAGAGTGAGGCTAAATGCCCTGCCACCAATAGATAAACCAAGTAGTGAGGAGCATTTATTCTGAGTAGTGAAATTTTTTTTCCATTTTTAAGCCCTTCACTTTGCAGGAGAGAGGAACTGTTCAGCAATGGAGAAAGTCTGCTTTTTTCCATGCTGCTGAGTTATTGCCCTAGGTTTCTCCATTCACTTCCGAGGCTTATTTCTCCTGAATAAATGAAAAACTTGGCAGTTGAGAAAGATTCTGTGCTTGCTGCTATGAAGTTAGTCAGTTAAGGTTTCTGCTACTGCTAAATTTGTTCTTGCTCAGGATGTGTTGCTTGTAGACCCTGTTTCTTCAAAATCTTAACTTGCTGAAGATGTAGCTTCCTAGAAGAAATTCAACCCTCCCAAAAGTTTTTTTTCAACTGTATCTGAACCTCAGCTAAGGAATCTTGAGCCTATTTTTGTCTGTCCGTACTGCTACAGCAGATGTAGTCTCAGGTGTCTTCCCATTATAGCATCTGAGCCTGAGTATTTTTCTTTCTCTGCCAGCATTTTCCTATTTTGGGACCTGAACTTTCCTCACTGGGATCAGTTTGAGACCCAGATCCTTCTAGGCATTTGGAGATCATGCTGCTGACTTCAATGGACCAGTCAGGTTTGATACAGTAGAACTTGATGGCTCAGATATCAACCTTGCCATCTGTATCATTTTTTCTGACCTCAACATTGTTTGGAACATTGCTTCTTCTGATGTTGATAGTTAGCCTACTCAAGCCACTCTCAGTTCTGTCGCTTTTGAGACTGAATATCCTATTCTGGAGATGGTGTTATAAAGAATAAAGTTGAACCAACTGTTTCTGACTTGGCCACTGATGGATGCTCTTCATGTTTCACTGTTGCAGTCATCACATTTGAGTTATGCCTGCCAGGGTAGCCCTTGGCCGGCCCGAATACCAGAGGCTTAGTATTTCTGCGTCAGTTGCTGTCACTTCAGGACTGATGTCAGGTCATCAGTAGTATAAAGTAAGGCAGCCGACGCCATTACATCAGTCTTTCTTGCCATGGAGCCCAAAGCAGAAGCAGTTTGCACGAGTGCCGGTCGGCCGCTACCTGAGTTTCGTCTACTGAATTGAAGCTGAAGTCTTTTAAAGCTAAGGTACCCAGTTGGGGATCCTTTTTTCTTGGATTAACTGATGTCAGAAAAAGTTAACAATTGTCTCGCCTGTGGAAAGAAAATACCAAACCGAGACTTTCATTCTTACTGCGTCGCTTGTTTAGGCCCAGACCATGACGTCCCCCGGTGTTGCTTCTGTGCTTTGTTCAACACCAGAACTATCCGTTGTCGGGCCCTTGTAGCTAGATATTTTCGTTTACAGTCCTCGAACACCGATATGGCTACGGTAAGCCATCCGACAGCAGATTTTCCAAAAAAAAAAAAAAAACTTAAAGATAAAGAGACCGCACAGGTCCAAACCGACCAACGACTCTCCTGTTAAGCTAGTCATCAGTGAGGTGCTTTCGCAGCCTCTGATGCCCGCTTCTATGGATTCGCAGGCCACTACCAAGACCCTTTCAGAGTCCGGTATTCCGCAAAACTCTTCTTTGACTTAGGATCCTGCAGTCATCTCTACCTTGGATGGGTCCGGAGCTGCTGAGCAGGCACCGGCTTCTGAGAAAGTCCTTTGCACTACTGATTCTCGACATAAACCATCTTCTTTTGCAACTACTGTTCTTTCAAAAATGACCGAGTTTCTTAGGCCCAGGGTACAAACCACACCCAAGAAACCGACGACCCTATCTCAGGCAACCGCTTCCTTGCCTCAGTCTCAAATGCTTAAAATGGCGGAAGACCTTATCATGCTGATCAGGGGAAGCCAAGCTACCCCCTCCAAAAGGAAAAGAGATCTGTCCCCTGTAGTTTCATCTGAACAAGAGTCAAATGACTCTGATGCATCTGAATATGAAAACATGCAACCCCCTCTCTACTTATGAGGATTCTGATGCAGAGGATTCCATCCCTTCAGCCCCTCCCCCGAGGATGTTTCCTTTGGGGAAACCGTTCATACCTTAAGGGAGCATTTCCAATGGGAGTGTCAGGAATACCCTCAGTCTAAAAAGAGACTCAGGGAATTCTTAGACATTCGACAGCACAGAACCCTTGGCCATCCCCCCAGTCCTGGATGTTGTGGAGGATGGTTTCCTGGAATCCAGCTTGACTCCTGACACCCTCCCTCCTGCACCCAGAAAACCAGACGGGGTACTACAGAGTCCCTGACTCTCTCAATTTTCTTTTTAAAAATCCTACTGCTTACTGTGAGGTAATTTCTCAAGGGCCTAAAGGGATTAAAGCAACCTCTGCTAAGAATCCCACCCCCCTCTGGTTGGAATTCCCAAGCACTAGACAGATGGGTTAAAAAGTATACACCTCAGCTACTCTAGCTGTCAGAGCACTCAGTTGTCAGTTCCATATGCTAAACGTTCATCAACATACCCTGGAACTCCTCAAACAAAAAATGTCTTCCTTTCCTGCTTGTGCAGTATCTAAAGATTTACAAGAGTTGAGGCATTCTGCAAGTCAAGTAACTGAACTCAACTTGCACTGTGGTTTTGACACCCTAGAAGCTTTTTGCAGGGCAGCAGTCACCGGATCTGTCCTTAGAAGGCATGCAAGGCTTAAGGAACAGCTCTTGCCAGACCATGTCAAATCTAAATTGTTGGATGCCCCCTTGCACAAAGACAACTTTTTTGGCACTAAGGCAGAAGAGGTCTTAAAAAAGATGGAAGAAAAAGCAAAATCTATGCAGACAGTTAAGGATTTCTTACAGGTTCAGCCACCCAGATTCAGCAGGCATTGTCCCACCAAGCACTGGTCCTTACCTGCTCCCACTAAGCCAGTTCAGCCCAGAGCCCGGGGAACCAGACCCCCAAGCAGCAGCCACAGGGAATGCAGAGATCAAAGCAGTGGACTACCTCCACTTCAAAACCAGGGAGTTCTAAGCCACCCCCTCATGGTAAGAACTCACAGTGACTCACCTCCCCCACCCCTCCCTCTGCCCACCTTCACTTACCCCTAGGAGGAAAACTCTCCTTTCACGCAAGCACCTGGGCCACCATTACCAGTGACCACTGAGTTCTCAACATAGTGTCCCAGGGATACAAATTTTCTTTCCACACCCTTCCAACTCTAAAAGGGTTCCCAGATCTACCTCCAAACTAGTGGGCAGAGGCACAAAAGCAGGTTCTTTCCCTGCTCTCTGTGAGGGCAGTAGAGCATGTTCCTGCAGAACAGAAGAGATATCCTAGGATCTTCGAGCCCGACTTCTGCTTCAGCATCCTCTGTTCCTTCTGAATTCGAGGAGTCTAGAAGCTGATGCTCCCCATTCGGGTCCGGGGAGGAGAGTTGGATATGACACGTATTGGATCCAAACTTGTCTCTTGGGGCTTTGGCGCTGGTGAGCTTGGCTCCGATGAGCTTGGCTCCTACATCAGCCTCAGAGCCAACCCCCTTGCTTCCGGGGATGCCTCCTGACTTTTTGGAGCCGGAGGTTTCCTTGGATCAGGGGCGGGGGTGCTTTTGAGGTGATGAGTACTGTCTCCACAGACTCCTCCCCTCTCGGGTCCTGACATTCTTCTCCCAAAGGCACCGGTGTCTGTCTCAGCACTACACCATCCACAGACACGCGGAGACCCTAGGCCTCAGAATTACCCATTGGGTGAACCCCTCTCTTCCGAAAGCTCTCCAGAATACCCTTCTGAAGAGTTCCCTCGTAAGAGACTTTGCAAGAGGAAGCATTTAGACTCCCCAGAGAAGTCATTCACTTCTGATACAGACCTTGATGAGTCAGAAGGGTCCTCACAGTCACCCTCTGAGGATATCTCCTTTGCTGATATCCTGGAAATTCTTAAACAGAGAGGTGGCTAGGAAGTCCATTAGCTCTTCCAAGAATGAGTCTGTATATCCGAAGGCCTTTGGGTCTCACCCTTCCGCCACTTGGGTGTCTCCACCTTTCGACAAGCTCATGGAATTAGTTAGTCGAAAGGCGTGGAAATCTCCAGATTCAGTGGAACCTGTTCCTCGGAGGCCAATCAAGTTTATTACAGCACCATAAGACAAAGGTTTTCTTACCAAAGGTGCTCCAGTCGATGCTATGGTGGTGGCGGCGGCAGCCATCAAAAAGGAGCTTTCAGAGGCATCCTCGTCTGTCCATCTGCTGAACAAGGAGTCTTGAATGATGGACAGATATGGAAAGAGCATGTTCTCTTCGGCGACTTTTGCACTCCGATCACTGAATTATCTGACGCACTTTACTAGGCTACAAAGAGAGCTCCTAATGGAGCTAAGAGATGCTCTCCAAGGTTCAGTAGCTGCAGGGGTATTGGACAAGGTTTCCTCTCAGCTTTCCACCTTAAACTCTGTGGTTAACTCCTCCATGAGGCTCATTTCTTATGCAGCAGATGGAGCAAGTAGATCATCGGGTTTAGAAATTTCCCTAAGGAGACATTCCTGGATGCACTTGTGTGACTTTGCAGAACCCTTTAAATCTTCCTTTGTTAATGCCCCTTTTGATGGCTCATCCTTATTCTGGCCAAAGGTCAAGGACATACTAACCAGGTGTGAGCAAGAAGGATAAACTCCTTCTGCCAAAGGTCAAAAGAGAGGAAAGTTTTGTTTCATTTGTGCTGCAGCAACATGGGCAAGGCCTCATACGTGTATCACTCATTACAAAGTGGATTTGGCCTCCAGGAACAGGGCCTCCTTTGGGTCCACTGTTCTGAAGAATATTCTCCCGTGAGCCACCCAAGAAATATGGTGCTAAGGACGCTGTCCCAACCAGTAAAGTATGAAGGCGAGTTAGGACAACATTATATAAAGAAGTTATGTACTCACCATAACGTTCCATGTGTGTTGTCCATCTCGCCTTTATTTTTACATCCCACCCTCCTTCCCCCAGCCTTTGGCTCCTGGAGGACAGAGCAGTCATAATTGGAAACAAATGTTCTCTGACCTTCGTCGTTGCTCTATAAATTTTGCATACGTTTTATTGTTGCCTATTGCTATATCAGCAAACAATATCTGGGGAGCTTTCCCTAGGGCATGATGGGATACAGCCATGATCTAGTGGAAGTCCTTGAGCCTTTATATAAGGCCAAGTTGGAACCTAGGATTGGTTCTGAACCTAACCAATGAAGAATGAAGGCGAGATGGACAACACACATGGAACTTTATGGTGAGTATATAACTTCTTTTTTTCATCCTTCTTTTTTTATGTGCTAAAGTATACAGTGTACATGTAGGTATTTTAGGGAGAGTTAACTGATAAAACTGCTCACACATTGGAAGAGTTGCCCAGCTCTGATTTGAAAATCAAATTGTAATCCCAGTTGTCAGCCCTTGGCCCAGTGGCTAAGCAGATCACATGTCAAGCACACAATGCTGTGGATAGCACAACTAGGGTGGCAAGTATGGGACTTTGATGTTCATCATCACACCTGACTCCACCTAACTGAATCAGGCCAGTCTTATGAAAGCCCCATTTGATGGGTCCTTACTGTTCAGACTTGAAGTAAAAGCCAAGTTGAAGCAGCAGCAGTGGAAGAACAATTCACTGTCCAAAATGTGGTAAAGTTTCAGGCTCCTACGTGTACATTTTCTTGGCATCAGCAAAGTCCATGTTAGGTTTTGTTTTGGCATATCATTAAAAAAAAAAAAAAAAGTTGAGGTACCAGAAGAAGTTGTAAAGGATGCAGTAACTCTCAAAATGCAGAAGCTTCCATACATCGCGTTTCTTTTTAGGACAACCAGGCATATAATGGCCCTCCCTTGAGAGGACAACAGTCTATACTCTAAGGTCTTGCCTAACTCTTTCCTTTAGAAGAAGCTAGGGGTCATCTGTCTGTTCATTATTCAGCTTTGCTGGCAATTACACTTGACTGGAGGGTTTGGGAAAAAGTATCCAGTGACTGTTCCATTCCATTCATGACCACCCCCAAGTTGCCATCCAGTGACTGTTCTTTTCCCTTCATAACCATGCTTAAGCTACAGTCTCTTCCTGTCCCAGACATCTCATCCCATCAAAAGGCAGCAGTCAGATTACAGGCTTTTCTTTAAAAAAGCACCCATCTAAAAGGTCCCACTACACAAGAAAGTGCTAGGGTTTTAAACAAGGTTTTTTTTTTGGTTCCTGAGTAGACAAAGGACCACAGCACAGTTCTGTATTTGTGGGGCCTAAATCAATATATTTGTAAAGAATCCTTTTGCATAGTTATGGTGCAGTCTGTGATTTGTATCTCTGAAGAATCTCATGCTTTTTGTCCTGTAGTTTACAAACCTGCAAATCATGTTTGCCGAAGAGTCCATGAGCTTCCTTTGCTTCTACATTGGAGGCTAGTAATTTTTGGTTCTGATTATTGCTGGGGTGTTCAGCAAATGCATGTCAGTAGTGGCAGTGTTTTTTAGGCTGTAGAGCTGTATTGGCATTTCCTTACCTGATGACTGTCTCCTGGTAGGCCCAAATATGGGCAGTCTGATAGCTTTCATGGATTTGCCTCTCAGGTATTCCAGTCCTTAGGAAGAATGGCAAAATCTCATCTGATGACTATAACGGTATTTTCATGGAATGCACTTTGAACATGTTTTCGTGCTGAACCTTTCTTTCACCAGCTAAGATTCTGGCCATCCCTTCCCTTCCACAATCCTTCACTAATGCATAACAATTCTGCTTCATATACTCTGTCTTCAAGCACTGGACTTCATTATGTTCATTTTGTTCAAGATAACTCTCACCAAATTCTACATGTGAGTTCTTCAGTCAACCTTCAGATTTCAGTGGAACCAGCTTTTAGATCCATTGGATGCTCACATCAGGTCATCCAAGAAGTGCAAAGAGCACCTTGCATGGTAAACTTGAGACCAGTCTCTGGGCAGGTGCTTCCAATCATCGACTCCCCTAGCAACTTTGACCACAGATGCTTCTGCTCTAGAATGAGGGGCATTATTTGGAGCAAGCCCATGGACACCCCACAAAGCCAGTCCACACATCAGCATTAATGCAGTGAAAGTTGTCCTCCTGAACTTGCAGTTGCTCCATGAATCTCTTTACACTGGTGTCTTCTATTCACTTAAAAAGCATGACAGCGGTTTGGTAAGTAAACAAGCAGGAAGGAGCTCATTCTTGTCCCCTTTGTCCGGATATCATGAGAGGATGGGTGTGGGCCTTTACTTTCAACCACCTTTTTGTTGCATCTCGCATCCTAGGGCAAGCCAGGTCTAAGTGGGCCAGCTCAACTCCTGTCTGTTCATAACCTCGTGACTGGTCTTTCAGTCAGTTGATAACACGGAGAGTCTTCAATCTCTAGGGGATGTATTGCTGTGACCTGTTTGCATACTTTGTCAGCTTCAAATTCAGCAGCTACTTTATTTTATTTGTCTCTCAGGAAGATGCCGTAGAGATGCCCTTGACCAGAAGTGTCCCCCAGTTCGCAGTTATGGATTTCTGTCATTTTCACTTAAGTTCCTGGAGAAAGCCAAGACTTGCATGGCCAAAGTGATTCTGCTATTCCTTTTCTGGATCTGATAAGTGTGAGTCCTCCCTCTCTCTGACCTTACCTCTTGGACAGGCAACTGTGTCTGAAGCCTTCAAAGACTCTGTCTTACCTGACAAGCATCACATAGACCTTAATTTCCTCAGATTAACACTTAAATTCTCCAGTTCTGTGATGACCCAGAGACCCCTTACACACCAAGAAGGGTAGTCCATAGGCTTAACCTCTATCAAGAGGCATGGCACAAGAAAAGCTTACAGCAAATAGACTCGTTTTATAGCAAATGGACTAGTTGTTTCTTAAAGACCACTGCTAGGGAACTTGATCTATTAACAGCTTCTATTCCTAGTGTCCTGGTATATTTGTTACAGATTTTTAACTGTGGGCTTAGTTTTACTTCTTCTAAGGACTACCTAATTGTCATATCAACATTTAGAAAAATGCTGATCCTTTTGCCAAACTTAGTCTGCAAAACCTCTTTGAGGGGTACCTTTCCACCACCCCCCAATCTCTGGTATCTTTGTGGGACTTCTACTTTGTCCTGAACTAGCTTAGACTACTTCCTTTTGAGTCTGCTTCCTTTTCTGATCTAAAATATATTCCATAAAAAACTGCCATCTTAATTGCTATTACCTTAGCTAGGATTCCTGTGCTTTGAAACTTGTATGCCCAACCCTCCATATCTCATCTTTCTCAGACATAGTATTACAGAGGATGAATGATTCCTTTATGCAAAAAGTAGCTGTTAATGCAGTCAAGCAACTGAATGACCTTCAATCTTTTTCCCTAATTGTTCCTACTGTGGGAATTCCTTCTTCACTGCATGGATGTGCATAGACAGCTAAGACTTTTTATATGGATAGGACAAAATCCATAAGGAAGGATGCACAGCTTTTAATTTCATCCCCCCAAAATAGGATTCCAAAGTCTCAAAAGCAATTATTTCTCTGTGGTTCTCAGTCCATAAAACTTCTTGTCAGAAATATGGCAAATCCTTACTGGGATCTACAAATTCTCATTCTGCTAGAGCATCCGCTTTACAAGTCCATTCAAAAAATGCTTCCATGAATTACAGTGTAGTTGCCATGTGGGCATCACTGAATATTTTCACAAGAGGAATACAAGCTTAACATTATTTCCAGAACTAGATCTTCTTTCAAGCAACCATTATACAGGTCATGTATACAGGAGTATCAGCTAGACAACTAGCTTAGTACTGTAACCTTTTGGTAATGAAGGTGAACCTCCAAGTGACAGATGCAAAATGTATGTACTTACCATAATGATAGATGTCCATTGGCTGTTTAATCTTCATCATCATCCTCACTCTCCTTCTCGTTCCCAGTTTCTTATTTGTGAAGATAGAGAGTCATCTGTTTGAGTGCTGTGCCTTTGGCATGCTGTCTGAGAGATGTATATGTCCTAAGACATGCACCATCATTTGTAAGGGAGAAAGACTAACAAAACTAGGAAAAGTTTTATGTGATTTGACTAATTCATAATGGCCTTAGTCGTGATGGTGATGTAAATTAAGTAGCCAGGCCAGATCTGTTAGTGTGGAGTTGTTAATCTTCTTCCTATTCATCACTGATGAGTTCGGTTCTGAGCCCTCGGAACAGAGTCGGCCTTATACCAAGCTTGCATGCACCAAAAACACTCAAGCTAAGCTGCTACCCACAATGTCCTTTGCTCAATTACCTCAGATCTCGTTTGCCGCACAGCCATATAGAAGTGTTTCACCAAGCTCTCCAGCTAAGTGCCTTTTTCAGATATATTTACTAGTTTGAAAAAGTTTTTTCTCCTTTTATAACTTTTTCTTGTACTGTATTGCTGCAGCTCTACCCACAGGTATTTCTCTCTTACCATTGCTGGTAATTTCTTGATATTTCTAACTTTCTACCTTTACGGTATCTTGTTACCATTGTTGGTATTTGCTTTCTCTCTCCTTCATTTCCTTTCTCTTTACCTTGTGTACGAGAGTGTGTTCTGGTATGTCTGAAAAGAAGGGAACTACGGGGTTTAAACACTTCTCTTCTTGCAGTGGTAAACTACCGAATAGTGACCTCCATGAAGAATGTGTATACTGTTTGGGGGTTCCGCATTTGTCTGTGAAAGCCCCGTATGATATCTGTGCTAGTTTCAGTCAGCGGACGCTGAATGAACGTCGTAACAAACTTATTTTAAAGGGCCTGCTTGCTTCGCCTTTTTTCGGAGGCCATTTCTATGACGGAGGTCTCAAGCCCACCTTTTTCAGACAAGAAACGTCCTCAATCGGACCCCTCTTCACTGGCCGGTGACAGAGGTAAGGGCCACAAGCACAAGGCCCATAAGTCCTCTTCTGAACACCGTTCTGCCTCCTTGGTGCCGACTACCACATCGGCTCCGAGCCCGGCTCCTATGAAGTTTACCAAGGTAGCCACATCGACGCCCTCCCCGGCACAGACAGTTACGTCACCGCCTATGGCCTCGGTACTAACCAGTGTATTTGACTTCTTTATCGGCACCAACTTTGCCCATTTCAGCTCTGATATCTGTTCCGACAACTACCTCTGAACCGTTCCTGTCAACCACCCCATTCATGGCTCCGACTATACCTTTATTACCTGTAGCAAAATTAGAATTGTTGGTGCCATTTGGCGACTCACCACGGACCTGATACTCATCCAATGTGGACCTGTTTGCCAGACAAGCCTGCAGCCCCTTTTTGGACCGGCCTGACTCCCCCTCAGATGCATCTGTGAAATCCACCAGGAGCCTTTCTGAATTGGATGTGCTGCGCCTTTTTGATCAGCTGCTGACTGCTAGGGGAATCTCAAATCCGTCTAGACCATATCCCACTTTGGGCTTTGGGTCTATTTCTCCAGCAACCCCTACTTACTCTCGTCCCTTGGAACCCTCAGTTCCAAGGCTCATCTATCCAACTCTTACTAGAGGAATTCCTTCCTCGGCGGTGACAATAATTCTGTCTGAGGCTCCGAGATCCCTTTGGGTGCTGGTTCTGTCGGAACCCATCCTTCCTCAATCTCATGCTTGGGGGGGTGGAGCAACCATTTCTGGTGTCGGCCCTGACTTCGGATCAGAGGGTGACTACCTCTCCGAGCTTGATTGAGGCTCCATTCCCGGGGGCGGACTGTCTGGAGTGGGGTGTGACCCCGGTTCCAATTTTGTCTTCTTCGGTTCCGGGCTCCCATTCCTCTTCGGGCGGGCCCGCTTTCCGGGTGATGGAGAGGGCACTTGCTGCCAGCAGTCCTCCACAGTTGGTTATTCCCCCAGTTCCCTCTGAGCCGCAGCTGTCAAAGGCCACCCCCCAGGACTCCAAGAACGCAAGACCCAGGAGACCCCCTTTCCAAGACACTTTCTGAGTCTTCTTCGGATGTTCCCACTGAAGAACCCCCCTCGGAAATGGGTGTGTAAGAGGAAACACACAGAAACACATGGACTCCCTGGAGGAGTCCCTCACAGAGGATACAGACTACGATGATGGGGAAGGGTCCCCACGGTCACCCCCTGATGATGTCTCCTTCGGGGGGCATCATGGATATATTGAAAGAGAGGGGTGACTGGAAGTCCTCAACCCCTTCCTCAGAGGAATCCATATTCCTGTAGGCCTTTCGATCTCGGCCCTCTATTTCTTGGTTGACCCCCCCCCCCCTGCTGATGAGTTGGTTAAACTCATCGTGCAATGGGCTTGGAAGAACCCCGACTCCGTTGAGGCCATCCCCAGGAGAACAGACAAAGTACTCTCCCCTCCAGAGGATCAACCCCCATTGGTCCAGAGGCTTGCCAGTGGACGGTATGGTGGTGGCGGCTGCTACAAAAAAGGACCTTGCAGAAGAGAGTCCTGCTGTTCACCCGCTCAACAGAGTCCCCGACAGTGGACAGGTTAGGGAAGCGAGTCTTGGCATCAGCGACCTTCGCGGTTAGGTCTCTGAACTTTCTGGTACATTTTACGAGACTCCAGAGAGATCTTATATCCGAACTCTCTGGAACCCTCGCGGGTCAAGTATCGGATGGAGCATGAGATAAAGTTGCTTCCCAACTTGCCACCCTAGAATCCATATCTAATTCATCCATGAGGTTGCTGTCACACGCAATCGAAGGAGCAGCTAAAGCTGCGGGTGCAGGCGTAGTCATGAGATGTCACACCTGGATGCGCATCTGTGACCTCGCGGACTTTTTCAAGTCTTCCTTTCTGAATGCCCCTATTGAGCCTTCGGCTCTGTTTGGCGCTAAGGTCAAGGATACACCAGCCAGGTGCGAGCAAGATGGGAAGACCTTGTCTGCCATTGGCCTATGCTTTTCCAAACCTCAGCATTCCTTCTCCAGGAATCAGAGGAGCAGAAAGATGTGGCACAAGAAGTCTCAAGGTCCTTTCTGAGATGCACGTGGTGAGGACTCCTCCAGAGGCAGAGTGGGTACCAATAATGGAAGATGTCCCTTTCGGGGCAGAGGGGGTCCCCGGAACCAGGGTTCCAGAGATTCCTTCTCAGGTAGACCATATCAGCGCTCCTGAGGCACTGCCTGATTGCTTTCCTCTGGAAGCAGTCGGGGCGCGTTTCTCTCTGCACCAAGCTGCATGGCTATCCATTACGATCAGTGGGTGCAGAAAATCATTACCAGAGGTTACCATATCCCACTAATATCCTATCCAAGACCACCAAAATCCCTTCCCGATGTTCCACCCAGTCAAAGGGAGGAGGAAGCTTCCGAAATATGAAAGCTACTTCAAAAACGAGCCATCCAACCGGTCCCCTCAGATCAATGCTGATCAAGGTTCTACTCCAGATTCTTTTTGCTGCCAAAGAAAACATGGGACTGGAGGCCCATTCTGGATCTCAGTCAATTAAACAAATCAGTAGTTCAGACCAAGTTCTGCATGGTCATGATTCAATCCATCCTCCCCTTTCTGCGGGAGGGTGTGCGGATGTGCTCATTAGATCTCCGGGATCCGTATTACCTTATCAAGATGGACAAGTGCTCCAGGAGCCTCCATTGCTTCCGGTTGGGAGCCAATCACTATCAATTCAGAGTTTTGCCTTTTCGTTTCTCGACGGCCCCTAGAGTGTTCACGAAGTGTCTTGCAGTGGTAACAGCTCATCTGAGACTTCCCGGATTCCAGGTGTTTCCATATCTAGATGATTGGCTCCTATCTGTCCCCACCAAGCGTCTTCTGGTCAGGGCCCTCCGCTCCACATTGGCTCTAGCTGAGTCATTAGGCATCACCATACACTGGGAGAAATCAAACTTTCAACCATCACAACAACTGGAATTCATAGGGGCAGTATTCAACACTCAGTCAAGCCTAATCTCACTTCCTCTTCACAGGCTTCAGAGACTCAGGGCACAAATTCAGGTGATGCTCTGTCAAAGCAAGGTGTCTGCAAGGGAGATTCTTCAAGCCTTGGGATCCATGGCTGCATCCATCCCCATAGTCCTTAGCCAGACTACACATGAGATTACTACAATGGCTCCTTCAGGCCCAGTAGATACTCGATTTCCACCCCCTGAGCTCAAAGATCCTCATAACCAACATTTGCAAACAAGATCTCCTCTGGTGGGTGAGTACAGACAAAAATCTTTGGTGTTGTCCCTTCCAGGTTCTACAGGCCATCTCCATGACCACGGATGCTTCCCTGATGGGGTGGGGGGGCTACTTCCAGGGAAAGTCAGTCCAAGGCACGTGGTCCGATGTAGAGGTCAGTTTGCATATCACTGTCCTGGAGTTAAGAGCGGTGCTGTTGGCATTGCAAGCTTTTCATCTGCTTCTTTTGCCCAGAACGATTGCTGTCCAGTCGGACATCATGTCCGTGGTCTGGTACATAAACCGGGAGGGACCAAATCTTACCCCCTTTGTCACGAAGCCATGAGAATTTGGCAGTGGGCAATAGCTTCCAACCGCCTCCTGATCGCAACGCATATCCCGGGGAGCTCCAACGTGATTGTGGACAGACAGAGCAGATGCATCCTTCATCCTCATGAGTGGTCTCTCCACCAGAGTGTGGGGATGGAAATTTTCAGCCGCTGGGGCCAGCCATGCTGCAACCTTTTTGCCTCAGCTACTTTGCCTTCTTTCCCCCTCTCGGGGAGTCACCGAGAGACGCTCTAGTCCACGATTGGCCCACAGGTCTTTTTTATGCTTACCCTCCAATTCCTCTGATTCCCCTTTGTCATAGAAAAAATAAACTTTAAAAATGATCAGTACATGGTAGGTTCAGGTTAAGGCACTTTAATCTTGCAGCAAGGAGACAAAAACATGCTAATACAGACTTTGTCTAACTAAAATCAGGAAGTAAGTCTATTTTTATACACTTTCTAACAGCACATTGCCTACTAAGCTGACGTAACAGATCACAAGTTTTAACATCATCATTACATAGCAGCTGTTTATCCATGATTTTCTGCTTGCACTATCAATTTTATGAAAAACTTCCTAAGAAAAACAACGTGGCCTTGGTAACCACCGGTTAGATACAGTTTCCCACTATGTTATGTTACCATTCAAGGTACTGTAGCTAATTCGAGCACAAAGCAAGTACAGATTCTTCAAGCAGTCTTTTGTTTTATGTATCTCTTCTTTTCTGCAGCTGTGCATGTTCTCATAACATGAACAAGGCCAATTGTTCATATTCAATCATATTATAGAAAAACAGTATTCGAAACATTAAAAGTCTCAGCATACACATATTTAATTGCTTGGTAAGTGTTAAAGTTTGGATGCCAGTCTGTGAGTAATGCATCACGTTTGTTCAGTTCAACTCTTGTGGCTGGAAAAAGGAAAGGCCACAGCAAAAAGATTTTTCTGAGGTTATTCTGCATCCCTGTTTACTCTATACCTGGTCATTTTGTTTTCGTTGTACAACAGTAGCAAGGTTTTTGTCCAGTTCAAAGTTCTTAACCAATTTACAGTGTGTCAGATGAATCCAGGACGCTCGCTCTGCGATCTTGACTGCAGTGGGTGTTGACAGTAGCACTTGGTACAGTCCTTCCCACTTCGGAGAACTCCGATTCTTTTTCTTCACAACCTTCACCCAGACCCACGTGCCTGGGACTACTGCTCCTTCCGATGGTCTGGCTTGTTCTTTATCTGAAACAGAATTTAACTGCAGAAGTTTGTTATTCAAAAATCACCTCATATACGCTGCAAGTGAACTGTCAGTCTCCTGGTCTGCAGGCATGAGAGGTTTCCACTGAGGTGAATAATATGCCCTCTCAAACAGAATTTCAAAAGGAGTTAACCATTTTACATTTGGAACAGTTCTCATACTCAACAGTGCCAGAGGCAGACAGTGCACCCAATTCTTTTGTGTCTCACTAATCAATTTCCTAAGCTTATTTTTCAGAACTCCATTATGCCTCTCTACTAATCCTGCAGATTGGGGATGGTATGCACAATGGTTCTTCAGAGAAATCCCGAAATAACGGCTCAATTGTTGTATAGTTTGATTTACAAAGTGTGTGCCATTGTCACTATAAATCTTTTCCGGTATACCAAATCTAGGAATAATTTCTTTAACGAGGACTTTTGTAACAGTAGCTGCATCTGGATTTTTAGTCGGAAAAGCTTCCACCCATTTGGAAAACATATCTATAATGACAAGACAGTACTTTTTATTTTCACATTTGTTTAGCTCTATAAAATCCATACAGATAGTATGGAACGGATACGGTGGTGTAGGGAAACTCCCTTGCTTAGGCTTCAGTGCCCCCTGTGCATGATGCTTGTTACAAACATGGCATGCTGCACAAAAATTTTTTGTGTAGTTTGTAAATCCATACGTTGTAAACATTCGATTCATCTGATTTTCCTGTTGACCAGAGAGTCTCTGGTATGTCTCGTAAGGCTTTTTCCTCTTCCTCTAGTAAGAGTGCTACTCAGCTGTCCTCACTTGCCTGCAAGTGCACAGCTGGGTGTGTCTGTGTTGTCCAGTTCAACTTCTGCTTTTGTACTCCCTGTTCTGAAAGTTCTAGTTCTGTCTGTTTTTCCCACCTTGTGACTTTTTCTCCTAGGTCTGCCCACTTCACATTTTTATCTTTAGTTAAACTAACATGTGATAATCGATTAGATGTGTAAAGCACTAGGAATTCCTGGGGCAAAGAACAGCTTACTACACTGTTTCCTTCTGTGTCCCAGTACAGATTACGTAATACTAATCTGTTAGCATGATTTCTAAACAGTTATTGCTCATATTCTTTATCAAGTCCTGGTTTGCTACAGTAATATAGAGTGCGATGCAACAAATGCTGTTTATCAGTGTCAAGGGAGGGGGATTTACTGATGGCTACGTTCATCAGTTCTTCAGTTACTGCCCCTGGACCAGTCATAACCAAGTCCTGGCTGTACCAATAAAATGTTTCACCCTCCGGTCGCACTACAAAGTATCCATTTGTCGCTGTGCTTCCATACCCTGCATAGTTGAAACTACTGCTATGCCAAATATCTGCATAAGGTCTCTGCCCAAAAGATTTACTGGGCATTTTGCAGAAACAACAATTTTGCTTTTCTGGGTCATCCCTGAAACAGGGTCAGTTATTGCTCTGTTGTGGGAGAGTGGCTCCCGATACAGCTGTCCATTAGCTGCTTTCACTAATATGTAATCAAGTGATTCTGAATTTTCTGGTAGTTTGGAAGGATGTATCAGGGCCCCTGAAGCCCCTGAGTCACACAGGAATTTAACTTCCCTCCCCTCTACCAGAAGTGTAACTTCCGGTTTTGTGTCTGCTAGGTAGAGCTCAAGGCTCAATAATGCTAAGTGTAAAATTTCATTTTCTTCACCAGCGGTGATTTCTTGTACTTCCTCCATTTCTTCTATCACATTCTCTACTCCTTCTATCACATTTGCATTTGTCTTTTCTTGGTTATTCCCTTCTAGTGATTCTTGACTGTCATATAGTCAGTCCTCACCCTCCTTGTCTTCCGTTGTTACCTTTTTATTTTGCCTGCAATCCCTTGCTAAATGTCCTTTTTTTCCGCATTTAAAACATTCACCCCTTTTCTTTCTCTCTTCAAACTCCTCTGATCGCTTATCAGATTGTTTGTTTCCCTGGGCATTTTTTTTACCCTTCTTCCCGGTCTGTACTACATAGACTTCTGATCCGTCTTCTACTGCAAATACTTGAGTTTTCTTTTTCTTTTGCTATTAAAATGCCTTTCGGCATGTCTTGCATATTCAAGTAATGACTGTAATCTACTTGTACGATGGTCTACCATGTGCTTGGTAATAAAGCTGCTAATGGGTGCAATACTGCCTTTCAAAAATGCATTCTTTAATTGCTGTTCATATGGGGAATCATGTGTTTGGTCCTCAGGTACCTGCATTCCACAATGGTTATTAAAACATTCTAATAATCTGGCGTAAAATCTATCAAGAGTTTCACCTTCTTGTTGTATGCATTGATTAATGCAAGTCCAATCAGCCCAAGGCTTTCATTTCTCAGAGATTTGGTCTGTCAGACCTTTCACTCTGTTATCCAGTTCTGCGTTACTATGTGGGAGTGGCCTATGTTCTGCGTCACGGGGATTCCAGTTGCCACTGATCATGTGCCAGTCTGGACCTACGATTTGTCTGACTACTTTCTCTACTTCCTCTCCATTTAAATGGTAACTTAACCTTATGCCCTGTAAGTCTTCTAAGAATTTTCTAAAATTAACTTTCGGATGGAGAATTCCCTCTGTGGCTTTCCGGATATCTTCCAGTGTCCACGGTCTATATACTAGAAGAGTTGGGTCCTGTCCTGCTTGTGGATTTGGTACTTCTATGAGTGGACATATCTCTTCTTCACTCATAACTCGTGAATTTTTATTTATTTCATACAATTCAATATTCCCTGTTAAGTTGCGTGTTCAGGACCTAGTCTCAATAGGATCTCTGACAAACGGTTTTGATTTCGCAGGGACAGCCGGCTATAGCGGAGGTGGATCAGCTTGTCCACTCGCTTCATATTCTGGTAAGGGAAGCGGAGGGGGCGGAGGGGCTGATGCTTTTACCAAGGTATTGTCTTCTTTATCTAAAAACATCGCTTTTGAATTTTTATTCTTTTGTTCCCTGCGGTTTACTTCTTCAAGCCACCTGTGTTCTTGAGGAACTCCCAATTGACGTTGCTTTTTTACCTGACGTTTTGCATCTGTTTTAAGTTGTTTGACAAGTTTCACAAGTGAAGGTTTATCTAATTTGCCATCAAATTTGTATTTATTAACCCATTTTGTATAGTACCTAACATTGTCAGCACACTGTAATTGCATATATTTCGCGTCTTCGGTTAAAGGTGGATCTCGGGAACTTTTTGTGCACTGATTTCCCATCTTGTCTTAACTTAGTTAGAAATTGTTACGTAACCCTTTTTATCACGTGGTACCACGATTTTCACTTCTTTACAGTTTATCTAGAATAACTGCCTACCTATCCTGTTTCCCTCATCTATGACAAGACAGCAATCTTTTTTGTCCCTGATTTACATAAAATCTCCTTGACAAAAACAAATACTGTAACAAGTCCCTGATCTGAAACAAAGAAAAGGTAAATTCCTCCTTACCTGAGCCTCCTTGATTGATCGTCTCACCGGATCTGTTGACTCGTCCTCCAATCGCAGATCAGAAACAGTAGCTGGCCTCTTTTGAACGACAATTCAGTTGGAGGTCTTTTCAAAGCAGAAGAACCGATGTGGCTTCTTCCCCGTACGGTTTCATGCCACTGGGCCCATCTGTCCTGAGCTAGAGTGAGAGATTTCCGGTCCGAAGGACCAATCTGTCATAGGAAAAATAAACTTTAAAAATGATCAATACATGGTAGGTTCAGGTTAAGGCACTTTAATCTTGCAGCAAGGAGACAAAAACGTGCTAATACAGAGTTTGTCTAACTAAAATCAGGAAGTAAGTCTATTTTTATACACTTTCTAACAAGACATTGCCTACTAAGCTGATGTAACAGATCACAAGTTTTAACATCATCATTACATAGCAACTGTTTATCCATGATTTTCTCCTTCCACTATCAATTTTATGAAAAACTTCTAAGAAAAACAACGTGGCCTTGGTGACCACTGGTTAGATACAGTTTCCCACTATGTTATGTTACCATTCAAGGTACTATAGCTAATTTGAGCACAAAGCAAGTACAGATTCTTCAAGCAGTCTTTTGTTTTATGTATCTCTTCTTTTCCGCAGCTGTGCATGTTCTCATAACACGAACAAGGCCAATTGTTCATATTCAGTCATATTATAGAAAAACAGTTTTCTATTCATTCATTTCCTGACCTAGCATATAATCACCTGCTTCTCAAGTACATTTCCTAAAAGGCATAAACATGAATATTGCTGTGCTAGCAATTACTAGGTCAGGGTGCATCTTGCAGTTTCAGAAAGCATACTGTGGTTTGAAAAATCATCTTATAATTTCATACAGAATTAAGCTGTACATAAAATAGAATGAAAATGTGTTAACCCTTTTAGCTTCTAATAAGCATTAGACATATATAAAAATGAATATTTTTCTGACACCCTTGTTCTCTGGAAGGCTATTTGGTTGAGAAGCAACAAAGTGATCCTCATTGCTCCTTTCTGGCCTTGTCAAGTGTGGTTCCCCTTCCTTTTTCCTCATCTGTTACATTCTCCTTGGATCCTAGACACTCGTCAGGACCTAATTTCTCACCCACAAGGGCTGACTCCCCCGAACCTGTCCACCTTCAAGCTAACAGCTTGGTTTCTCCACTTCCGTTAGTTGCCAGACAGGAAACACTTTCTTTGTCTGTCCGGGATATTATTTTGACTTCTCATAAAGCATCCACCAGAAAACTTTATAGGGATAAATGGAAAAGATTCTCCATTTGGTCACGTAATCAGGAGCTAGACCCGTTCTCAGCCCCCGTAGCCACTATTCTTCATTATTTGGCTGAGCTGTTCGACAAAGGGGCATCAGCTTCCACCATTCGAGTCCATCTAGCAGCTATTTCTAACTTCCATAATGTATCTGAAGGAGTACCACTTATCTCCTCTAGTCTTTGCAAGACCTTCCTCAAGGGTATTTTTCACAGCAGGCTTCCCATCAGACAGCCGGTGGAGGCATGGAATTTGTCCTGGGTTCTGCAGGCTCTCTTCCTGCTACCGTTTGAGCCGGCTGCCACCTGTGATCTAAAATTCTTATCATGGGAATCCTTATTCCTGGTGGCTATAACTTAAGCAAGATGAATTTCTGAATTGCAAGCATTATATATCAAGAGCCCTTATCTGATCTTTCATAAGTCAGAGTATTACTTTGAACTAACCCATCATTTCTCCCCAAAGTGGTTTCTGACTTTTTGATTAACCAGTCCATCGAACTCCCTGTGTTTTTCCCAAACTACTCTAACAAGGGAGAATACTGCCTTCATTCCCTGGATGTTCATAGACAATTGCGCTTTTATCTGGACAGAACTAAATCATTTCACAAGTCAGACCAGCTTTTCATTTCCTTTGTGGGCCCTAGAATGGGAGGTGCAGTATCAAAGGTTACTTTGTCTAAATGGCTCAGGGATTGCATTGCCTTCACATGTTCACTTATGGAGGGATCTAAGCTCGGTCGAATCTAAGCTCACTCAACTAGGGCTATTGCAGCATCTGTTGCCTTCCACTCTAGGGCCTCCACGGATTACATTTGTGCAGCTGCCATTGGGCTATGCCCCACACTTTTATCAAGCATTACAAATTGGATCTGATCTCCAGGGGAAGAGCGACCTTTGGTTCAATGGTTCTCAGGAATGTTCTTCCATAAGTGCCACCCAGGTTCTCCAAGTAGCTGGGGAATCTGTCCCATCAGTGATGAATAGGAAGAAGATTAACAACTTTAGATAAAGAAGTTATGTCTTACCATAATGTTCTATCTGAGTTGTTGATCTTCTTTCAGTTATCACACCCTCCCACCGACCCCCTCCTAAGGTTCCTGGCAGATCTTCTGGGTCTTTGTGGTGTATTAGGGTTTCTGCGCAGAAATGGACTCTGACTTATTCTTTCTCTACATGTTGTATGCAAACTCGATCTGAGGTAACTGAGCAAAGGGCATTGTGGGTAGCAGCTTAACTTGAGAGTTTTTGGTGCACGCAAGCTTGGTATAAGGCCGACTCGGTTCCGAGGGCTCGGAACCGAACCCATTGGTGATGACTGGAAGAAGATCAACAACTCAGATGGAACGTTATAGTAAGACATAACTTCTTTTTATGGCAGCTACAAAAATTTGTTTACCAAGATTAGTCAGCACAGAGCAAAGGCAAGTCAAATGCAAGTTTGAAATGATTTAAGTGTGTAAAAAGAGTTCTTGAAACTTTCCAGCATTAGAGACTTCCTCAGCCAACCATGTTCCAGAGACAGCGACTCTGATATTCAAATGCCAAGGTCCCAGAGAACTCTGGGCATACCACCAAAACTACGAGCAGCTTCTGGGAAGCAGGGCAGAGAGACCTGGGTAGTCAATACCAGCTCAATATATCCTGCAGATAATAGGGACCCAGGCTATGTAGGCCTAAAAATACCAGAACAATAATTTTATGGATGATGCATTGCATTATGGGCAGTCAAGAGGTTCCCACAGAATCTACATAATGTGATGGTACCTTGACACCCTAGTTAGTAGGCACACTGCAGTATTTTGAACCAGCTGCTGCCAATTTAACCATCTGAAAGTCCCAGATAAGAGGGTGTTGCAAAAATCAGACCAGTAGGAGAGTAGGACATGTGCCACTGCAGTGAGATACAAAAATAAAATAAGGTGACTTTGCCAGTGAAACAGTATGCCTGTCTGAATTCTTAAATTCCAGACCAAGTAAGTACTCCTTCAGTGGAATTTATATGGGGAGAGAATGAACAAGATAGAAAACAGTAAAAAAAAAAAAAAAAAAGAAAGAAAACGGAGTATGGCAAAATGTTGAAGAAAAAACTTCAAGTTCTGAAAATTGTAAGTGGAATTGATATGAGCAACTAAAGCACTTAATGACTAATTAAAAATAGATTATTTTGTTGAGTATTGTTTTATTAGTGATGATATTACAAAATCATAATGCTGTCATGTTTTTCATTTATCTGTCTCCTTTTCCAAAAATGAATAAATAAATAAAAACAGTGAACATTTATGCAGTCATAGCTAGACAAGCCATAGTTTGATTAATAAGTGCACGCATCTGAACTGTACCAAATTAATAGGAATGTTCCTAAATTTTAGAAATTCCATGTTCCACACTCTTTCACGTTGAAAGAGTTTGTCATGCATGCATTGTTGAGAATTGTTTTAACAGATGACCAAAGATAAACCCTATTTTCCGGGTCATAGCTGAAAGGAGTTCTTCGATTAGCCCTCCTCCCTGGTTAACAAACAGTAAATAAATAAATTGTAAATGATACCAAATCATAGTACTTGAAGTATGAAAAAAATGAGTAATTTCTGCATTTTACCTATTTGTTGCACATTGTGAGAGGTTATGTTCCATGTTTGAGAGGTTGTGTTCCATGTTTTAGAGAGAGAAGGCTGAGAGATGTGCCTAAGAAGGCTGAGAGCTATGCCTAAACTAAGTTATCTTGCCACAATGCATACCTCATTTAGTCTGTTTAATTTTGTCTTTACTTTTTGTGAATTATAAAACTTCTGTTTTTCTTTTAGACTTTTGAAGAGTCATCAGACAGGACTTTGTTCTCTAACATTCATATTTTTGCTAGTGAAGTTTCTGAAATTCTGATTTTCAACATTGAAAACATCTTGGCAACTAGGCCAGCAGGTAAGATGTTAGTGTTCAATGTTTGCTCAAGTATACGTAAGCAGATAAAACAGGGAATGATGACGAACCATAATGGGGACGTGCATGTCCCATGTGCAAAGAAATGCACTCTGTAATCCCAGTTTACATGGGACAAAAAGGTGAATGAAATCGAAATGCATTGGCCACACTGTATGTTCTATGGTATAATTTTGAACATGTGATACATGACTTTGTGGTTTGTGGAGGAGCATCGTTGTTTAAGTGATTCAGACACCTTTGTAATTTGTATTTTGAGGATACCACATGACAAACTGGCTTCTCTGTAAATTTCATGTACTTTTTGAATCGTTTTGTGCAGTGTTTTTGAAGTTATGAGCTTTCTTATACTGCTGCCATTTATAATTAAACAAGACTGATGTACATATTCTATTGCAGTGGTGAAGGTTTAAAGCAAACGTTTTTTTCTTTATTTTGTAACATTGATTCATATCCATTGATCTGTGAAAGCACTGCAGAAGTGACTTACTGGTTTTGCCTTCCACTGAATGATTATGCTATTATTTACCAAAGAAGATGCATTAATTTTAAGGGCTGAAGGAGCTTAGAGATCCTGTGCCTGGAACAGATGACAGTTAAGATACCTTTTAAATTATCTGTGTAACTGTTGTAACATGGAAATAAAGGCAGCCCCTCAGAATAGTAACTTCTGCAATGTGTTATCGTTTATATGTCTTCTGTTTTTAAATGACATCTGCAAAGATTAACTAGATGGGTTCAGTCTGGGACAAATAACTCTTTGAATATTTAATCTGAAGTAGTTAACTTCATTTGGTCTGCAGCCTGTGGGATACGGATCCGACCTCAGATCCGAGCCGGCAACTTTACAAGGCTTAAATCTGAGCTCCTAGCTCCTCCCCTTACCCATAATCCCCTGCCAACCCTGACTGACCTCAGATCAAGTTTGCCACGCCTCTGGTCAGCAGCTAGGTTTTGAGCTCCTGGTTCGTAGGGTCTTCCTAGAGTTTGTGAGAAATTTAAAACTTTTTTCTTTTACTTTTAAGTGTATGAGTGTGTTGTGGTTAGGTTTCCCTTTGGTAGCTGGGAGCCAGTCATTATCAATTCAGGGTCCTCCTCTTTGGTCTCACCTCAGCCCCCAGGGTGTTCACCAAGGTATTAGCAGTGATAGCGGCCCACCTGAGACTCCAGGGAATGCAGGTCTTCCCGTACCTGGGCAACTGGCTCCTCACCGCCCCGACAAGGCATCTGCTATGCTAAAACAGGGACTACTTTCTCAACCTTGCTCCGCAACTAGGGATCACTATAAACTCGGACAAGTCCTCTCTCACCCCGACTCAGGTGATAGACTTTATCGGGTCCACACTGGACACCGGCAACTAGTCTTCTTAACTCCCGACCGATTGCACACTTTGAGGGCACATGTGCGGGCCATCTTTCAATCTTCAAAACCTCTGGCGGGATTGGTTCTGAGGGCCCTGAGGCCCATGGCAGCCGCTATAAACCTTCTTCCCATGGCGCGTCTGAACATGAGGATTTTACAGTGGACACTCCCAAGTCCAGTGGTCCCTTCATCAATACCCCTTGAGTCACCCCATTTCTCTCAGCAAGGCCTGCAAGAGGGCTCTCGTTTGGTGGCTTCAGCCGCCGGACCTCCAGGCGGGACACCCCTTTGCCACGACCCCCCCTCTCGGCATGGTGACCACGGACGCCTCTCGTCTTGGGTGGGGGGGCATTATTCGAGCAGGACGGTCCAAGGCACGTGGAATGATTCGGAGACCTTATTGCACATAAATGTTCTAGAGACGAGGGAAGTGCTGTTGTCGTTGCAAGCACTTGAGCCTTCTGCCTGTAGGAACAGTTGCAATCCAGACAGACAGTATGTCTCTGGTATGGCATATCAACAAACAAGGGGGAACCAGGTCTTACCCACTCTGTCGAGAAGCCATGAGAGTGTGGGAATGGGCGATCTCCACCAACCGCTTTCTCATTGCAACACACATTCTGGGATGGACCAACATCCTGGCGGACAGACTGAGTCGCACCATCCTTTCACCTTACTAGTGGTCCCTCAATCCTCGAGTAGCGAGTCGAATTTTTGCCGTTTGGGGGCAGCCCTGTTGCGATCTTTTTGCATCTCCCTCAAACAAGAAATGCAACAATTACTTCGCTCTCCTTCCCCCTGCCGAGGAAGCCCCAAGGGACGCCTTGGTGCATGCTTGGCCACCCGGTCTTCTCTATGCCTACCCTCCTCTTCCCCTCATGCTGAAACTTCTTCAGAAAGCCAGTCAGTTGGGGAGCAGGATGATCCTCATTGCCCCATTCTGGCCTCGCCAAGCTTGGTTCCCTTACCTCTGGTCTCATCAAGTGAATCCGCCCTGGATTCTGGATCCCCTTCCGGATCTAATCTCCCACCCCCAGGGGCTCCCACTTCCCACTTCCCTTGTTCCACTTGTAGCTAGGACTCCCGATATCTCTTCTCCAGTTAAAACTATCCTAGTAGCAGCGCACAAGCCCTCTACTAGGCTGGTCTATGGTAGTAAATGGAAGTGTTTCTCTATCTGGGCAGAACGCCATAATTTGGACCCTTTTACAGCCCCCTTGCCTGCGGTGCTGGACTTTCTTTCAGGTCTTTTTAATGACGGAGCTAGCTGTTCTACAGTTAAGGTTCGGTTAGCAGCTATCTCTCATTACCACGAAGGTACTGAAATGGGTCCTTTAATTACTACAAAATTGTGCAAAACATTCCTAAAGGGCACCTTTCTTCTTAAACCTCCAATAAAGGAAGCGGTACCTCCATGGGATTTGACCTTGGTATTACAAGCCCTGACAGCCCCTCCCTTCGAACCCAACGTCTTCAGTAGACCTCAAATATTTGTCTTGGAAAACAGCCTTTCTTGTGGCTATTACTACAGCCAGGAGAGTATCTGAATTGCAAGCTCTTTCTGTGAAACCCCCATACTTAGCCTTTCACAAGGATAGGGTTTACCTCAGGACCAATCCCTCCTTCCTCCCGAAGGTAGTTTCTGAATCTAATATTAACCAGTCTATCAATTTGCCGGTCTTCTTTCCTAACTACCAGAACAAAGGGGAGTACAGACTACATTCTTTGGACGTACACAGACAACGTAGATTTTACATTCATAGGACATCTGGTCATAGACAATCCGACCAGTTGTTCGTCTCCTTTGCCAAATTTAATCTAGGTAAACCGGTCTCGAAGGTTTCCTTATCGAGATGGATTTCACAGTGTATAATTACAGCGTATCAAAATTCCGGCAGGCCCGCACCTCAAAGAGTTTGTGCCCATTCAACTAGGGCTATGGCTACATCTGCCGCCTTTAAATCCAGGGTTTCCTTGGATGATATCTATTCAGCAGCCACTTGGGCCTCATCTCATACCTTCATCAATCATTATAAATTGGACATTACCTCCAGAGGGAGAACTTCTTTTGGCTCCGCAGTGCTCCGGAATATCCTTCCATGAAGGCCGCCCAAGGTTTAGGTAGCTTGGGACTCTGTCCCACAGGTTGCAGACCAAATGAAGTTAACTACTTCAGATTAAGAAGTTATGTACTCACCATAACATTCCATCTGAGTAGGTAAACTTCATTTGTCTGCAACTGTTCCCCCCCCCTCCGTCCCCCTGACCCTCAGATGTGTTTCATGTCATATAGTGATGTACCATTCTGATAATGTAGTTAGTTATCCACTATAGTGCTTGCGGGCAAACTTGATCTGAGGTCAGTCAGGGTTGGCAGGGGATTATGGGTAAGGGGAGGGGCTAGGAGCTCGGATCTAAGCTTTGTAAAGTTGCCGGCTCGGATCCGAGGTCGGATCCGTATCCCACAGGTTGCAGACAAATGAAGTTTACCTACTCAGATGGAACGTTATGGTGAGTACATAACTTCTTATTTTTATTTTATTTATCCTTTGTTAGAGCAGCAGCGGTGGTGCAGCTGTTATCGTTACTGCCTCACAGCAAGAGGTCCTTCGGTTTGAGTCTAGGCTGGGGTGCCCTCTGTGCGGTGTGGAGTCTGCATGTCCTCGCTGTGGTCACTTAGGTTTCCTCTGGCTGCCCTGTTTTCCTTCCACATCCCAAAGACTGTGGATTGTACACTTTAAATTGGCCCTAGGTGTGTGTGCGTGCGTGTGTGTGTGTGTTTGTGCCTTCTGTGGAAGGTTGGGTGCAAGGCTGCCAGCTCGACAACATAAAACTTCACTGCCAATTGCTCTGTGGACCACTGTTCCAGTGTGGTGACCCCTAACGGGAAAAGTCAAAAGGAGGAGAAGATTTTATTTGTCCTTTGTTGACTGGGTTAATCCCTCTAGGCCAGTAGCCTGTTTTCAATGGAGACTCAAGGTTGTTTTGGTGCTACTAGGGCAAATTTGGTCATGTTATCGGGGAAATTTCCCTACTCTTAAGAAGAGTGCTTATTCCATTCCTAGCGCAGTGATGGCTGGGAGAGCAGCACTAAAGGAGAACTAAGATGGTGGATTTGTTAAGCTCTGTGAGATTCTGAGGAGCTGGTTCAGCAGAATTTGTTTGTTTCATCTGAAGCAAACATTCAAATCAGTAATGGATGTGTTAACAAAATCCTCCAGTCAAGAGGGTGGTGGTATGATATTTTTGGTGAGTTGGTTGTTGCAGAGTGAGCAAAATTCAGTAAGAGGAATTGGAAGTAGTTTTGAAAGAAGGTCGCCAGACAAAGAAATTATGTGCCGAAACTGTTAAATAAACTGCAGGGAAAGTGATGAGATATGAACAGAGGAAAGGAAGTGTTAACAATCAAGGGAAATTTACGGTGAGAATTCAGAAGAAAAAGAAATGGACAAATGTAACATTTAGGATAATTTAATGGTCCCATTGGGAGTAAAGGCTCAAGAGTAGAGAGACATTTTGCAACATTATTTTTGAGACTAGTTCTGTTCTGGAAAGGTTTTTGGGGGCGTATGAGAAGAAAAACGACTATAATCCATGGAATTTGTATGTGGTTATAGCATTTCACAGGGAAACAAAAAAAAATGCATGTTCAATTTTGAACTGAAGTTAAAAAAGAGACTTTAAAGAGACATTTAAGCAAATTTTGTAAAGAAGTTATGAACATTAGCAAAGTCTATGATAGAGAATTATGGACCAGGAGATGGGCCTGTCATATTGTATTGAAAATGGAGGAAAAATGTTCATATCCCTAGTATAAATGTAGAAGGTGAGAGAGGTGTTGTAAAATATAGGGGCAACTGGAATTGTTTTTTTTTATGTGGAAAAGATGATTTATTAACTAATTGTGATAAGAAATTTTATATTTGTGGGGAAACTGGTCATGATGCAAAAACAGTATTGCTTGAAATGTTATAAATGTAACAAATTTAGACCTTTATGGATGGACTATAATATAGAGAAGAAGGATGAAGAAGAAAGCAAAAATGAGGAAGTATATGAAGGGAAGAAACAGTCCCAATAAAAGATAAATAGGAGCTAGTGAAACAAGATCAGGGTAAAAATAAATGTAAGGATAAAGAGAAACATGAAACAGAAGATAATATAGAAGAAGGTTCTGAAATAAGTGATGAAGATATAAATTGGAAAATGGTGAAAGGTAAAAATAATTCTGTTGACAAAAAAGTGAGAGAGAGAAAAGGTAAGATTAAAGGGATAAATATAAAACAGAAAAAGAAAGGGAACTGATGATGCAAATGAGATAATACTTCAGATACACGTAATCTCCAGTGAACTACAACACAGACATAATTACAATTTTAGAGTGCTTTCAGTAAATGTACATAGTATCAAAAATATAAGTAGAAGAATAGGCAACTTAAATTGCTGTAGTAAGTGGGATGTTAACATAATAATAATGGAAGATGTAAGATTTTTGACACAAAAAGAGAGATTACAAACAAACTTTGGGGAGGAGATACAATGTGGAATCTAGGAAAAGAACTGTGTTCAGGCATAGTTGTACTTTGCACAAAGTCAATGAAAATAGTGAACAGAACATTGACAGTGATGGGAAGATTAACTATTGTAGATCTCAGATGGCATAATCAGGTATATAGAATTATAGCTGTGTATATTTATGTTACCAGAAAAGAAAGGGAACATTTATTTCATAACTTTTGGATTATACAGTTTTTAATATGAATATAATAATGGGAAGTTTTAATTGCGATTTGAGTGGAAAATGGAAGAAGAGAAGAAATTATGTTAAGAAAATTTTTAAGGTGTAAAATTTGGCAGTTTACAGCTTTGGAATAATAATTTGTGGACATACAGTTGAGGTATGTATAAGACTGAAATAGATTATTCTGATGTCATCAATTTTCATTCATTGCTCAACAGTTGGGGGTTCGAATCTGACTCGGCCATTTTTACAGCACATCACCACTAGATCTCTCAAGCTCCCCCTCTGCCCATAATGCTCTATCCCCTAGTATACTTCAGCTCTCGTATGTCGCTTTCATGTTAGGATGTGGTCGCTTTAAGCTCTTGAGTGTTGGTCAAGTTAGTCAGTTAAGTGAACTTTTTAGTCACTTATCTACAGTTTCCTCCCTTTTTCTTCATATATATATATATATATATATATATATATATATATATATATATATATATGAATGGGTTCCTATGACTTCATCGAAATGTCAAATCACCGACACTCACCTCTTCGACACCAAACCATCGACTTTCATATCATCGACAATTCCGGTAAGCGATCTTCCCCCTTACAGGACCCATGGTAGCACTTGTTCCTGTGTTACACCGAGTAGGGTTTACGTGATTCCGTATAATTTACCTTGAAAGCGCTACCATGGGTCCTGTAAGGGGGAAGATCGCTTACCGGAATTGTCGATGATATGAAAGTCGATGGTTTGGTGTCGAAGAGGTGAGTGTCGGTGATTTGACATTTCGATGAAGTCATAGGAACCCATATGAATATATATTATATATATATGGGTCTACTTTGAAACATCTAAAACCCATAACATCTAACACTACAAATCTCAAAAAAATAACATCCCCTCCACATATAATGACACCAAACTACCAAACACACTTTTTACTATGTTTCTGCAAGGGGGCAACCCCCCCTGCATCCCCCATGTGAGGGCTCTGCCACCCCCCCCCCCAGTAAATTAAATATACCAACTCCAAGATCGCACTACAGTGGAAAAAAGTTAATTTCCTAACCCCACTGTATCAAGCTCCCCTGCAGAAACATAGTAAAAAACGTGTTTGATAGTTTGGTGTCATTATATGTGGAGGGGATGTTATTTTCATGTGATTTGTACTGTTAAATGTTATGAAATTCAGTGTTATGGGTTTTAAATGTTTTGAAGGGGACCCATATATAGAGACCATGAAGCTGAAAATGCAGAATGCCGAAAGTGCATAAGAGCGAATTAGAATATCTGGAATCCGTGCTTATGCATTTCCGGTACGTTACGTGTAGTGTTTGGCTGATATGGTGTCTGGAACTGAAGGTGAGTGAGTGTATGTATATGTTTTTGTACGTTGTGTATGTGGGTAAGGATAGGGAGGTGTAAGTATGAGTGTTGGATTTGTCTGTTTGTGTATGTGTCAAGTGCATTGGTGTATGAGCGAGTGTAGAATGCCATGGTGTGATTTTTTTTTTTTTTTTTTTTTTTTTTTCGTTATGTGCGCTCTCGGAGTTGGTATATATAAGTAGGTGGGTCGGGAGGCTGCAGGGGAGCTTGTCCCCCTGTTTACATGTAGTATAGGGTTGTGTGGTTTGTGTGCTGTGTGTAGAATGGTGTGTGTGTTATGTTGTGTATGGTGTATGTATGTTCGTGACTGTGTGATTCGTGATTGTGGGTTTCGGGATTGTGAATGGTTCGGCTTCATAGTTTTGAAATGCTGAAATTCAAGATTTCAGCATTTCGAGATTATGAAGTGAAACTATATATATATATATATATATATATATATATATATATATATGTATGTATGTATATGTATGTATATATACTGAGTGCCTACACTGATTTAGTGTATTTCTTAATACCATTATTGACATTTATTTCTCTCCTGTTCCCTTTCATACTATCGTTAGTAAAGTCTTGCCTTCACTATTATACCATATTTGATAGCTTCTTTAAAAAAAAAATATTTTTCTGTCTTTCTTCTTTTAGATAGATTTACAGTATAAAGTGGCAGAAAAGCCTTCAGGCTTTAAAACATGGATGTAGTGTGGATATAAACTTCCCTTATCTGATTAACAAGATCTGTGCATTTATTGCTTAGGCCCTGATCAATTAAAAAATTGACTGACATCTGCAAGTCATTTAATCCTACAGGGATTGTAGATTGCAAAAACAAGTTAATTCGAAAAGGTCTACTTTCTACAGTCTTTTTGGAGTCAATGTCTGGGCTTCAACCCCCTAAACACGACAAAAAAGAGCACAGGAAAAGGCTGTTGGATCTGTCTGGATCTTCTGCTCAATCCTTGGATCCGACATTGGAGCCAACTCAAAAACTGTCTACAAAGTCAGATCCGAAGTCTAAATTTTCGGATCATTTGGTGTTGGATGTCAGATTTGCTTCCTCGGATCCAGCAGCATTGGGAGCAAAGCACTTACCCGAACAAGATACATACCATCCTTGGATCTTGTACCTTCCAGAGTCTCATCCCTTTTCTTGGAGAGAAGCCAGCATTCCAGGTCCCCATCAATAGCCTCATCCTCTCATTCTTCCAGGAGCCAGCCAGAAGCTGATGTGGATAAGATGATGAGGAAATTCCTCCTGGCACAGATTCAGATGAGAATTCACCAGGCTCCTACCCGTTCATGTCTGGAGACCTTTACTAGTACTACACCGCCCATCTCGGCTCTTCCTCTGATCAGACCTGTGGTTTTGGAGCCATTAGATCAGTGTGTTCCAGCAGCATCTGTGTTGGATATGAAGATTGTTGTATCTTCAGATCCGATTTTTTTTCTGAGTGCACTGGTTTCTGAGCATGTTGGAGCCGGGTGACTGTTGGAACCAAAGTGTCTTTGTCTGATCCGAGGTGTTAGTCGACTTTGAAGTTGCCAGAGCCATCTCTGCCCATGGGAGCCTCAGCATTGGACAGCTCAGCTCCAACTTCTGCCTTGGGTGGACTGACTTTGGGTCAGAGGAAGCCGATGTTCTGGAAACATGTCTTCTTGGCTCCATCGGCCTCCTTTTCCCTGCAGCACTCTGCCCTTGAGGTGGTATAGTGTGTTCTGTGTTTCTGAAGGACAGATAGTTCCACCCCCTTATGATAAACCTTTTGGATCCCATACGAATCTGTGACGTGAGCCTCTTCATTCTACCCCACAGGGCAGTCAGCCCAAAGTTACCAGACTAACCAGCAGGGTATTCGTATTTTTTGTATTAATTCCCCAGAGCATCTCACCGAAGAAGTCCCTAGGAAGAGTGTGCAAGAGTAGGCACTTAGACTCACTTCAAGAGTTGGTCACTGAAAATGCTGATTTTGATGAGGGGTAAGGTCCTTAAGATCACCACCTGATGACATCTCCTTTGGAGACATTCTATAAATCCTTAAACATAGGGCTGGTTGGTCTACCGATAATCCCTTCTCAAGAGGAATTGGTATTCCTGGAAGCCTTTTGGTCTGGACCAGCTACCTCCTGGATGACTTTGCCACTAACAAGCTTATTGATTTGATCTCTAGGCAGGCATGAAAGGAACCTGATACTTTAATCCAATCTCCAAGAGACCAGACAGGATTCTGGCTCCACCAAAAAGAAAGTTTTTGAGCAAGGGAGTACCATTGGATGCCATGGTCATGGCGGCAGCCACAAAGAAATTACGGAACAGAGTTCATCTGTACATCCCCCTTAGAGAGAGAGTCCAGAGCATTGGACAAATTTAGGAAATGTGTGTATGCTTCAGAGACCTGTGCACTCAGGTTGCCAAGGGACTTGATTAAGGAACTCTCCAAATTCCTTTCTGGGACCAGTATTTTTGAGGCACAGAGCTCTGTTGCCTCACAGCTGGCTGCCCTACAGTCAGCCACAAATTCATCAATGAGGCTCATTTCACAGGCATCTGAAGGTACCTCAAGGGCTGTGGGGTTAGGCATTTCCATTAGTAGGCATGCTTGGATGCACTTCTAATTTTGGGGAGCCCTTGAAGTCCTCATTCATCATTGCATCTTTTGACGGCAGTTCTTTGTTTGGCCATAAGGTGAAGGACACGCTCTCCAGGTGTGAGCAAGATGGAAAGACCCTCTCTGCAGTGTGCATACATTTTTTAACCCCTCAAAGAACCTTCTGTAGGAATCAACAAAGTGGTTGAAAGACATGGTTCAGAAAGTCCTAGGGTCCTTTCCAAGATCCCTGTGGAGATGGTTCCCCCAGAGGCAAAGGGGGAACTCAAACTAAAGACGCCACCTGCGCAGCAGAGGAGGTCCACAGAACCAGAGTCCCAGAGATTCTTTTTCTGACAGACCCCATCAGTGCTTCTGAAATGAGGCCCAATTATCCACCTCTGGAGGCAATTCAGGCATAGTCTATCCTACACCAGAGAGCCTGGCTAGACATTACAAAAGATACATGGGTTGCAGAGGATTATTTTCAGGGGTTATATAATTCCCTTTTCCCTTCCCCTTCCATTAACGGTAAATAAAATTCCCGGTGTTCCACCCTGATAGAGAAAAGCAGCAGCTCTAGAAATTAAAAAGCTACTAGAAAGAGTCATCCCAAGAGGCACCCCCAGACCAAATAGAATTCAAAACTTACTCAAGATATTTTTAGTGCCAAAGAAAACAGAGGATTGGAGACTGTTTGGATCTCAACAATCTGAACAAATCAGTTCAGTCTACAAAGATGTTCATCTGTTACACTGCTGCAGTCATTACACTTGGGTTATCCTGCCATCAGGTGGTTCCCCAGTTGGCCTGAGTTCCAAAGTCTTGGTCCGGCGTCGGTTGCTGTCGCCTCCTCCCTGACGTCAGTGCGACAGGTGTATATAAGATGCAGCCGACACCATTTTCTTCAGTCTTTCTTGCCGCGCGGTGCCCGAAGCAAAAGCAGTTCGCAAGTGCCGGTCGGCCAACTCCTGAGATTTTCATTCCGAATCCAGAACCGAAGTCTTCTACAAAGCTATGTACCCCGTTGGGTGAACTTTTTCTTGCCTCAGACCAATGTCAGTAAAAGTTAATAACTGTATTTCTTGTGGGAAGCAAATACCTCATAAGGATTTCCATTCTTATTGTATCCCATGCCTATGCCCAGACCACAACGTCACTGGTTGTCGGTTTTGTGCTAGGTTTAACAAGCGCGCTATTAAACGTCGGTTTGATTTTGCCCGACATTATTTTGGTAGAAAATTCAATTATACCATGCCGTCGGAACTACCGACGACCGGAATACATAAAAAGTGCAAAGACAAGGATAGGCATCCGAGACCCAAAACTGACGACGAAGCCTCTTCTAGGCCAGTCACCAGTTCTCCGGTTTTCAGCGAGGCGCCTTCGCAGCCCCTGACGACCGCTTCTGTAGAACCACAGGCTGCCTCTGACTCCCATATGGCGATGGCTGGGCCTTCGGACGCACAAGTTATTCAGCCTACCGAAACTAACCCTTCAGAGGGATCCGGAGTAGCTGAGCTTACCCGCAGCTTCAGAGGGTGTTTTCAGACGTACTCAGTTAAGCATTAAACCCTCTGCGAAGTCTAAGCCTCCATTAAAAACAAAGAAACAAGTACAGCATTTTCCAGGACAGGCCTCCACGCGTAAGAAACAAATGCTCAAAATGGCCGAAGACCTAATCACTCTGATCAGGGGGTCCCATCCCCCTTCTGATAAAAGGCCTAGACAGGATGCAGACTATGACTCATCTGACCAGGTCTCCATCTTTTCAGATTCATCCTCAGACCTAGGATATTCCTTACCCCCTTATAAGGATTCTGATGCTGAGGTGTCAATTCCATCAGCCTCTCCCCCTGAGGGCTACTCCTTTGGGGAAACCTTACATACCATGAGGGAGCATTTGCATTGGGAAGGCCAGGATTACTTAGAATCCAAGAAAAGGCTCAAAGACTTCCTTTTATTACCTCAACACAGACCCCTTGCTATTCCGCCAGTGTTAGATATTGTGGATGATGTGTATACTGAATCCAGCTTAAATCCTGATTCCTTACCTCCAGCCCCAGTTAAACCTGACAGATACTACAGAGTCCCTGACTCACACAAATTTCTGTATAAAAGCCCTGATCTGAAGTAGTTACTTCATTTGCTCTGCAACCTGTGGGTATCGGATCCGAGCCGGCAGCTTTCCAAGCTACAAGATCCGAGCTCCTAGCTCCTCCCCCTACCCATCCCCTGCTATGTGCTACATTACCCCAGATTGTTTTTTGCTGCGGCTGAAGCAGCTACTTTTGAAGAGCTCCTTGGCTTTTGGTGAGATTGAACCTTTTTCTTTTTTCTGTCAAAAAAAAAAAATCTTTTTTCTAGTGTGAGAGTGTGTAGTTTTTCTGGGTTAGTTATCTATAGTGTAGTTAGTTAGATACCTTTGTTTCCCCTTTTTCTAACTAGTTTTCTAATAGTTCCCGCCTTTCACCCTCCCCCCTCTTAGTGTTTGGGTGTGTTTTGGTTTGAGTGGTGTTATGGCTGAAGGGCCTAAGGCGGTGTTCTCGAAATGTACTGAGTGTGGCCATAAGCTTTCACCGGCGGATGGCCACACTCAGTGTGTTTTATGCTTGGGGGTGGCCCACTTGTCATCGGCCTGCACAATCTGCACGGCCTTTAATCCCCGAGCTATCAGGGACAGGAAGAACAAGCTAATCCTGGCGGGCTTGTTGCCTCAGAAATCGGCTTCTTCTTCCTCCCCCTCTCAGGCACAGGCTGTCTCGGCAGCCCTCGTGCCTTCTGTGCCCCCGACTCAACCTCCCTCTTTGGTTGTGAGTTCGGGGGATTCAGGTACCTCCACTACGGTGGAGAAAAGACATAAGGACAAGGGACATAAGTCCCACAAAAGGTGGGCTGAGACTCAACCCTCAGCCCCGCCATCTAAACTAGCTAGGTCTCCCTCGAGGGTTTACAGATCCTCCCCCTCTCGGCTCCGTTCACCTCGTTTTTCTCTGGAGCTGGAGGAGGAGGATTGGTCTCCCTCAAGGTCATCGAGGCGGCCCTCCCGGCCCGCCTCGACGACTTCAAGATCAACCAGAAGCCTCACTGAAGCAGATATGGATCGGATGATGCACTGATTCATCCAGACCCAAATGCAGATGGGGTGCTCTTGCCCCCCCCCTGGGGGGGAGCGCGGCCCCCATGTTTGCTCCGATTACTCCTTCTCTGACCCGTTTTCGGGTCTCGGAGTTATTGGATCCAGGCCCTTTCGGAACCGGGGATTCGTCGGCGCCGATAGCTCCGGTCGCTTCGATGCCGACTGTGCCTTCGAGTCTGTCGGATCCGAGCTCTTGGGGCCGAGGGCTGAGCATCGGATCTGGGGGAGCTGGTGTGTCTTCGGCTCCGTTGGGTTCGGAGCACACCTCTCTCTCGGCTCCGGCTGCATCGGCTCCGACCCCGATCCCTACCTTGGAGCCGAGGAGATTGCTCTCGGAGCCTGGCGAGAGTAGCTCTCCTTCGGCTTTTGAGGTTGTTGAGAGGGTACTGTCGAGGACCTCCAGGTCCCTGGTTCGGGCATCGGATCCTCCCGTACCCCCGCTGCATGTGGGTCTATCCTCCATCATCCGACCATCGGGGCAGCCTGCTCAAGCCCTCCAGTTGGTTCCCTTGGAGGAACAGGACCCTGTTGACGAGCCCTCTTCGGACAGTCCCACCGAGGAGGTCCCTCGTAAACGTCGGTGCAAGAGGAGGCACCTAGACTCCCCCGAGTCCGTTACAACCGACACGGATTTAGATAAAGGGGAAGGTTCTCCAAGGTCACCCCCCGAGGATGTCTCCTTCGGAGACATCATGGAAATGTTGCGTATTAGAGGGGGGTGGTCTGCCCAAAAACCTTCCGCGGATAAATCCGTGTTCCTGGATGCGTTTGAGGCAGGCTCTTCTACCTACTGGGTGTCCCCCCCCGGCTGACCCCCTGGTAGACCTCATTACTACCAGGGCATAGAAGGAGCCCGACACCGTGGAGCCTATCCCGAAGTGACCCGACAAGATCCTTAGCCCCCCAGTGGATAGATTGTCTTGGGCCAAGGGAACCCCCGTGGTTGCCATGTTAGTGGCGGCTGCCACCAAGAGAGAACTCGCGCAGGAGAGTTCTTCGGCTCACCCGCCAGATAAGGAATCTCGGGCACTGGACTGCATTGGGAAGCGGATGTTTAGTTCAGCGACCTTTTCTGTAAGGGCGCTGAACTGTATGGCACATATCATTAGGCTGCAATGAGACTTAATTAAGGAATACGCTGCAGCCCCCCCGGAGTCCATGTCAGTTGAGGACAAAAAAGTTTTCTCGACTCGTATGGCTACTCTGAAATCCATCTCTAACACGTCCATGCGTCTAATCTCCCATGCCACGAAGGGAGCCGCTAGGGTCAGCGGAGCCGGGGTCGTCTTGCGACGTCACTCCTGGCTCCGTCTTTGCGATTTCGCGGATCCCTTTTACGGATCTTCGCTCTTCGGCAAGACCGTTCGCGAGACGCTGGTCCAAAGCGAGAAGGATGGGAAGACGCTGTGTGCCATCAGGGTCCGCTTCTCTAATCCCCAACGATCCTTTTCTAGGAATCAGAGGGGACAAAAGAAGCTATGGTTCCGTAAGTCCCAGCAATGCCATCCAGCTTCGGACCCCTCGTCCTCTAGAGGCAGAGGAGGACAAGGAGGACGCCAGCCCAGAGGCAGAGGGGGACCGCGTAACTCCAGGTCCAGGGAACCCTTCCCGGATAGACCCGCACAGCAGCCCTGAGGACTTACCCGGCTGTCCCTCTCTGGAGGCAGTCGGGGGGGGCGGTTGTCGGAGCACCTGTCAAACTGGGAGTCCATTACGACAGATCGATGGGTGCTCCGCATCCATATCCAGAGGCTATACCATCCCCTTCATAAACCACCCTCCCTCGACCAGACACCTCCCCGATGTTCCACCCGATCGAAGGGAGGCAGCAGCTTCAGAAGTCCTGAAGTTGCTAGAAAAAAGAGCCATCCAGCCCGTCCCCCAGACCAGTCCGGATTGGGTTATTACTCCAGGTTCTTTTTAGTGCCAAAAAAGACAGGGGACCTAAGACCCATTGTAGACCTCTCCGCTTTGAACCTGTTCATTCCCAAAGAAAAATTCCGGATGGTCACCCTCCAATCTGTTCTCCCCCTTTTGCGGCAGAACGACTGGATGTGCTCGATAGACCTCAAGGATGCGTACTACCACATCTTGCTGGACAGACGATCCAGAAGGTTTCTCCACTTCCAGCTGGGAGCTAGTCATTACCAGTTCAGGGTTCTCCCGTTCGGCCTCACCTCAGCCCCCAGGGTGTTCACCAAGGTCATGGCAGTGGTTGCAGCCCACCTGAGACTTCAGGGCATTCAGGTCTTCCCGTACCTAGACGACTGGCTCCTTACCGCCACCAACAGGCATCAGCTCTGCGTGGCAAGAGATTATGCTCTGACCCTTGCCCAGAGTTTAGGCATCTCTGTAAACCTCCAGAAATCCTCTCTTTGCCCCGTACAGGTCCTGGAGTTCATAGGGGCCAAGTTAGATACCCGCATTTCTCGAGCTATGCTAACTGCGGACAGGATAAACAGCATGTCGTGTCAGGTGCTAATTCTTCTTCAAAGTCCGGCTCCGGAGGCGGAATTAGTTCTGAGGGCACTAGGATCTATGGCAGCAGCGATCAGTCTCGCCCTTCACGCTCGTCTGCGAATGAGGATTTTGCAGTGGACCCTTCAAGTTCAGTGGTCCCTGCTACTCCATTCGTTGAATACTCCGATCCCTCTGAGCAGAGTTTGCAGGCACTCCCTTCTTTGGTGACTCCACGCCCCAGAGCTGAGGGAAGGGAGGCCTTTTGTTGTCCCTCCCCCAAGCCATGCTGACCACGGACGCTTCTCGCCTCGGGTGGGGGGCATTGTTCGGGCAGAACCGTCCAAGGCAGGTGGACTCCCCTGGAGACCGCTTTGCATATCAATGTCCTAGAGATGAGGGCGGTGCTTTTAGCGTTGCAAGCTCTCCACAACCTTCTACCTCTGGGGACTATTGCAGTCCAGACAGACAACATGTCAGTTGTCTGGTACATAAACAAGCTAGGAGGAACCAGGTCCTACCCACTTTGCCGGGAGGCTATGAGAGTGTGGGAATGGGCGATATCCACCAACCGCTTTCTGGTAGCAACGCACATTCCGGGTCGGTCCACCATTTTGGCGGACAAACTGAGCAGAGTGATTCTCACTCCGTACGAGTGGTCTCTCAATCCATCAGTTGCGAAGCAGATCTTCCGCAAATGGGGTTGGCCTTGCTGCGATCTTTTTGCTTCTCCCTTAAACACCAAATGCAGCGAGTACTTCGCAATACTTCCCCCCGAAGGGGAGAATCCCAGAGACGCTCTAGTCCATGCTTGGCCGCCTGGTCTACTTCATGCTTATCCCCCCCTTCCGCTCATGACCAAGTTCATACAGAAAGCCCGTCGGTTGTGGAGCAGAGGTATCCTCATAGCCCCATTCTGGCCTCACCAGATCTGGTTCCCCTTACTTGTGGTCTCGCAGTGTATCTCCGCCATGGATACTGGATCCCATTCCAGACCTGATTTCGCATCCGGCGGGATTCCAACCCCCAAACCTGGTGAACCTGAAGCTTGCGGCTTGGTTGCTCCAGTTCCACTGATGGTTAGGACTCCCGGTATCTCATCTCCTGTTAAGGCCATTCTAGTCGCAGCACATAAGCCGACTACTAGGAAGATTTACTACAGCAAATGGAAACGTTTCTCTGTCTGGGCTAAAGATAGAGGCCTGGATCCATTTACAGTTCCAAGTCCTACTATTCTAGACTTCCTGTCGCTGATATTTAGACAAGGAGCAAGTGCTTCTACAGTTAAGGTGCAATTGGCAGCCATCTCCCATTTCCATGTGGATTAGGATCTTTGGCGTCTACAAAATTATGTAAAACCTTCTTACGGGGCGTTTTCCTCTTGAAGCCTCCAGTGAAAGTGGTGGTGCCTCCATGGGATTTGGCCTTAGTCTTACAAGCCTTGACAGGCCCACCCTTTGATCCCGCGGCTTCGATTCCATTAAAATTCTTGTCCTGGAAAACAGCCTTTTTGTTGGCCATTACTTCAGCCAAAAGGGTGTCAGAACTTCAAACCGTATGTATGAAGCATCCTTATCTCATTTTTCACAAGGATAGAGTGTTCCTCAGGACTAATCCGTCGTTCTTACCTAAGGTGGCTTCGGAGTCAAATATCAATCAATCAATAAACTTACCCGTGTTCTTCCCAAACTTTCAGAATAGAGGAGAATACACATTGCATAAATTGGATGTGCACAGACAGCTGCGTTTCTACCTGCACAGGACTAAGGATTTTCGCAAGTCGGACCAGTTGTTCATGTCATTTTCTAAATCAGCCATGGGTAAGGCCATTTCCAAAGTGACTGTAGCAAATTGGATTTGTCAATGCATAGTCCACGGGTACTTATCTGCAGGCAAACCGGTTCCTACGGGAATTTGCGCTCACTCTACGAGGGCTGTGGCCACCTCTGCAGCCTTCTGGTCTAGGATCCCCTTGGATGACATACGCTCTGCAGCTACCTGGTCCTCTTCACATACGTTTATTTCTCATTATAAGTTGGATATGGTATCGAGAGGTAGGGCTTCCTTTGGCTCTGCGGTGCTTCGGAATATCCTTCCATAAGGCCGCCCAGGGTTTTTCCCTAGGTAGCTGAGGACTCTGTCCCACAGGTAGCAGAGCAAATGAAGTAACTACTTCAGATAAAGAAGTTATGTACTCACCATAACGTTCCATCTGAGTAGGTACTTCATTTGTCTGCAACCAACCCCCCCCGCCATCCCCCGAACCTTTCGGGATTCCTGATCACCAAAGAAATCTTTGTTCTGCCTTAGGACAGTTATCTGGTGTTACTTCCTCTATTGAGGGCAGGAGTTGTGCAAAGAGGCAAAAAAATTCGATCTGAGGTAATGTAGCACATAGCAGGGGATTATGGGTAGGGGGGGCGGAGCTAGGAGCTCGTATCTTGTAGCTTGGAAAGCTGCAGGCTCGGATCCGATACCCACAGGTTGCAGACAAATGAAGTACCTACTCAGATGGAACGTTATGGTGAGTACATAACTTCTTTTTGCTGACCCTGAAACTATTTCTCAGGGACCCAAAGGGGTTAAGGCCTCATCAGCCAAGAATCCAGTTCCTCTGACAGAGATTCCAGAGCATTAGACGGATGGGGAAAGAAAGTATATACGTCTGCAACTTTAGCAATGAGAGCCTTAAGTTGCCAGTTTCACATGTTAAAATATCAGCAATTTTTGATGTCTGAGTTGAAACTAAAAATGCTTCCAGACTCAGATCCTCCTAATTTTAAAGAAATGCAGGATTTATTGCATGCAGCTGAACAAGTTGGAAAACATACTTTGCAATGTGGTTTTGATTCTTTAGAGGCCTCCTGTAGAGCAGCAGTTACAGGCTCTGTCATTAGAAGACATGCTTGGTTAAAAGAACATACTTTACCAGATCATGTTAAAGCAAAATTATTGGATGCACCTTTGCAGCAGGATGTATTATTTGGAGTTAAGGCAGAAGAGGTATTAAAGAAAATGGAGGATAAGGCAAAATCTGTGCAAACGGTGAAGGATTTCTTACAGGTTCAGCCTCCTCGATTTAGCAGAAATTGGCCAGCTAAGAATTGGTCCTTTCCAGTTACAGACAGACCTCAAAGGGGCAGATACAGACGTCCAAGATGTAGATGTCGACCACAAGGTCCTTACCGGCCTTGACAATGGGTTGCATCAGGCCAGAAAGAAGGGGAAGACAGGCCCCAACCATATAAAAAGCAGCCCCAATGACTTCCCACTACAGCTGCCAAACAGCTCTTTCTTGGCAGCCCCCTTGGGAGGAAAACTGCCACTTTTCTATCACAATTGGCATATGATCACCAAAGACAAATGGGTTCTCAACATTGTATCTCAAAGTTACAGGTGCACTTTCACACTCTGCCAAGGTTAAAAGGAATGCCAAATCTGCCACCAAATCAATGGGCAGAGGCTCAAAAACAAATTACAGCACTCATGGATATGAGAGCTGTTCAAAAGGTACCACTACAGGAGCAAGGACAAGGATTTTACTCAAGACTCTTGTGGTTCCCAGCAGAAAGGACAAAGCCTGGAGGCCCATTCTGGATCTTTCTTCTCTAAACTCTTACGTGGATGTTCCGAAATTCAAAACGTTGACACTACAGCAGCTTCTTCCCATGCTGGGCAAGAAAGCTTGGCTTGTGACCTTGGACCTCAAGGAGGCATACCTGCATGTCCCTATCAGACAAAACTGCAGAAGATACCTCAGATTCATAGCTGGTTCAATGCACTATCAATTCTCTGCACTGCCCTTTGGCTTATCTACTGCACCCAGGGTCTTTACAAAGTGCCTGGCACCAATAATTGCATTTTGCAGACAGAAAGGAATTCAAATTTATCTGTACCTGGACGACTGCCTGATTCAGAAAGGAATTCAAATTTATCTGTACCTGGACGACTGCCTAATTCAAGCAGAGAGCAAGAACATTCTTCTAAAGCATCTGGTGTTTGTAAAAAAGTTATTAAGTTGCCTGGGGTACACAGTAAACAAAAAGAAATCAAAACTAGTGCCCTCACAAGAGATAATATTCCTGGGTGCCAGCTTGAACGTAACGGCCCAGATGGCTTATCTCACGCCAGACAAGCAAGGACAACGGACTCAATACTTTCAGTTGATGGCAACAAAGACCCAACTCCCTGCAAGAAAAATTCTGCAGGCCTTGGGTTACATGGCATCTTGCATACTACTAATTCCATATGCCAGACTGCATATGAGGAAACTATAATGGTACCTAAAGAATGTATGGTCTCAACACTGTCAAAGTTTGGAAACAGTTATACCACTAATTCCTTGCCTTCAACAGGAGTTTTGATGGTGGGCTCAAGCTTGTCACCTCAACAAGGGACAGCCTTTTACTCAACCCACAGCCAGGCAAACACTGACAACAGATGCATCGGATTATGCCTGGGGAGCACACATGGCAGGCAAATGTATTCAGGGCAAAAGGCATCTTCACTTCAATCAGAAAGAGATGCTAGCTATACAAAATGCCCTTATAGCTTTCAAGGACCTTCTGCATCCGGGACAAATATTACTAAAGACAGACAACACCACAGTTATGTGGTACATAAACAAGCAAGGGGGCACTCACTCCTACTCCCTCTGCAGACAAGCCATGACCTTGTGGAACACAGCTCTAAACTATCAAGTTCATCTGCAAGCACAATTCCTGCCAGGAGAGAAGAACACACTGGCAGACGACTTAAGCAGAAACATCATGGATCCCCACGAATGGGAATTGAATCCACAAATATTCAGAATGATAACACAGAAATGGTGGATCCCGGACATAGATCTGTTTGCATCCCCAATGAACTGCCAGCTACAGAAATTCTGCACAAGGAGTTACCATCCACAAGCATGGAAAGTGGATGCCCTCTCATTCAGCTGGAAAAACCTACAGGTATACGCTTTCCCACCACTACCTCTCCTGCTAAAGGTACTCATAAAAGCCAGGCAAGAAGAGCCAAAGATGATCCTGATTGCACCAGACTGGCCACGCCACCACTGGTACCCAATCTTAAAGAACTTAGCACAAGGACCACCCTGGATTTTGCCTCAAATCCCACATCTGCTGACACAGCACAACAATCAGAAACTACACAGACAGCTAAAGACCTTAAACCTAGCTGCATGGAAGATTCCTTAGTCAAGCAAGCAATGCCTCTCTCCAAAGCGGTTACGGATGTCATTCTGGAGGCCAGAAGGCCTAGTACCAGGAAAGCCTATTCGGATAAATGGAAGAGATTCTGTGCCTGGAACCAGGCTCACAGCCTTGACCCTCTTGTCCCAAACATTCCTCGGATACTACAATATTTAACTGAGATGCTGGACAAAGGCCTCTCCTTTTCGTCCATCAAGATCCATGCCTCTGCCATCTCTGCTCATTACAACATGGATCCACCAATTTTTTGTAATCCTTTGCTAAAACAGTAACTCAGAGGGGCTAAAAACATAAGACCGCCCCGTAGAGCACCTACTCCAACTTGGGACCTCAACTTTGTTTTGGAAAAATTAACTTTACCTCCTTTTGAGCCAGCTAACACAGCAGAATTAAAATATATCTCTTGGAAAACTGCTCTGCTCCTGGCAATAACATCAGCATGAAGAGTTTCAGAATTACAGGCACTAATGGCAGTGGAACCTTTCCTCATTTTCCACCAGGACAGGGTGTCTTTAAGAACTAACCCTACGTTTATGCCAAAGGTGGTATCCAGTGTGGCTCTAAACCAAACTATTCACTTGCAAACTTTTTATCCAAAACCACAGAATAAAGGGGAGAGACTACTGCATTATTTGGATATTCATAGGCAGTTACGCTTCTACTTGGACAAAACCAAAGCTTTCAGAAAATCTGAGCAATTATTGGTAGCATATGCTGCAGGAGCACAGGGAAAAGCCATTTCAAAACAGACTATTTCAAAATGGATAGGACATTGTATACGTTTCTGCTATACACACCATGGGAAACCTGTACCTAGCAGCATTAGATCTCACTCCACCAGGGTAACAGCCACTTCAACTGCCTACCTCAGAGGAGAACCTACCAAGGATATTTTGGAAGCAGCAACTTGGAGTTCTGTGCATACCTTCACCAAGCATTACTATATGCCTCTATACTCTAAATCCAGAGCTGGCTTTGCCACTGCAGTGCTGCAGGGCCTTATAGCCACCCCTAATACCTTATAGAACCAGCCACCCTACCTCAGCTTTGGGATTCTACCCAAGTGCAATGACTGCAGCATGTAACACGATGAACATAGTACAGTTTTGTACCTACCATAAATGTAGATGTTCGAGTGTATACACTGCTGCAGTCCAGGTTACCCTCCCTGCTTCCCCTCTTACTTGCTGGTACGTACCTATGTCTTCTACCCTTTACTACCTATGGGGAGTATTTGCTGGTAGCTGAAAGCTGTTGTTTGCTTTTCTTATGTATGTTTTATTAGCAATTTGACTTCCGTACCTATTTGGGGGCACCTGACATCTGGGGCAAGAAAAACTGAAGAAAATGTTGTCGGCTGCATCTTGTATACCCCTGTCGCACTGACGTCAGGGAGGAGGTGACAGCAACCGACGCCGGACCAAGACTTTGGAACTCAGGCTGACTGGGGAACCGCCTGATGGCAGGATAACCCAAGTGTAATGACTGCAGCAGTGTATACACTCGAACATCTATATTTATGGTAGGTACAAAACTGTACTTTCAGGATGACCCATGGTTCAGTCCATTTTGCCTTTCTTGCACAAGGATGATTGGATGCACTCAGTAGATCTTCAGGATGCGCAATATCACATAAAAATTATCAGGTGATACAGAATAATTCTACGCATCTGATGTTATCCATGTCACTATTCCTCACTCTTGGGTCTTGGATCCGACAACAAGTCCAAGCCAGCACTTTACAGACAGCTTCTGGGCTCAAGCTCCTCCCTCTCCAATAATCCCTCACTGCCCTTTAACCCCTCAGATCTCTTTTGCCAGCTACAGACGTAGGTTTCTTGGCTCAGCTTATAGTGGGATAAGTAGACCATTTTTCTTGTCTTTTTTTCCTCCCCTTTGGTAATTTCTTAGTTGTTTTGTAGTTGGTACTGTACTTTTTAGTATTCCTAGTTAGCCTTCTCTCCCTTTTTAAAACTTGTCGGGTAGATCTGTTTTGGCAAGCTTTTTTCCATACTGCTAGGTTAGCTTTCTAGTATTTTTGCTGTATTGTTTTTTTGGGAGTAGCTTTCATAGTTTGGCAATTCTTATAATGTTTTTTTTTTTCACCTGTGAGTAGTTTTTCAATTTTTTTTTTTTTTTTTTTTTTTTTGTATCGACCTCTGCCTGTTTCTCTGCTTAGAGTTAGATTCTCTCCTTTGGCTTAGGCTTATATCCATTATGTCTGACAAACCTGTTGGTTTCAAATGGTGCTGCTTGTGTGGTCAGAAAATGCCTGTTTCTGATTCGCATGAGGAGTACCTTTATTGTTTGGGCGCCGATCACCTAGAGGTGGAATGCGGCATCTGTGCCGCATTCAACCCCTGGGCTTTGATCGAGCTCTGAAACAAGTTCCTTCTGAAAGGATTGGCTCAGTCCCCTGCCAAATCTGGTACCTCAGAGCACAAAAGGAAGAACCCCCCTCCCTTCTGGGTCTTCCTCCTCCAGAAAGGAGGATGTCTGATCCAAGTGCCTCGGATCGGACCCCAGCCTCAACTCCATCGGATCCGACTCTCTTGGATACTAAGATCCACGACGCTCTTGGATCTGGGGCTTCTGCTCCAAGGCCCTCAGATTCAAGTTTGTGGGAGTCCACTCCTGGATCCAAGGTCTGTGGTTCGAGGCCCACGGAACCAGTTGGACTGGATCGGCCACAGATTTGGCTTCCTTGGATCCAAGGCATGTGGGATCTGTATCGAATCCCACTATTGTTATTGAGGATTCCTCCTTGGGTTCTGGCTTGGGGCAGTCCCCTTCCACCTCCAAGCGCAGATCTCATTCTTTAGAGGGGAGGTCCGTGGGATCTAAGCACCCATCCCTGGCTAGATCATCTGCCTCCTCGAGGTCCTCCAGGAGTCTACGCTCTTCTAATGTGGACAGGATAAGGATGTCCTTTCTCAAGGCTCAGATTGAGTTTGGGGATGTTCATTGTGCTTCACTGTTGCAGTCATTACACTTGGGTTATCCTGCTGGCAGGCTACCCTCAGTCGGCCCGAATTCCAAAGTCCTGGTCTGGCGTCGGTTGCTGTCGCCTCTTCCCTGACGTCAGTGCGCCAGGGGTATACAAGATGCAGCCCATGCCATTTTCTTCAGTCTTTCTTGCCGTGCCCGAAGCAAAAGCAGTTTGCAAGTGCTGGTCGGCCGACTCCTGAGATTTTCTAAATTGAATTTCAGAAATTGAATTTCAGAACCGAAGTCTTCAATAAAGCTAAGTACCCCATTGGGTAAACTTTTTCTTGCTCCAGACCGATGTCAGTAAAAGTTAACAGTTGTATTTCTTGTGGGAAGCAAATACCTCATAAAGATTTTCACTCTTACTGTAATCCTTGCCTAGGCCCTGACCACGACGTTGCTAGTTGTCGGATTTGTGCTAGATTCAATCAACGCACTATTAAGCGTCGGTTTGATTTTGCTTTACATTAATTTGGCCGAAGGTTTAACTACATAATGCCGATGGAACAACCGACGAATGGAATTCATAAAAAACGCAAAGACAAAGAAAAAGGCATCCGAGGTCCAAAACTGACGACAAAGCCTCTTCTAGGCCAGTCGTCGGTTCTCAGTGAGGCACTTTCGCAGCCTCTGACACCCGCTACCTCAGAGACACAGGCCGCCTCCGACTCCCACGTGGAGACAACTAGGCCTCTGGAAACTCAAGGTATTGGGCCTACGGAAACTATCCCCTCAGATGGGTCTAGAGCCACTAAGCAGGCATCGGCTTCTGAGGGTGTTTTCAGACCTACACAGCTTACTATCAAGTCTACTTCTGCAGCCAAGGCAAAGTCTAAAACACCATTAAAGACAAAGAAACAAGTACAGCATTCTCCTGGACAGTCATCCATGCCAAAAGAAACAGATGCTTAAAATGGCCGAGGACCTAATTACTTTGATCAGGGGTTTTCATCCCCCTCCTGATAAAAGGCCTAGGCAAGACACTGACTAAGAATTCTCTGACCAGGTTTCTATTTCTACTGATTCCTCTTCAGAACAGGGATATTCTCTTCCTCCCTATGAGGACTCTGATGCTGAAGAATATATCCCTTCAGCCTCTCCTCCTGAGGATTACTCTTTTGGGGAAACCCTGCACACCATGAGAGAGCATTTCCATTGGGAGAGCCAGGATTATTCAGAATCCAAGAAAAGGCTCAGAGACTTTCTTTTACTGCCTCAGCACAGGCCCCTTGCTATCCTCCCCGTTCTAGATATTGTTGATGATGTTTTTTCTGAATCCAGTTTGTCTCCTGATTCTTTACCCCCTGCGCCAGTTGAGCCAGATAGGTACTACAGGGTCCCATACTCTCATAAATTTCTTTATAAAAACCCTGCTGCTGACTCAGAAACAATTTCTCAGGGATCCAAAGGGGTCAAGGCTTCCACTGCAAAAAACCCTGTTCCCTCTGATAGGGATTCTAGAGCACTGGATAGATGGGGGGAAAAAAGTTTACACTTTTGCTACTTTAACTGTAAGGGCTTTAAACTGCCAGTTTCACATGCTTAAATATCAACAATACCTAATGTCTTTGCTAAAACAGAAAATGCTTACAAGCTCAGAATGTTCTGACAATAAGGAAATGCGGGATTTATTGCATGCAGCTGAACAAGTGGGAAAGCATACTCTGCAATGAGGTTTTGATTCATTAGAGACTTCTTGCAGAGCTGCAGTTACAGGCTCTGTTATTCGAATGCATGCTTGGTTAAAAGAACAAAGTTTACCTGATCATGTTAAAGCAAAATTATTGGATGCTCCATTACAGCATGATACTTTGTTTGGTGTTAAGGCAGAAGAGGTGTTAAAGAAAATGGAGGATAAAGCAAAATCAATGCAGACAGTAAAGGATTTCTTGCAGGTTCAACCACCTAGATTTAGCAGGAACTGGCCTTCTAAAAATTGGTCCTTTCCCGTGTCAGACAGGCCACAAAGAGGCAGATACAGACGCCCAAGAGGCAGATCTCAGCCTCAAGGCTCATACAAACCTAAACAATGGGGTGCTTCAGCCCCCAACGGTGGAGAAGACAAATCACAACCTTATAGGAAACAGTCCCAATGACTTCCCTCTACAAAAGCCAAGCACTTACCTTTTGAAAGCACCCTTAGGGGGAAAACTATCACTTTTCTCACACAATTGGCACATGATCACCCAGGACAAATGGGTACTGAGTATTGTTTCTCAGGGTTACAGGTTCAACTTTCACACCCTGCCAAGGTCAAAAGGTATGCCAGACCTGCCACAAAACCAATGGGCAGAGGCACAAAAACAAATTTCTGCTCTCATGGACATGAGAGCTGTTCAAAAAGTACCACAGCAAGAACAGGGGCAAGGATTTTACTCAAGACTTTTCTTGGTACCCAGAAAGGACAAAGCTTGGAGACCAATACTGGACCTGTCAATTCTAAATACTTTCATGGATGTTCCAAAATTCAAAATGTTGACACTGCAGCAACTTCTACCCATGCTGGGCAAGAAGGCTTGGCTAGTTACGTTGGACCTCAAAGAGGCATACCTGCATGTCCCAATCAGACAATCTTGCAGAAGATACCTCAGATTCATAGCTGGCTCAGTGCATTACCAATTCTCTGCACTGCCCTTTGGCTTATCTAATGTGCCCTGGGTCTTCACAAAATGCCTGGCACCAGTAATTGCATTTTGCAGACAAAAAGGAATTCAGATATAGCCCTACTTGGACGACTGCCTTATTCAAGCAGAGAGCAAGGACATTCTACTAAAGCATCTGGCGTTTGTAAAATAATTACTAATTTGCCTAGGGTACACAGTAAACAAAAAGAAATCATAACTAGTGCCCTCACAAGAGATAATATTCCTGGGTGCAAGCTTAAATACAACTGCCCAGATGGCTTATCTCACACCAGACAAGCAAAGGCAATTGACTCATTACTTTCAAATGATGGCAACAAAGACCCAGCTACCTGCAAGAAAAATTCTGCCGGCTTTGGGTTTCATGGCATTTTGCATCATGCTAATTCCATATGCAAGACTGCATATGAGGAAGCTACAATGGTACCTAAAAAGTGTTTGGACTCAGCATTGCCACAGCCTGGAAACAATAATAACTCTTATTCCTTGCCTGCAACAGGAGTTTCGATGGTGGGCACTGGCTTGTCACCACAACAAGGGACAGCCTTTCACTTTACCCACAGCCAGGCAGACACTAACAACAGATGCATCGGATTATGCTTGGGGGGCACACATGGCAGGAAAATTTATTCAGGGCACGTGGCCCACGGACTAAATGCATCTTCACATCAATCAAAAAGAGATGCTAGCTGTACAGAATGCCCTGACAGCCTTCAAGGACCTACTACATCCAGGACAACTATTACTAAAGATGGACAATACTACAGTTATGTGGTACATAAGCAAGCAAGGGGCACACATTCCTACCCCCTCTGCAGGCAAGCCATGACTTTGTGGAACACAGCACTGACCTATCAAGTACATCTGCAGGCACAATTCCTGCCAGGAAAGAAAAATACTCTGGCAGACGAACTAAGCAGAAACCTCATGGACCCTCACGAGTGGAAAGTAAATCCACAGGTCTTCCGCATGATAACAAGGAAATGGGGATGCCCGGACATAGATCTCTTTGCCTCCCCTCACAACTACCAACTACAGAGATTCTGCACAAGGCCTTACCACTCACAAGAATGGAAAGTGGATGCTCTATCTTTCAGCTGGAAAACCCTAACAGTTTATGCCTTTCCACCACTGCCTCTCCTTCCCAAGGTGCTCCTAAAAGTCAGACAAGAAAGGCCAAAAATGATTTGGATTGCCTCAGACTGGCCACGCCAGCACTGGTACCCAATCCTAAAGAACTTGTCTCAAGGCCCAGTCTGGACTTTACCTCTAATGCCTCATCTTCTGACTCAACAAAACAATCAGATCTTGCACAGCCAACTCAGAACCTTAAATCTGGCTGCATGGCAGATAATATAGCCACTCAGAACACACCTCTCTCTAAAGCTGTTATGGATGTCATTTTGGAAGCCAGGAGGCCCAGCACCAGGAAATCTTATGCAGGAAAATGGAATAGATTCTGTGCTTGGAACCAGGCACAGGGACTTGAACCACGTGTTCCAAATATTCCTCAGATTTTACAATACCTAACTGAGATGCTGCACAAAGGCCTATCCTTCTCATCAATTAAGATCCATGCCTCTGCCATTTCAGCTCATTACAATATGGAACCTCCTATTTTCTCTCATCCACTGCTAATACAGTACCTCAGAGGGGCAAAAAACATAAGACCCCCAAGGAGAGCACCATTACCTACATGGCACCTCAACTTTGTCTTAGAAAAGCTCACGCTACCTCCTTTTGAGCCAGCCAGTACAGCTGACATAAAATTCTTATCATGGAAAACTGCTCTGCTTCTAGCAATTACTTCAGCAAGAAGAGTCTCAGAGTTACAGGCATTAATGTCAGTGGAACCTTTTATCATTTTTCATCCGGACAGGGTTTCTCTAAGGACGAACCCAACAGTGAATACACTCGAACATCTACATTTATGGTAGGTACACAACTCTACTTTTCTCTCTTTCCCTGCCCATCTGGCTAGGGAGCCATCTCCTACCCCCCTCTTTGGCTTCTCCTCATCTGACCAGGATGAGTTCAGGCCTTTTGGCCTTGGATAGCACAGGGAGGGAGACTGGGATTCCCAGGGACCTTTCTGTCCCTGCGCCATCTGAGTCCCTGTCTATCTCTGCTCGGCCTCCCCATGGGCAGGCGGAGTCCTGGGTCAATGCGGTCACCCTGGAGTCCTGGGGGGGGGGGGTCCTGACCTGTCTATTTGGACTGGTCCCTTTCCCTTGGTGCTTCTACCCTCGACAGCTCGGGGCCAGTACTATCTGGAGGCCCAGCATTTCTGGCTTGCTCTGGTCCTTCTCCCCAGTCAGGCCTTCCTCTCGGTAGTGTGGACGGGGCATTGTCCAGTCCTTTGGCTTTCAGGGTCATAGAGAGGGCTTTTTCCCTTCCAGAGAGTTTCCTCCCCAGTCGTCCAGGGACCATCCCAGTCTTTCCGAGCGGACCCTACTCATCCTGTCTCAGGTCAGCTCTCCCGAACTAGCCTTCAGGTGGGAACTGCCCACTTGTGGTCCCACTCTCTTCTGACTCCTCCCCCGAGCCACCCATGAAAGTGGTTCCCTGGAAGAGATCGTGTAAGAGTAGGCACCTGGACTCCCCTGCTGATTTGCTCACCAAGGGTATGGACCTTGCTGAAGGGGATGGGTCCCTCAGATCTCCAACTGAGGATGCCTTCTTTGGGGACATCTTGGAAATACTGAAGCTTAAGGGCAGTTTGTCTTCCCTCACCAGTCCTTCGAGGAGTCTGTCTTTATGAAGGCTTTCGGGATGGGCCCATCTACCTCCTGGGTTTCCCCCTGCAGACGAACTTGTAGACTTCATCACCAGCAGGGCATGGAAGGAGCTGGATACTGTGGAGCCCGTTCCTAAATGTGCAGATAGATTTCTCAGTCCCCATTCTGACAAGTAGTTTTGGTCAAAAGGTGTGCCAGTCAGTGCGATCGTGGTAGCTGCCACCACCAAAAACGAGAGTTGGTGGAACAGAGCACATTTGTCCATCCCCCTAACTGTGAATCCTAGGCAGTTGACATGCATGGAAAGTTGGTTTTCACCTCAGCTGCATTCGGTCTGTGGGCACTTAACTACCTGGCACATTTCACCCAACTTCAAAGGGACCTAGTCAAGGAACTTACGATATCCCTTTCTGAGGTATTGCCTGCTGGGAAACTAAGTAAGGTGTCCCCCCAAACTATGCACACTTTCTTTCCTTACTAATTCATCAATGAGTCTGATTGCCAACGAGATGGAAGGAGCCTGTCAAGTGGCCAGCACTGGCATCGCCATTCTGCGTCATGCCTGGCTTTGCCTGTACAGATTTGTGGAGTCCTTTAAGGTGTCTTTCACCAGTGCCCCTTTTGATGGTTCCACCCTGTTTAGCACTTCAGTCAAGGAGACTCTCGCCTGCATTGAGCAGAAGGGCAAGACCTTGTCGGCTGTGGGAATCAGGTTTTCCATCCTTTAGTGCTCTTTTTTCCAAGATGCAGTGAGGGGCCAAGAAAATGTGGTTTTTGCAAGTTGCAGTCTGCCTTCCAGGACGCTCCAGATGAGCCCTCCTCCAGAGGTCAGGGGAGAGGGTTCAGTGGCAGATGGCACCCCAGGGGCAGAGGGGGGGTCTGCAAAATCAGGGCTCCAGGGAACCCTTCTCTGAGAAGCCCCAACAGTGCTCCTGAAGCACTGCCCAACTGTCCTGCCCTGGAGGTAGTTGGGAGTCATTTGTCTGCACCCTTTGGCTTGGGCAACTATTACAAAAGATTGTTGGATGCTAAACATTATTTCCAAGGTTTATTCTATTCCCTTTTCCATGTCATCTCCCCCAGTAAAGAGATACCTCCCCAATGCACCACCCCATCAGAGGGAGCTAGCTCAAGCTTCTTCGAAAGACAGGCATCCAAGAGGTACCCTAGGACAGTAAAAATCTGGAACTTACTCTCTTTTTTGGTGCCAAAGAAGATGGGGGACCTGCAGCCAATCATGGACCTCAGCTATCTTAGTCTGTCTGTCAAGTAGTCCAAGTTCTGGATGGTCACTGTCCAGTCCATCATGCCTCTGTTGCACAAGGATGATTGGATGTGCTCTGTAGATGACCAGGATGCATACTATTATATAAAAGTAGACAGATGCTCCAGGAGACATCTCTGCTTTCAAGTAGGGACCAGTCACTACCAGTTCTGGACCCTACCCTTTGGTCTCACCCCAACCCCCCAGGTGTTCACCAAGTGCATGGCAGCAGTCGCAGCTCACCTGAGCCTGCAGGAATTCCAGGTGTTTGTGTACCTCAATGATTGGCTCCTCACAGCTCCCATGAAGCATTGTCTGGTCACTGCCTCTCAGTACCTGCTCCAGCGATTTGACCAATTAGGCATTACAGTAAATCTCCCCAAATCCAACCTCATTCCATCCCAAAATTTGGGATTCAGTTGGACACTGTCACAGATTGCAGAACTTCCTGTTCACTGGGTACTCCTTATCAGATCTCGTGTTCAATGTCTCCTCTATCTGTCTCATCCCAAGGCCCACCTTGTTCTCAGGGCCTTAGGGTCCATGGTGGCAGCGATCTGTCTCATGCCGTTAGCCAGGTTCTACATGACGGTCCTGCAGTGGACTCTAGCGGTTCAGTGGTCTTCCCTGGTTCATCCTTTGACAACTCTGATGCACCTCACTCCAGTGTTCATCTCCTTTGGTGGATCCAGTCTCCTGACCTGCTAGCAAGCAGACCATTCTCTCTTCCTCCCCCCCACTGCCACTGTGACCACTGACGCATCCCTGTTGGGGTGGGGAGGCATTTTCAGGGAAAGAAGATCCAAAGCACATGGTCCAAAGCAGAGACCAAGCTGCATATCAACATCTTAGAGCCTTCCAGGACTGCCTCTCTCTGGGTACCATTGCAGTTCACATGGACAATATGGCTGTTGTGTGGTACATCAACAAGCAAGGGGGCACACATTCACACCTGTTTTGTCGTGAGACCATGAGGGTGTGGGATTGGGCCATGTGTTTGGGGTGCTTTCTTATTGCAATGTATATTCCCTGGAAGTCCAGCATGCTGCCGGACAGACTCAGCACGGCAGTTCTGAGTCCTCACGAATGATCCTTGAATTCTTCGGTGGCAAAAGTGATCTTCTTTCGCTGGGGTCAGCTGAGCTGCGATTTCTTTGCAACCCCTCTCAACCACAAATGTAGCTGGTATTTTGCCCTGATTCCCCCAAATGGGATGTCCCCCCAGGGATGCTCTGGTCCGCAATTGGCCCCCACGTCTCCTTTATCCTTATTCTCTTGTTTCCAGAGGACTTTAGAAAGCCCGTCACTTCAAGGCTGTCTTGATCCTCATCGCCCCCTTTTGGCCTTGGCAGATGTGGTTTCCCCTTCTTCTGTCTCACTTGAAGTACCCTTCTTGGGTACTAGATCCCATTCCAGATCTAATTTCCCATTCGTCTCAGCTTATGATTCCCATCCTACAGACGCTTTGTCTGACAGCATGCTTTGTCCACTTCCATTAATTATGAATCAGCCCAGGCTACCGTCTCCCATTAAAAACATTATCCTGGCCTCTCACTAGGCTTCCACTCGAAAGATTTATGCCAGTAAGTGGAAACGGTTTTCTGTCTGGGCTAAACAGCGCAATCTCGATCCTAGTTCGGCTTCCATTTCAGATATCTTGCTTTTCTTGTCTTTGCTTTTCCACAACAAAGCTAGCTTTTCGACTATCAAAGTGAAGTTGGCAGCTATTTCGAACTTCCATGTTTGCGAGGAACCTGCCTTCACCTCTCGCTTGTGTAAAGCTTTTTTAAAAGTTTTTTTTCCTCCTCCGACCCTCTGTCAAGGATCCTTCTCCCCCAGGGATCTTTCCTCTCTGCTGCAATCTCTCCCACAGGCTCCATTTGAGCCTGCTGCTACATTTAATATCAAATTCCTGTCGTGAAAGACAGCTTTTCTAGTAGCCATAACTCAGCTAAAAGGGTTTTGGAGTTGCAGGCTCTTTCTATTTAAACTGCCTTTCGTGGTTTTTCATAAAGATAGGGTGGCCCTTTGAAGAAGCGAATCTAAACCAGTCAATCCAATTGCCAGTCTTCTTCCCAAATTTTGCTAACAAAAGGGAATATCTCTTACATATGGTAGATGTGCATAGAAAACTGCGTTTCTACTTAGGACAAAGAACTTCCACAAATCTGATCAGCTGTTTATGGTGTTCTCTCTTAACAGGAAGAGTCAGGCGGTGTCCGGAGTAACTATCTTTCGTTGGATTTCGATGCGCATTTCCTTTGCTTATTTGTCAAAAGATTTATTTTTACCAGGGCCCATTAGAGCTCATTCCAATAGGTCAATGGCTACGTCAGTTGTCTGTCTTGCCCATCATTCCATAGATGACATTTGTGCAGCAGCCACCTGGTCTTCTCCTCATACTTCTGTTAGCCACTACAAACGACTTTGCTTCCAGGAACAGGGCTTCCTTCAGCTCCACAGTTCATTGGCATGTCCTTCCATGAGGCCACCCAGGATGTAGGGTAGCTGGAGAGACTGACCCAAGAGTGAGGAATAGTGACATGTGTAACATCAGATAGAGTTATGTACATAAAATAACATGGCATCTGTGTTATCCTATGTCACTATTCATCATTATCCCTCCCTCCGTCCCCCATCCTGTCGGATCTAGAGGATGTGAGATTTCCTATCTGGTGGTCAAGATCTTCCTTAGCCGCTTTCTAGTTTAGGGCAAACTTGATCTGAGGGGTTAGAAGGCAGTGAGAGATCATGGGAGTGGGAAGATCTCGAGCCTAGAAGCTGTAAAGTGCCGGCTTAGATCCGATGTCTTATCCAAGACCCAAGCGTGATGAATAGTGACATAGGATAACACAGATGCCAAGTTATGGTAAGTACAACTCTTTTTCCATCTGGGAACCAGTCATTGCCAGTACAGAGGTCTGTCCTTTGGCCTCATCACAGCCCCCAGGGTGTTCACCAAATGCATGGCAGTAGTAGCAGCAGCTCACTTGAGACTGCAGGGATTCAGTGTGTTTCTGTATTTGGATGACTGGCTTATAATCGCTACACCCAGGCATCTTCTTATAAAAGCTTGAGAGTATGTACTCCAAATTTGCTGTCATTTACAGATTACCATCAGTCACAACAAGTCTCAGCTAGAACCAGCTCACCAGCTCAGACTCTAGAGTTTATAGGGGCTTTATTGAGTACAGTGTCAGTAAAGGTTTCCCTTCCTTTACCAAGAGTTCAAACTCTTTGATTTCAAGTCAAAAAGATATTTCAGACTTCTCTATCAGCTCGATTGATTTTGAAAGCCTTGGGGTCAGTGTCAGCTGCAGTAGTTCTGGTACCATTAGCAAGATATCATATGAGAATTATTCAGTGGTCTATTCTACACCAACTTATGTCCACCCAAATCAGAATAACTCATGCAAAAAGTACCTATTGTGGTGGATGCATTCAAATCAGATATTACAAGGCCCTCCCTTTATTCTTCCCCATCCCAAAGCCATAGTGACCACAGATGCTTCCCAGATAGGGTGGAAGGGCACTTCTTGGGAATACAGTCCAAGACCACAGTACCCCGAAGCGGCCAGCACGCATATCAGTGTGCTGGAAATGAGAGCACTTTTCATAGAGCTGCAAGCTTTTCAAGACTCTCTCCCTTCCATAACTATTGTGATTCATACGGACAATATGCCAGTGGTATCATACATCAACAAACAAGTAGGGACCAAATCATACCCCTGTGTCGAGAAGCTCAGTGTGTGGCATTAGGCGATCTCATCCAGTCAATTTCTGATAGCAATGCACATTATGGGAAAATCCAGTGTGATAGCAGATAAGTTGAGCAGGTCCATTTTGTTAACTCATGAGTAGTCTCTCAACATGAGATTGCAGAAAAGATATTCCGCCAATGGGGCCAACCTTGTTGCTACTACTTTGCGTCTCCCCTCAACAACAAATGTAACACGTTCTTTGCTCTGATCTTCCCACCGGGGGAATTACCGAGACACACACTATTTCATGATTGGCTCCCGGTCTCCTCTATGCTATCCCCCAACCCCCTTAATCCCCAAATTTTTCCAGAAAGATTGAATAGCAAAGTCATCCTCTGTGCTCCTTATTGGCCTCGTCAGATTTGATTCCCCTTTCTTTGGCCTCATCTAGTTCCCCCTGCATGGGTTGTGGATCCACTTCCAGACCTCCTGTCTCTCCCGACATACATGATTCACCCAGACATTTCAGGCCTAAAGCTGATTGCATGGTTTCTCCACTTCCATTGATAGCCAGGCAAACTACACTCTCCTCCCTTGTCCATCATATACTTTTTATCATCCCATAAAGCTTCCACTAGAAAGATTTTCAGGAGTAAATCGAAAAGATGTGTTTTTTGGGCACAACAGAAAGACACTGACCCTTTTTCAGCACCAATACATAATGTTCTTGAGTTCCTGACTTCAATCTTTAATAAGGGAGCTAGTTCATCAACTGTTAAAGTACAAAGTGCTGCCATTTCATATTTTCATATAGGAAATGACAATTCTACCTTAACCTCCTCAAAACTTTGCAAGACCTTTATAAGTGGTACCCTTCTTCTGAGACCACCTTTTAAAGATCCAACTCCACAGTGGGGTTTACATTTGGTATTACAAGCTTTGACTCGATCTCCCTTTGAACTGTAGTGAAATGTGAACTAAAGTTTTTAACCTGGAAAGCTATCTTCTTGGTAGCTATAACTTCTGCTCGAAGACTTTCTGAACTTTAAGCCTTGTCGTCTAAGCCTTCTTATTGAATATTCCATAGAGACAGAGTAGCACTATGAACCAATCCTTCCTTTCTTCCTAAGGTGGTGTCAGAATCCAGCATCAATCAGTCCATTAATCTTCCAGTTTTCTTTCCAAATTTCACAAACAAAGGTGAATACATGTTGCATTTGTTGGACATTCACAGACAGTTGTTTCTATTTGCATAGAACAAAGATTTTCAGAAAAAATGATCAGTGGTTTGTTTCTTTTCTGGAATCGAAATTAGGCAAACCAGTTGCAAAAGTAACTTTAGTCAAATGGCTGACTGCATTTCTTTTGTAACAAATTTGGCTAGTCTTTGCCAAAACCTTTGAGACTCCATTCGACTAGGTCCATGGCAACATCATCAGTATTTTTATCCATGTCTTCCATGGACGATATCTGTGTGGCTGCAACTTGGGCTCATACCTTTATCACTCATTACAAATTGGATCGGGTCTTGAGGGAAGCTCACATTATAAAAACTGGTCTGAGTGGTGGCTAGCTTAGAAAGAAAATATAAAAAGTGTGAGTTAGAATGGCAGCCAGACATAAAAAGGCAGAAAAAAATAAATTATAAAACAATGCATATGGATGCTTTAATGGATTTGGAAAGGAGCAATAGCAAATGTGTGATAGAATGGAGACTTTATGAATAGAATCAAAACAATTATTTAAGTAAAGATATTATTTACAAGGCAAAACGAAGAGGTATCAGCTTATCTAAGTAGCATAGTTAAAAAGAATACTAGTAATGAGATAAATTAATAATGATCTAGGAGAGGTAAGAATATCTCCGGAACAAGTTATGCATATCTTAAATTATGTAAAGGAAATGGTTCAATATAGAAGTAAAGTACAAAAAAGAGCGGCATGTTCAAAAATTGACAGAACAAGAAAATAAGGAATTGGAAAGCAAGATTTCCTTATATGAATTAGATAAGGCACTTAAGTTAATTTACAGCCAGTTTCAGGATCAGATGGAATAGGATACCAATTTTATAAAAATTTTATGGATTGGCAGAAAAAATACTACTTAAAGTTATGACTGAGTGGTTAAATGAAGGTGTATGTGTAAATATTTATGCAGTGGTATACTTAAATTTGTATGGAAAAAGGAAGATAAAAATAAAATTGAAAATTAGAAGAGTATTGAATAATGTACCTTATAAAAATGGAAAGTAAAATGAAAAGTATTATGAAAGACAGTATATATAGCTTAAAAGGAAAAGAATGTCAGGAATTATTATTCATAGTTGGGGAAATTGTGGATGATATAAATGGTACTGATGAGACCAAGATCATGATAGGAGATTTAAATAAAGCTTTTGATACAGTACAGCATAAGCTTTTGTGGACAGTTATGGAAAAATATAACATTAGTAAGAAGATTAAGAATGTATGCTGTTCTGCATGTAATAAAAATAAAGTAAGAATTTTAGTGAATGGATGGATAAGCAAAGAAATTGATGTAAGTAATGGTGTACGTCAGGGATGTCCTATGAGTACTATATTATGTGCATTAGTTGTGAATGTATTAGTCAAATATGTAAATTTGCACATGAGAGGTGCTGCTTATATTATTAATGAAGGTATAGAAATTCATGTTTGCTTATGCAGACTATAGTATGTTCATTAAGAGCAACAATGTCTGGATGAAAAAAGTTATATGTTGCATATATCAGTGTTTAAATATAAGAGGCATGACTTTTTCTTCTTCCTCTTTCGGCTTTTCCCGGTTAGGGGTCGCCACAGCGGATCATCTATCCGCTCATGATTGGCAGTGGAGTTTTTTATGGTGTCGAGTTGCCATCCCGTCGTCCAATCTTCCACAGAAGGCACACACATGCACACACTCGCACCTAGGGCCAATTTAGAGTGTCCAATCCACGTACTGCATGTCTTTGGGATGTGGGAGGAAACCGGAGCACCCGGAGGAAACCCACGCGACCACAGGGAGGACATACAGACTCCACACAGAAAGCACCCCAGCCGAGAATCGAACGGGAGAACCTCTTGTTGTGAGGCGACAATGCTAGCTTTAAAAAGCAAAAAAGTAAAGGACTGGGCAATATAGTAAAGATAGGAGGAGGAATATCTTTCTCGATGAAAGAGATCCCTGTATTAGGAATAAGATTTGTGGGTAAAAATGTAAGACAGGAGCAATGGAATAGGGTACTGGGTGAAATAAAGGAGCTTTGTAGTTTTTGTCAAATGTATAAGCTGTTGCTTAATAAAAAGGTTTATTTGATTAATTAATTTATACTAGGAAAGACTGTATATTTAGCTAGTGTCTATATATTGCCAGTAATCTATGAAAAGAAAAACTACAATTTTTTTTTTATATATGGGGGTTCAAGATTGAACCCAGTGAAGAGAGGAGTCTTGTACATGGCCAGGGAAGATGGAGGTCTTAGATGACTTTTTATTTTTTATTTTTTTTTAGGTTTATTAATCTCCATGGTATCCCCAAAATCTCAAAAAAACCCGCTAAACAAGTGTAACAGGTCTAGAAACAGAAGAGTGTAAGAAACTTCTCTGGAAGATTTTCAGTCCATATATCTCTAGTTAATCACTGTATATTAATCAGATCGGACAAAAGTAGTAGAAGTAGCGAACTTAAACTCGTCTTAAGTAAAAAAAAAATATATATATATAATTGTACAGAATTACTAAGTATTCAAAAGTAATCCAAGCAAGGCAGGCAGTCTGTTTCCAGTCGAAAATGTGGACAGACAATCGATCCAAGTGAAACAAAACCAAACTGTGTGGGATTCAGAGTTTGGAGATTCCCTATATCCTTGTTTATTAGGTCCATGATGATGCTTTCCATAGCTTTACATATCAGACTCATCAGGCTAATGGCGCGATAGTTCCCAGGGTCTGTTGTTGCTCCTCCTTTGTGGAGAGGGATGACTGTAGCAGTGTGCCATTCGGTAGGGACAAAACCTGAGGTGAGGCTGTGATTGAACAGGGCACACAGGTGAGGTGCCAGTTCACTCTGTAGTTCATGTAGAACACAGCCAGGGATATTGTCAGATCCCATAGAAGCTGTATTCTTGCCTTTTGACAGTGCTGTTTTAACCTGTGCAGCAGTAATACTGTTTGCCTGGCAATCTACTGGTATTGTGATTGGTCCTTTGGGGGGGGGGGGTAAAGTTGGCCCTGAATCTGTTGTCCAGTATATTGGCAATACCTGTTGGCTCTGTGTAGGAGGTACCATTGTGCAGTAGCTCAGAGCAAATCTGGGTATTGCCGTGGAGATTCTTTACATAACTATATATGACTTGTGGTTGTCTTTACTATCTGCTGCAATTCTGTTTTCATAAGCTAGCTTTAGAGGATTTGATGAGGAATCTCAACTTTTTGTTGAGGCTGATAAGGGAGTTTTTCTAGTCTTGGGACTTCACCTTATTCCGCATCAGTTTCCTCCTCCTGTTGTAGAGTTTATTTATGGTAGGGGACCACCAGGTTGGTTTCCTTTTTTTGGAGGAGAGCGTCTTGGTTCTATTGGGTATGGCAAGATCCATGCATTTGTGTACGTGTTCGTACAGTGCATTGGTGTATGATTCGGCGGTCATGCAACTATTCTGCATTTGCATGGGTACTGTGAAGTTAGCCACCTCTGTTTTTAGGAACCCAAAGTTAGCTTTGGAGAAGTTTTTCATGGTGGTTACCCTTGCGGGGGAGGGGTGGGATGTGGATTTCCAAGGTGATTAGTTTCGTGATCGGATCTTACCAGGGAGACGTTAACTATTGGTGTAGAGCAACCGTCACCCATGTTAGTAATGACCAGGTCAAGGATGTTGCTACTTGTAGTGGGGGTAAGAACAAGCTGGTGAAGGGCATTGGAATTAATGAATTCCAGGAAGTGTTGGGCAAGTGTATTGGTACATGAGTAGGTTTCCCAGTTAATGGAGCAGTAGTTGAAGTCACCCAGTATGAGAGTGTTAGGTTGGATTCTAATATTCTCCAAGGTGCTTAGGGACATGGAGTGTGAGTCTTGGGACATGGTTGGGGACCCATAGCAGGCTACGACCTGAATCGCTGTCTTACCCAATGATCTGAAGTAGTTAACTTCATTTGATCAGCAACCTGTGGGTATCGGATCCGACCTGGATCCGAGCCGGCAGCTTTCCAAGCTAGAGATCCGAGCTCCAAGCTTCTCCCCCTTACCCATAATACCCTGCTACCTCCCTCCAGTCCTCAGATCTCGTTTGCCGTGTCTTCTTGAAGCACGAGTGACTAGCTCCTGGCAGTTTTGTGAGTGGTTTAATAGGGTTTTTTGCTCTGTTTTTCTCTAAATTGTGTGTGTGTGTATTAATCGACCCTTAGTTTATTTAGCTTAAATTGTTTTAGTAGTCAGTTAGTCTTAGCCTTTCCCTTCCCCTTATCTGTGTGTGAGGGTGTGTGTGTGAGTTGTCATGGCCGAAGGCCCTAAGGCCATATTTTCTAAATGCTCTGAGTGTGGCCATAAGCTGTCCCCAGCCGATGGCCACACTCAGTGCGTTATTTGCCTGGGGGTGGCTCATTTGTCATCAGGCTGCCAGATCTGTGCCGCCTTTAATCCCCGGGCTTTGAGAGACAGGAGGACCAAGTTAATCCTTGCAGGCCTTTTGCCTGCTGATTCTGCTTCTTACTCCTCTCCCTCAGTGGCACCAGCCACGGCTGCGGCTGTTCAGCCAACTGTTCCTGCTCCCCTGGCCGGTACTCAAACTCCCACTGTGTCCCAGAGAGAGAGGGACTCCAGAAAGAAAGATTTATTTATTTATTGCAGTTTGATTACTGGGGAGGACCACTGGGCTTGGGGCCCGTTTTCAGTCGAGGCCTGGGGAGAAAAGCTCCAACAGGAAACAGCAGTTTAAACAATTACATAAAATTACATAAAACACTACAAAAAATTACATAAACATTCAGAGACAGTTGCTTTGGAAATAACAGCTACAGAGAATAAATCACAGCAATTTCAAATGTTACGGAGGAAAATACTGGCTAATGGAATATAAGATTAGGAGATTGCTATTTAGTTATCTGAGGTGAGAATTTAGTAGAGGTAAAGGGAGGTAAAAGGGGTTAGCCTGGAGAGAGGTGGGAAGATAGTGTGGGAGGAATGGGCTGCAGAGAGCAATTGCATTTCCTGTTTCGATAGAGGTAAGAATGGAGGTGGTTTTTGAAGTTATTAAGGTTGCTACAGGATCTTAGAGTTGAGGGCAGGGCATTCCATTTTTTGGCTATAGTAAAGGATAAGAGTAGCTGACCTGCAGGGCACTTTGGTTTTTGAACGGTGATTAGGTTTTGGTGAGAAGATCTAAGTGGTCTAGGGGGGGTATAAGGTTGTAGAATGTTAGAGAGAGCAGGGCAGTTGGTAGGGTGGAATAGTAATTTGTGGGCTATTATGATTTGGAGAAAGTCAAGGTGGTTGGGGAGTTCAAGCCAGTTTAGGGAGTGGAGGGAGGTGCAGTGATGTGAGGAGGATTTGGCATTGGTGGCAAATCTGGAGATTTTGTTGTAGCATTGTTCCAGTTTGGAGGTAAGTGAGGAGGATAAGTTTGTGAGGAGGGGAGCACCATACAGATGGGAGGGAATGAGGAAGGAAGAGGCAAGGGTAAGTCTGGTGCGAGGAGAGAGGAAGTGGTTGTTTCTGTACAGTAGGTCAAGTTTTATGTGTGTTATTTTGATGTTTAGCTGGATATGGTTATGAAATTTTAGTTGGTCATCAATAGTAACACCAAGAAGCTTGGTAGAGGGTACAATTTCAATGTTGGAGTTGTTATGGCTGGTAATTTGAAATGAGTCCTTATCCAGAGAGGAAGATTTGGATGGAGAGAAGAGGAGGATCTTTGTTTTGTTTACATTTAGGGCGAGATGATTTTGGAGCATCCAGTTTTCAGTGGTAGAGAAGGCACTCTGTGTTAGGGCTTTGAGTTCAGTTAGATTGGGGGCACAACAGATTAAAGTGGAATCATCGGTGTATTGCACAATTTTGGTGTTAGGGATGGCATTGTGGAAGTCGTTAATAAAGATGTTAAATAGTAGTGGGCTGAGTATGGACCCTTGGGGTACTCCTGTAGGAGTAGGAAGGAAGGAAGAGGTGGCTTGGCCCCATTTCACAGCTTGGGACCTGTTTGAAAGGTAGCTGGAGAACCAAGAAAGAGATTTCTGACAGAGGTTGAGATTAGAGAGGTGGTTTAGAAGGTGTGAATGAGAGATGGTGTCAAAGGCTTTGGATAAATCTAGAAGAATAGAGGAGACTATATTTCCGGAATCACGTGCTGAGTTGATAGAATGCAGGAAAGAAAGAAGGGCGGTGGTAGTACTGTGTCCAATGCGGAAGCCGTGTTGGGTAGGAGAGAGTAGTTGGTGTTTGGTAAGGAATGGCAAGAGCTGTAGGTGGATACAATTTTCAAGTATTTTGGAGATAGGGGAGAGGATGGCTATGAGGTGGAAGTTGGAGACATTGTAATTTTTGCCACCTTTGTGGAGAGGCAGAATGAAGGCAGAGTGCCATAGTTTGGGTACATAGGATTCGAGTAGAGACCTATTAATAAGGATAGAGACAGGTATGGCAATAGTCTCAGAAGATATTTTTAGGAAGGAGGATGGAATGCTGTCAGGGGCATTGGAACAAGGCTTTAGTTTGTGGAGAAGTGTCTTTATTATGTCAGTGGATACCGGTTTGAGTTCAAAAGAGGGGACAGGAGATAAGTGAAGTGAAGATTGAGCGGGGGGGGGGGGGGGTTGTTGGTGAAAGTTTTGGTAAGTTCTGCGATAGAAGAGGTGAAAAATGAATTGAAAAGGGAGGCTATTTCAAGGTCAGATTTGCTGGTGTTGGGGGAGGGGTTGTTTTTTTGTACCTGGTTTAAGGAGGGAATTTATGGAGTTCCAGAATAGTTTGGGGTTTCTTACATGGTTTTCTTGTAGTTTGGAATAGTAAGACTTTTTATCTTTAATGACTTGTTTTTTGACTATGTTTCTCAACTGCTTATATTTAAGGAAGGTTTCTGGTTGTTTGAGTTTCATGTGGGCTTTCCATGTTTTATCTCCTTGTCGCATTAGCTTTTTTGTGTCATTTGTGAGCCAGGGGGTGCTATTTGTTTTGACTCTTTTTGTTCTAATAGGGGCTTGGGAGTTAAGGACAGTTATGAATGTAGAATTGAAGAAATCAGTGGCTTCATCTAATGGTAGTGTTTTTAGGGGGTTCCAGTTGATTAGTTTTACAGAGTCAGTGAAAGAAGTGGGGTTGAAGTTAGATAGGTTACGCGTTTGAATGTAGTGGTGAGAGTGAGGGGAGGAGGGAGTTGCTCGAATAGCAAAAGCAGGGAAATGGTCTCCTAATGGGTCAGGAGTGATGCCTGATTTTACAGCTTTGTTAGGATGAGATACTAGGATCCAGTCAAGTATAGAGCCAGGGGGATTTGTTTTGTTGGGTCGAGTAATAGAGTTAGTAAGTTGGGTGAATTTGAATAGGTTGATGGCTATTGTGGGATTGGAGTTATTTATTTTTCCCCAGTCAATATTTACATCACCCAAAATGAAGGTTTCTAGCTTAATATTGGAGGAAGTCCAAGAGAGGATGTCTTCCAGAGTATTAGTATTGTTACCAGGGGGATATAGAGGCAAATGATGCAGATGCTTTTATAGTGGTTTATTTTTAGTAAGCCAATTACAATTTCAGTGTTGTTGAAAGAAGGGATGGGGTTAGTGTAAGGAGTAATGGACATGAGATTGGAGTAAATTAGACCGACGCCACCACCTCTTTTATTTGGTCGGTCAGATCGAAGGCAATGAAATCCTGGAGGTAGGAATTCAGAGTCATTAATGTGGGGTTTTAGCCATGTTTCAGAGATAGCAGCTATGTCAGGAGAATTGTGATTGAGCCAGGCATGGAAGAGGGTTAATTTATTTTTTAAGCTTTGGGTGTTAATAGTGAGATAGGCGAGATAGAGAGAAGGAAAGAGACAGGGAGAGGCATAGGAGCCACAAGCGGCGGGCCGATTCTGCCCCCTCGGCCCTGCCAGCTAAGCAGCTCTGTTCTCCCTTGAAGGTCTCCGGGTCTTCCCCCTCTCGGCTCCGTTCTCCACATTTCTCTCCGGAGCCGGAGGAGGAGACCCGGTCACCTTCGAGGTCGTCGAGGTGGTCTTCCCGGCCAGCCTCGGCGGCTTCTAGATCAACTAGGAGGCTTTCGGATGCGTACATGGACCGGATGATGTGTCGCTTCCTCCAGGCCCAGATGCAGATGGGAGTGCTCTTGCCTCCCCCCCCCTCTGGGGGGGGGAGCTCAGCCCCTTTCTTTGCCCCCATTGCTCCTTCTCCGATACATTACCGGGTTTCGGAGCCGTCAGATCCGGGTAGCATTGGAGCCGGAGAGTCTGCGCCGATAGTAATCGCTACTTCGACGCCGGCTGTACCCTCAAGTTTGTCAGGTCCTTTTTCGGATCTGAACTCGTGGGACCATGAGCCGAGCCTCGGATCCTGAGGGGAGAGTGTTCCTTGGGCTCCGATGCGGTCGGAGCACACTTCTCTTTCGGGTCAGATCGTTTCGGCTCTGGCGCCGATCCACACGGATCCGAGGGGGCTGCTCTCGGATCCTAGGGAGAGCAGTTCGCCTTCGACGTCGTGGAGAGGGTCCTCTCGAGTGATTCGAGACCCCAGGATCGTGCTATGGATCCACCCACCATTCCCTCGCAGACGGGCCAGTCTTCCATCATCCGTCCCCAGGGACAGCCTGCGTCTACGTCCCAGATGGTTCCCCTAGAGGAACAGGACCTGGTTGGTGAGCCCTCCTCGGACAGCCCCCCCCCCCCCCCCGAGGAGGTTCTTCACAAACGGAAGTGTAAAAGGAGGCACTTGGACTCCCCCTAGTCCCTCACAGAAGACACTGACTTGGAGGAAGGGGAAGGTTCCCCCAGGTCACCCCCCCCCCCCGAGGACGTCTCCTTTGGAGACATTATGGAGATGCTGCGCATTAGAGGGGGGTGGTCAGCCCAAAAACCTTCCTCAGATGAGTCTGTGTTTCTGGAGGCATTTGACGCAGGCCCATCTACCTCTTGGGTGTCCCCTCCGGCCGACCCCCTGGTAGATCTTATAACTACCAGGGCGTGGAAGGAGCCGGACACTGTAGAGCCGATCCCCAGGAGACCAGATAAGATCCTTAGCCCCCCGACAGACAGGACGGTGTGGAGCATAGGTTCCCCAGTAGATGCCATGGTAGTGGCAGCTGCCACCAAGAAGGAACTGGCACAGGATAGTTCCTCGGTACATCCTCCCAACAAGGAGTCTCGGACAATGGACCGCATTGGAACGCGGATGTGCGCTTCAGCCATCTTCTCCGTAAGGGCGCTGAACTACTTGGCACACGTGATTCGCCTTCAGCGGGATCTAATCAAAGAGTACGCTGGGTCACCCCTGGAGTCCATGTCGGCCGAGGACAAACAAACCTTCTCGGCATGAATGGCCACTCTAAAGTCCGGTATCCAACACTTCTATGCGGCTTCTCTCCCATGCCACGGAGGGGGCGGCTAGAGCCAGCAGAGCAGGCATCGCCTTACGGCGTCATGCCTGGCTCTGTCTTTGCGATTTTGCAGAACCCTTCAAGGCATCCTTCGCGAACGCTCCCTTTGACGGTTCTATGTTTGGCAAGGCCGTCCGCGAAACGCTACTCCAGAGCGAGAAAGACGGGAAGACATTGTCTGCCGTCGGAATCCGCTTCTCGGCTCCTCTGAGTTCCTTTTCCAGGAACCAGAGAGGACAAAACAAGATGTGGTTCCGGAAATCTCAATAATCCCATTTCACTCCGGACCCTTCGTCATTCAGAGGCAGGGGAGGACAAGGCGGACGCCGACCCAGAGGCAGAGGGGGGGGGGGCGAAGAATTTTGGGTCGAGGGAACCCTTTTCCGACCGACCCGCACAGCAACGCTGAGGGGTTGCCCGACTGCTCCTCTCTGGAGGCAGTCAGGGGGCGTTTCTCGGAACACCTAGCACATTGGGAGTCCATCACGACAGATCGCTGGGTGCTCCGAATAATATCCAGAGGTTACTCTATTCCCTTCATGAACCATCCCCCTCAGTTGGGGCGCCTCCCCGATGTCCCACCCAATCAGAGGGTGGTGGCAGCTTTAGAGATGAAAGAGCTGCTAAGAAAAAAAGAGCCATCCAGCACGTCCCCCCCAGGCCAGTCCGGATCAGGCAATTACTCCAGGTTTTTTTGGTGCCAAAATAGACGGGGGACTTAAGGCCAAATCTCGACCTGTCTGCATTGAACCTGTCCATTGCCAAGGAGAAATTCCAGATGGTCTCCATTCAATCTATTCTCCCCCTTTTGCAGGAGAACGACTGGATGTGCTCCATAGACCTCAAGGATGTGTACTATCACATTCTAATGAACAGGCGATCCAGAAGGTTTGTCCGCTTTCGGTTGGGGGCCAGTCATTATCAGTTCAGGGTCCTCCCTTTTGACCTCACCACAGCCCCCAGAGTGTTCACCAAGGTCATGGCGGTTGTAGTGGCCCACCTGAGGCTTCAGGGAATACAGGTCTTTCCTTCCCTGGACGACTGGCTCCTCGCCGCTCCCACCAGGCATCTACTATGCTCGGCCAGGGATTTTTTCATGCATTTGGCCCACCAATTGGGGGTCACTATAAATTACAAAAATTCGTCCCTTCACCCTGCTCAGGTCCTGGACTTTATAGGGGCCAGAATAGACACGCTTCAGTCCAAGGCCGCCTTGACGTCAGACAGACTCCGCAACCTAACTCTCCATGTCTTAGCTCTTCTACAGTCTCCGGCCCCACCAGTGAAATTAGTCCTGAGGGCTCTAGGGTCTATGACGGTGGCTATCAACCTTTCACCCCTAGCCCGCTTGAATATGAGGGTTCTTCAATGGACCTTGCAGGTCCAGTGGTCCATCCTTCGACATCCGTTGTACTCCTCGATTTCCCTCAGCAGGGTTTGCAGGGAATCTCTGCTTTGGTGGCTCCATTCCCGAGAGCTTCAGGAAGGGTGGCCCTTTTTGATGCCTCTACTCCAAGCCATGGTGACCATGGACGCTTCTCGCCTAGGGTGGGGGGGCATTGCATGGGCAGAACCGTCCAAGGCACGTGGACTCCAACAGAGACTGTTCTGCATATCAATGTTCTGGAGATGAGGGCAGTGCTTCTAGCGTTGCAAGCTCTACATGCCCTTCTTCCTCTAGGGACTATTGCAATTCAGACAGACAACATGTCAGTGGTCTGGTACATCAACAAACAGGGGGACCAGATCTTGCCCCCTTTGCCGAGAGGCCATGAGAGTTTGGGAGTGGGCGATATCCACCAACCGTTTTCTGCTAGCAACGCACATCCTGGGTCGGTCCAACATTTTAGCGGACAAGCTGAGTCGAACTATCCTCTCACCTTACGAGTGGTCTCTGAACCCCTTGGTAGCGAAACAGATCTTCCTCAAATGGGGTCAACCTTGCTGCGATCTGTTTACATTGCCTTCGAACGCAAAGTGCAGTGAGTTTTTCGCTCTAATCCCTCCACCGGAGGAGAGCCCCAGAAATGCTCTACTTCATGCTTGGCCATTCGGTCTTCTTTATGCTTATCCTCCTCTCCCGTTAATGACAAAATTCTTGCAGAAAGCTCGTCGGTTGGGGAGCAAGGTTGTCCTCATAGGTCCATTCTGGCATCGTCAAACCTGGTTCCCATACCTGCGGTCTCATCTCATAGCTCCTCCTTGGATCTTAGATCCCATTCCGGATCTGATTCCTCATCCTTCGGGATTGAAAACTCCGAACCTGGATGGACCTCAAGCTTTCCGCTTGGTTGATCCAGTTCCGTTAGTGGCTAGGACTCCTGACATCTCGTCCGCAGTTAAATCCATCCTGGTGGCGACACACAAGCCTTCTACCAGGAAAGTCTACAACAGTAAATGGAAACGTTTTTCTATCTGGGCCGGGCATAGAAATTTGGACACCTTTACGGCTTCCATTCCAGCAGTACTTGAGTTCTTATCCCACATTTTTCATCAGGGGGCCAGTTCTTCAACTGTGAAGGTTCAAATGGTGGCCATTTCCCACTTCCACATTGGAGACAATTTTGGTCCCTTAGCTTCCTCTAAGATCTGTAAGACCTTCTTGAAGGGCACTTTTCTTTTAAGACCTCCTGTCAAGAATGCGGCTCCTCCGTGGGATCTAACCTTAGTCCTCCAGGTTCTTACTGGGCCCCCCCCCCTTTGAGCCTGCAGCTTCGGTTGACTTAAAGTATTTGTCTTGGAAAACTGCCTTCTTGATTGCTATTACCTCAGCTATTAGGGTATCGGAGCTTCAGGCCCTTTGTACTAAACCTCCGTATCTTGTCTTCCATAAGGACAGAGTATCCCTCAGGACTAATCCCTCCTTTTTACCTAAAGTGGCTTCTGAGGCTAACATCAACCAATCCATTAATCTGCCTGTTTTCTTCCCGAACTACCAGAACAAAGGAGAGTACAGATTCCATTCATTAGATGTGCATAGACAGTTGCGCTTTTATTTGCACAGAACAGCTGCCTCTCGTAAGTCGGAGCAGCTCTTTGTTTCCTTTGCTAAGCCATCCTTGGGTAAACCAGTAACGAAGGTGACTCTAGCTAGGTGGATATCTCACTGCATTTTGCACACGTACAAAATTTCTGGTCGGCCTGAGCCTGTGGGAGTTCGTGCTCATTCTACCCGTTCTTTGGCTACCTCTGCTGCCTTTTGGTCAAGGGTACCCTTGGATGACATTTGTTCTGCGACTACTTGGGCTTCCTCTCATACCTTTATTTCACATTGTAAATTAGATCTGATATCCAGAGGGAGGGCAGCCTTTGTCTCTGCAGTGCTCCGGAATATTCTTCCTTGAGGGCCTCCCAAGTTTTTTTTAGCTGGGGACTCTGTCCCACAGGTTGTTGATCAAATGAAGTTAACTATTTCAGATAAAGAAGTTATGTACTCACCATAACGTTCCATCTGAGTAGGTAACTTCATTTGTCAGCAACCGACCCCCCCTCCGTCCCCCTAACCTGTAGTTCGTTACCTGAATAATTAAGTGATTCACTCCTGGTAGGTATCAGGTTAGGATGTTCAGGTTTTGCTTGTTTTGGTGCTGTCTGATAATTGGGCAAGCTCGATCTGAGGACTGGAGGGAGGTAGCAGGGTATTATGGGTAAGGGGGAGGAGCTTGGAGCTCAGATCTCTAGCTTAGAAAGCTGCCGGCTCGGATCCAGGTTGGATCCAATACCCACAGGTTGCTGACAAATGAAGTTACCTACTCAGTTGGAACGTTATGGTGAGTACATAACTTCTTTTTAGCTGCACCTGAAGTATCTCTGATGTGTTATGTTGGGCTACCAGCCTGGAGGTGCACATTATTTATGAATATGGAAACACCACCACCTTTGGAGCTTCAGTCCAAGTTCTGGGGCCAGAAGGTGTGGAATGAGTTATAGCCTGGTAATGCAAGGGTGCTTTCTGCTGCCTTGAAACCAGTCTCTGTTATAGTACAAATGTAGATCTTTCCTATTTTAAGGAGTGCTTCGAGCGAGTGCATTTTGAGGATTAGACTTCTAGCGTTGAGCAGCATGACCCTCAGATTGCATTTGTTTCTAACTGTTATGGTGGTAATTTGGTCTTTGGAACACTGCCTAAAAAAGGCACTATAGGGGTGGCAAGAGCCTTATCCAGTGTCTGGAAACCCAGGGGTGACAGATGCAGGCCATCTCTGGCAAAGCATCGAGGTCTGTCAATCATGTCATCCCAGGCAGACAGATACTGGATCCCCTTAGAATGACACCAGAAACTTAGCCAATTGTTGAAATCAGTAATTTTCTGTATGTACTGTGGTATCATTCTGGGTGATGGTAGGATGCTGCTCAGGGCTAGGGTCATACCCGCCTGGACTACATAATCCGAGAGCTCTTCCGTGTCTCTTTTCATGTAGTCTAGAGAGGTACGTCTCAGGTGTTTTACACCCACATGTACAGTGGGATCTATATCAGCATATTGAATGCTAAAAACGCTGAATGCAATTTAATCGAACTGAAATGTTCGAAATTTCAAAAGTGCGAACTGACGGAACATCGATTTCTTTCCCAGGGAAAGAAATCGGTGTTCCGTGCAAAAAAAAAAAAAAATTCAATACTTTAAAACGCTGACAGAAGTGGGGGGCTTCACCCCCCACACACCAACTCCGAGACCGCACCACACTGGAGGAAATGGCAAACTCTGATGATGACCCACCGATTTCTTTCCCTGGGAAAGAAACCGATGTTCCGTCAGTTCGCTCTTCTGAGATTTCGAACATTCCAGTTCAATTAAATTAAATTTGGCATTTTCAACATTAGAAATGCTGATAGGAACCTGTACAATGACAGAGTTATATTTGTACCTGTTGTTGAGGGACCTGAGTGCGTGCGTTATGTGGCAGATCCTGGCACCTGACAGGCAGCTGGCTGTTACTCTCTCCTTATTCAACCTAGTGAGTGGGACATCAGTGTGCCTCACTATCGAGTCACCTATGGCTAGTGTGTTGGGCATGCTGATTTGTCTTAGGGGCTTTGGTTGAGTGGCACACTGTTCAGGAGAGTTGAGTATCTCATGATTAGTGTTGTGTTGTGGTGGTCGAGTGTGTTTCTGCCTTGGAGGTTTCTGCTGTTTGGATAGATTTTTATTGAGAGCCTCCGCGAAGGTGGGCGTGTGGTTTGTGTTTTTATGTGAAGGCAGTGCTGGTGTGTGTTCTGAAGGGCTATGTTCTCCATGTGGTGTGGTGCAAGTGTTGACTTTTTCCTCTTGACCAGCTATTCCAGTCTTGGCTGGAAAGTGCGTGGCATCCAGTATTGATATACAAGTGCATCTCTCGCAAGTCTGAGTGTTGGGAGGTAAAAGGAGAGAGTTGTTAGTGTACATGAGGCATTTGCTACATTGCCTCAGGATGCCCAAGTTCACTAGTTTAATAGGAGAAAGCACAGGGAACTGACCTTTAGGCATGTCTGGAGGGGTGGGCATTAATAATAAGTACTGGAGCTGTTTCCTTGTAGAATGTTTAGTGCTGGTAGCACTTCTTTGTGCTGCAATAATTGCTACAAGAAGTCTAGTAAAGTGCTAGACTAATAAGCTAGTAAAAGTGCAGGAGAGAAGTGAACTAGCAGATATAAGGGAAAAATTGGAGAGCAGACTTTAGCTCTGCTCAGAAGCTTACAAACAGTCCTGGATACAGCAATCTGTACCTGGACTAGACTAGTTACAGAAAAGGCTGGAAAAGCGCAAACGCGGGCTTTTGGACCAGAAAGTTGAAAGAGATGGATAAGCTGCCCAAATACAATTTTTGGGCCAGAAACCACTCCTCTACATGGTAATTTGCATATTCACAGAGATTCACAGACAGTCGGTGTCCGAGTGGGTGATTAGGCTGCGGCATAGCTCTTGCACTGTGTCAGGATTTACTCTCCGGGTTGTTTCAAGCTTCAGTAATAAGGTTGTTTTTTACTGACAGACTTTGTGATCTCATATTGGTGTATAACCTGTCTTCTGTCTTTTTACCAAGTTTTTGTAAACAATACACAGAATTGTTCTCTTGTTGTGTTCCTTCTTCTTCTTTCCTCCTAGCAGTGTCCACATATAATGATTAAAAAAAAAAGAGAGAGATGACAAAATAAGAGAGAAAGAAAGGAAGAGAAGAGGTTGAGAGTTGTACATTGACTTATTGTCTCTTCCACTGATTTGCACCTGCCTTATTGGGGCTGAAGGGCTATTATGTTATTAGAACTTTTCAGACTGTTCTCTTGTTGGTTTTTGTTGGGGCTCAACCCCCTGTAAAAAGGAAACAAAACTAAACTTAGAGTGGCCCAGATCCAGTGCCTCAGATTCAAAGTTACTGGGGCCACCAGCAAATCCTAAAACTTCTCAGATCTGACAGACTCTGACCCCTGATATTTTTCTCCACCTGTCTGCTGGTCTTAGTTGTTTCCTAATCCTTTGGATATGACTGCCTGGACTTGCTGTGGGACACGAGGATCCTAGTGGCTTCTTTGGAACAGATGTATCTGGACATTCCATCAGATACCACATTCTCTCTCCCATGAATGTGATCAGTCACAGCATCCTTCTTCTTCGGATCCTAAGACTAGGACCCGACAGGTAACAAAAATCTAAAGAGAGATACCCATGATGTTTTTCTCCACTTGGCTAATTCTTTTCGGATCCTCAGCACTCTGATCCATCTGACTAGGCTTTCTGCAGGACATGAGGAATGGGTGGCTTCTTTAGATGTATCCGGCAACCCCATCAAATCCGGCATTCTCTCTCCCATGGATCCAATTGATCACATCATTCCTCTTCTGCAGATGCTACACTAGGATCCGACAGGTAACAGGTTCAAGGAGAACTGGGTTTTTCTTACATCCAACACTCTTTTAGAGCATGCATTTTAGCTGAAATGGATGCTAACACAAATCCAGATACTCCCCTTCCTTGGATCCTAAGACTGGGATTCGATGGATGCCAGGTGCCCACAGAGAGCTGTCCAGTTATGGGATCCAGCTCTTTCAGATTTGGAACTACTGGACTGATGTGCTTTTTTCAGATCTGAGGTGCTTCTCAGCTCCAGCAGCTTCATTATTTGTTGTTTCTGCATCAAATTCCTTGCAGTGCCTCTTGGCTATCTGGAGCTTTGCAGAGTGTACAGATTTTTTGCCTCCTGTTTTTCTGATCTGTTTCTCATCAAATTGTGTGTTTCTGGCAAATCACTGACAAATCATTGAGGACTGAAGTCAGAAATATTGGGAGACATTTGAGTTTCAGACCTAATATCTTTCAGAAAATTCATGCTAATGCAAAACCTGTTAACCTGTCAACTTTCTATGTTTGTAAGAGTTATATTTAAAGAGTGTCCCTATTTCTGTGCTTTTGTCCCCTCATTACTTGTGGCTTTGTCCAGATTTCTTACTCTAAGATGTTAACCCAGACTTTATATCCTTCGCAGAAATACAGATGAGGACAATCTTGTAATCCTAGCTGCTTTTAGGTTTATGGGACCATCGTTGGAGATATTCCCATGTCAATGGACCTTTGTCTCCCCCCCCCCCCTTTTCGGTTAATCTTTCCTCAGGGGGTTTGCCTTGAGTGGCTTGAGAGGTGTATTCCTTGTCCGGCATGGGGATCTTATCAGTTCTGCTCTGTGGTACATAAGTGGAGGTGTTCGCTAAGTCTACCTTATCTGCTCCAGTGTTGTCGTTTGCTTGGTACCTTGCTTCGGAGGCTGGATCTGTTTTCCCTGTGCAGGTTCATTCCGGTTCCCTTTTTGACCATTGTTGCAATAACTTGCTTTGTGCTGGTGTGGCAGTTGCTGAGAACTGGCGTTCCAGCTTCATCATGGAGTCTGTCATGGATGACAGTAGGATTCCTGTGGTTTTCCAGTTCAGTATCCCCTTCCTTTGGTCCCTTGTAGAGCGTGGAGTTTCCGTTGAAGCTCGGCTTTGGTGACTGTCATTGAGTAGGTGCTAGTCTTAAAATTCCCTCTATTCACCCTTCCAACGTTAGGCTGGCAGTATGGATAATTTTGATGAGCTCACATTACATATTTCAATGCTGAGGTTATCTGTTACCCACACACTCTAGATCTTAAGAGGGCTGAGAGATGGAACATCAGTACTCTCCCAAACTCCATGTTTGTGGCAGATCTCAAGAATTTCAGCGGAGGGTGCTTTACATCCAACAGGCCCTTACTAAACTGTAATTAGATGTCTATACATGACACTATGATGTTCTTCATCTCACATTGCTGCAGTCATAACCTGTGGGTAGTCCGCTGTCCTCGGTCGGCCCGAATACCAAAGTGTTAGGCTGGCGTCGGTCATGGTCGCTCAGATCTGACGTCAGTACGCCATGGTACTAAAGCGCGTGACCGACGTCATATCCTCAGTCTTTCTTGCCGCATGGTCCGAAGCAGAAGCAGCGTTTGCAAGTGCCGTTCGGCGTCCTGAAATTTTCATATTCTGAGTTTCAGACCGAAAACCAAGTTGGGCTAAGTACCCCGTTGGGGAATATTTTTGTCTTTTCTTGCCTCAGTTAAATCCGGATGTCAGAAAAAGTGAATAATTGTATTTCTTGTGGGAAACAGATACCTCATAGGGATTACCACTCTCTTTGTATTCCTTGCTTGGGGCCTGAGCACAACGTAGTCGGGTGTCGCTTTTGTGCTAGATTTAATAAGCGCACCATTAAACGTAGGTTAGATTGCGCTAGGCTTGTCTTCGGTAAGCGGTGTAATTACAATATGCCGTCGGATCCTCCGACGCCCGCTACCGCTAAGAAGCGCAAGGAGAAATCGTTAAAGTCCAAGCAGGATGAGTCGTCTGTTCCGGACGCCGGTTCTTTAGAAACTACGGTGGAATCTGTGGATCCAGCCGAGGTTTCAGCTGAGTCTCAGGGGGAGCCTTTAATTTTGCAAGATGTGGCCTCTCAGGAGTCGGGTCAGGCTGAGGGGGCCTCTCAGGTTGCTGTACTCCCTTCTTTGCATAAGGTGGTTAGGCCTTCCCCTTCTGTCTCTAGGGTACCTTCTAAGGTCAGGCCTAGTTTGTCTTCCTCTGGCGTCAGTCCTAGTTCTGCAGGTTCTGTACCTAAAAAACACATGCTTAAAATGGCAGAAGATTTGATTACTTTAATCAGAGGTTCTATGCCCCCTCCAGATAAAAGGCCTAGGGTGGAACCAGAGGTGGAAGGTTTGGAACATTCTTCAGATTTCTCAGAGTCTTCGGCTGAAGACATTCAGGATTTTCCTCCTTATTCTGATTCAGACGCAGAGGATTCTAGTCCTTCTGCTTCTCCTCCAGAGGATTTCTCTTTTTCAGAAACCCTGCATTCTATGAGGGAGCATTTTAAATGGGAAGGTCAGGATTTCTCAGATTCCCGTAAGAGGCTTAGGGAATTCTTGTTTTTACCACAGCATAGGCCCTTGGCTATACCCCCTGTTTTGGAGGTTGTTCAGGATGTTTTCTCTGAGGCTTCCCTTAATCCAGACTCTTTGCCTCCTGCCCCGGTTAAACCAGATAGGTATTACAGAGTGCCAGAGGCTCATAAATATTTGTATAAGAGCCCAAGGGCTGACCCAGAAACTATTAGCCAGGGACCTAAGGGTGTCAGGGCTTCTGTTGTAAAGAATCCGGTTCCTATGGATAAAGATTCTAGAGCTTTGGATAGGTGGGGTAAAAAAGTGTATACCTCTTCCACTCTAGCAATGCGGGCTTTGAATTGCCAGTTTCATATGCTGAAGTACCAAAATTTTCTCCTTACTCAGTTAAAATCTAAGGTGGATGCTTTGGCAGAGGGCATAGAGTGTAAGGAATTACAGGATTTGGTTCATGCCTCTGATCAGGTGGGTAAGCATTCTTTGCAGTGTGGTTTCGATGCTTTACAGGCTTTTTCCAGGGTGGCTGCCACTGGATCAGTTATTCGTAGGCACGCCTGGCTTAAGGATCAGAACTTGTCAGAGCATGTTAAAGCTCGAATTTTGGATGCTCCCCTTCAGTCTGAAGTTTTGTTTGGTTCTCCTGTGGAATCAGTCTTGAAGAAAATGGAAGACAAAGCTAAGTCTATGCAGACTGTTAAGGATTTTTTGCAGGTGCAGCCCCCTAAGTTTAGCAGAAATTGGCCTACTAAGGGATGGGCTTATCCTTCTTCTGATTTACAGTCTAGGGGCAGATCTAGACGTGGTAGGGGCAGAGCTCAGGGTTCTTTCAGGCCTAGGACGTGGAGTTCCCCTGCACAATCTACAGGTGAGGGCAGGGGCCAGTCCTTTCGTAAACAGACCCAATGACCTGCATCTTCAGCTGCCAGATCCTTCCTGTCTGGCAGCTCCTCTGGGAGGAAAGTTGGCACTCTTCAGGAAAAATTGGCTTTTAGTCACCCGGGACAAATGGGTGTTGGACATTATACACCAAGGCTACAAGTTTTATTTCCACACATTGCCTCCTTTCAAAGGCATGCCAGACGTTCCTCCTCAGCAAAGGGTGGAGGCTCACAAACAGATTTCTTTACTTCTTCAAATGGCGGCTATACAGCAGGTCCCTCTGTCAGAAGTGGGCCTAGGATTTTATTCTCGCCTGTTTCTTGTACCAAAGAAAGGAAACACTTGGAGGCCAATTCTAGATTTGTCTATCCTCAACACATACCTGGACATTCCAAAATTCAAAATGTTGACTTTGCAACAACTTCTGCCTCTGTTAGGCAAAGATCACTGGATGGTAACTCTGGATCTCAAAGAGGCCTATCTTCATATTCCTATCAGGCCCAGTTGCAGGAGATTCCTGCGTATCCTGGCTAGGACTTAACACTATCAGTTCTTTGCATTGGCCATTGGCGTAGCTAGTGCGCCCAGGGTGTTCACAAAGGTTCTGGCTCCGGTGATAGCCTTCTTAAGGTTAAGAGGAATACAAATTTATCCTTATTTGGACGATTGCCTGATTCTTGCTCAAGACAAAGACAAGCTACTTCACCATCTACAGTATGTTATGGCAGTGTTAAGGTGCCTAGGGTATTCTGTGAACGAAACAAAGTCCAGTCTAGTACCCTCTCAGGACATGTGCTTTCTGGGTGTGAGACTGAATACAGCCTCTCAGATGGCTTTTTTGACACCGGACAAGCAAAGAAATCTTACCCTTTACTTCCAACAATTGTCTCTACGGTCCAGGCTGACTGCAAGGACAGTCCTTCAAGCCTTGGGGTTCATGGCATCTTGTATTCTGGTGCTTCCCAATGCCAAACTGCATATGAGGAAGCTACAATGGTATCTCAAAAGTGTATGGACTCAACACTGCCACGATTTGGACACTGTCATTCAGATAATACCTTGCATTCAAAAGGAATTTTTGTGGTGGGCTCAGGAATGTCACCTAAACAAGGGACTCTCTGTGACCCGACCAGAGGCGAGTCAGATCTTAACGACAGATGCCTCAGACAAGGCTTGGGGAGCAGACCTCAATGGAAAATGGATTCAAGACACGTGGCCTGCCAGACTTCAACATTTGCATATCAACTTGAAGGAGATGTTAGCAGTCCAATTTGCATTGATGGCCTTCAAGGATCTACTTCACCCAGGATAAGTGTTGATTCAAACAGACAACACAACTGTCATGTGGTACATCAACAAGCAAGGGGGAACCCATTCGTACCCTCTTTGCAGGCAAGCTATGATTTTGTGGGAGACTGCTCTCAGTTTGCACCTCACTCTTCAGGCAAGGTTTCTGCCAGGAGCACAGAACTCCTTAGCGGATGTTTTGAGCCGACAGATGGTGGATCCCCACGAGTGGAAATTGGATCCTCAGGTATTTCGACAGTTGACAGTGATTTGGGGGACTCCAGACATAGATCTGTTCGCTTCTCCACTAAATTTCCAGTTGCCAAAGTTTTGCACAAAGATGTTTCATCCAAAAGCTTGGAAAGTGGATGCTCTATCATTCAGTTGGAACAATCTTCACGTCTATGCCTTTCCTCCTCTGCCTCTCCTTCCCAAGGTGCTTTTGAAGGTCAGACAGGACAAGCCCTCCATGATTCTAATAGCTCCAGATTGGCCGCGGCAACACTGGTACCCTCTGCTGAGGAGTTTAGTACGGGAGCCTCCTTGGCCTTTGCCATCAATTCCACACCTTTTGTCCCAGGCAGGCAATCATTTCCTCAATGTCAGGATACAGTCCCTGCATCTGACAGCCTGGCATATTCTGTTCTAGAACCTGGAGGGTCGCAGCTTCCTCAACAAGTTTTGAATGTTATCTTGGAGGCCAGAAGACCTAGTACAAGGAAAGTTTATGCTGATAAATGGAGGAGATTTTTTCTTTGGAGCAAAGCAAAGAGCTTTGATGTTTCAGGACCTAATTTGAGTGTTTCACTTCAGTATCTTACAGAATTATTAGACAAGGGTTTGTCTTTCTCCTCTGTAAATGTTCATGCGGCAGCCATTTCTGCTCACTATGACTGTGATCCACCATTATTCTCTCATCCTTTGTTTAAGCAATTTCTTAGAGGGGCAAAGAACATAAGACCCCCGCGTAGAGCTCCTACTCCTTCCTGGGATCTAAATTTTGTGTTGGAAAAACTCACTTTACCTCCTTTTGAACCTGCAGCTACCTCTGAGTTGAAGTTTTTGTCTTGGAAGACTGCTTTTTTGTTGGCCATTACGTCTGCTAGAAGGGTATCTGAATTACAGGCTCTAATGGCAGTTGAACCCTTCCTAATTTTTCATAAGGATAGGGTATCCCTGCGTACTAACCCTACTTTTATGCCTAAAGTGGTTTCAAATGTGGCCTTGAACCAATCTATTCATTTGCCTACATTTTATGCTGATCCCCAAAATAAAGGGGAGAATATTTTGCACTCTTTGGATATTCACAGGCAGTTGCGTTATTATTTGAGCAGAACTAAAGGGTTCAGACAGTCTCAACAGTTATTTGTTTCTTTTGCTTTGGCCTCTCAGGGGAAACCTGTTTCAAAACAAACCATTTCTAAGTGGATTGGCCATTGTATTGCTTTTTGTTATTCTCATCATGGTAAGGAGATTCCGGCTGGAATCAGACCTCATTCCACTAGGGCTACTGCCACTTCTACTGCTTTTTTAAGGGGTGTAGCTACTAAAGATATTTTGGAGGCTGCTACTTGGAGTTCAGTGCACACTTTTTCTAAACATTACCACCTCCCTCTTTATTCCAAATCTAGGGCTGGGTTTGCCACTGCAGTTTTACAGGGCATGTTAGCAGCTCCCAATGCTTTATGATTTTGCCAGCCTCCCTTTACCTTTGCTTTGGGATTCTACCCACAGGTTATGACTGCAGCAATGTGAGATGAAGAACATAGTACAGTTTTGTACCTACCATAAATGTAGATGTTCGAAGATCCACATTGCTGCAGTCCAATTTACCCTCCCTCCTTCCCCACTGTAGTTTGGGGTGGTTGTGTGGTTTGAGTTGTAAATATTGTTTGTACATAAGTGTTTGGAGGTTTTCTGTTTTTGGCTATGGCCTTTCTTTTTAGGGCCTTCTGACATCTGGGGCAAGAAAGACTGAGGATATGACGTCGGTCATGCGCTTTAGTACCATGGCGTACTGACGTCAGATCTGAGCGACCATGACCGACGCCAGCCTAACACTTTGGTATTCGGGCCGACCGAGGACAGCGGACTACCCACAGGTTATGACTGCAGCAATGTAGATCTTCGAACATCTACATTTATGGTAGGTACAAAACTGTACTTTATATGGCTTCTCAGTGCACTGTTGTTTAATTCCCCTTTGATGGCTCCTCTTTCTTCAGGACATCAGTGAAGGATGCACTTGTCTGCAGCTTACAAACAAGACAGCAAAACTTTGGTACCATCGGAATCAAATTTTTTTTCTCCCCTAGATGTTCTTTTCCAGGAAACAGAGGCTTTAAGAAACTGTGGCTAAAAACCTTTTGGGGTCCTTTAAGATTCAAATGAGAACACTTCCTCCAATGTCAAAGGAGGACTTCTTAAATACAAGTGTCCCCAGAGAGGCAGAGGGAGTCCACAGAACTAGGGCTGTAAATGTTTCTTTTTTGATGCACCCCATCAGCATCCTGAAGCATCATCCAGCTCTCCCATCTGTTGATACTTTTGGGGGCTATGTTTAAACTCATCTGGACCCCTGGACTATATTACAGTCTTTGTCTGGGGTGCCAATATCAGAGGTTTTCTTCTTTCCCCTCTTCCCCAACGTGTATCCCCTCAGAAAAACTGCTAAAAAAAAAAAAAAAAAAAAGATGGGGATCATGGCACCAGTTCTAAATCTAACTAATCCTGGTCACTATGTCAGGAGTCAGAATTCAGGGTGCTTCATAGTGCAGTCCGTCCTGCGTCGTATCAGTAAATTTGATTGAATGTATTCCAATTTTCTCTAGGATGCACAATACCACAACAAAATGGATAGGCTGTCTTGGATTCATCTGCATTTTTGACTGGGAGCCAGTCGCTCCCCATTCAGATTACTGCTCTTTACTCTCACTATGGCCCCCAGGGGGTTGCTATTGAAATTACTAAATTCAAAATAAATTTCCTACCTAAATGTCGACGATTAATGTAGAATCTGCAGATTTACTACTGTTCAGTTAGTCGTAAATCTGCAGTATATGCTGAAAATTTTGAATTTGACATTTTATGGCAATTAACGACAATGCCATCCTTGCCGTAAATCCCAAACTCCTACAACTAGCATCCCGTTTATGCAGAGGGGCAAGCCCCTCTGCACCCCCAACTATATATTTCAACTCTGAGATCGCACTACATGAGGAAAGGGATGTATTTGCCTAATCGCACTGTACCACGATCTCTGTACATCCGTTCAAACGTGTATAATTGCGAATGCACAGGACATTCGCAAATATAAGTTTGAACATTTGGAATGTGCTCATATGAACTATTCAAACAGGGTCTATGTTAAATATTCGAACATCCAAAATATCGAATACCACATGGTCGAGACCATATGGTCGACATTTGGATGTTCGAATATAAAAAAAAAAAAAGAAAAAGAAAAACACACCTTAACAGTGCAAGGATCGGGGAGAAGCCCCCCTGCACCCCCCACGTCGGGGGCTGTGCCCCCACACACCCCTACTTAAATATACCAACACTGAGACAGCACTTCAGTGCAGAAAAGGGAAGTTCTCCCATTCTGCACTGTACAGCACCGTTAAAAGTCAATCTTCGAACACTTGAAATGTCGAACATTTGGTCTCTACCATGTAACATTCGACATTTTAAGTGTTCGAAGAATTGACATAGACCCTTCGAACATCTGTAGTTCGAATAATTCATAGGCATACATTCCAAAGTCAGGATTTTAATAGTAAACCGCCCCCAGGACATTTACCTAATGCTGGGCGGTCATGACAGCGCTCACATGTGAATAGTAGGATTCCAGCTGTTTTTTCATGTATGAATGTCTGGCTTCTCACTGCCCTAAGCAGACATCTGCTTCTGCAAACCAAGGTGTACTTGCTTTGTACAACTTCCACATCCTTATATAGACTTAAATGGTACAGTGGTCTATTCTTTACCAACCTCTATCTTCTATAATAATGCACACGAATTTGCAAGTGTACTTGTTGGGTGGACCCAGTCAGAGGTCATGTTTTTCTGGCAAGCAGTTCTTTTTTCTTCAGCTACTACCTACAGTAACTATGGACGCATTCCATCTATGGCGGGCACATATTAAGTGAAGGATGTCCCAACCACGTGGTTTCCCCTCTGAGATGAAATTACTTGTTTTTGTTCCAGACATGAGAGTCATTCTTCTGAAGTCACTAGCCTTCTGGGAACCATTGATCCCTACTGTTTTGTAGAAAGCCAGCAGGCTGAGGACCTCAGTTATCCTATTTGTCTCCTTCTGTCCTCGTCAGGTTTGGTCTCCCCCATAGTATCCTCCAGGGTTTCTGGAGGCCAGTCCTTATCTCCCCTGTCGCAGATCAAGTACCTCAATTTCCATACACTCTAGCTAACTGCATGGTTTCTTCAGTTCTAGTGAAGTTATGTGATGTAGTGCAGAAATTCTGTGAAAGTCTGTATTAAGCAGAGAAATATGGAAATTAAGAAAAGATACAAATAGAAATGTTTATGGAAGAATTAAATATACCAAGATCAGAGGTGGATGAGGCTCAATTACTAATGGTTAGGATAGGAGGAGATGAGATAAAAATTGTGATGTTTAACCAATCTACAGGAAAGTCCTTAGGAATAGATGTTATTCCTGCAGAAGTTTGGAAGCTAGGAGGGGAAGAAAATAATAAAGATCTGGAAGGTTTGTTTAACAGTATTTTAAGGGGAGGAGAAGTGCTAACATCCTGCAAGAAAGCAGTGGTAGCTGGTAACTATAATACTTAGAGGATAAAGATCCATCAGACCCCGCTTCATACAGGTCCATTTTAATACTAAACCATATAAAGTGTTCATGTCTATAATGGCTAAAAGAATGACAAAAGTAATGTCAAAATTGACAGATACGAATCATTGTGGTTTTGTGGAAGGGAGGCAAACATTTGACAACATTAGCAGAACATTGATGATTCAGAGGGAAGCAGAATGTAATTGTTGTTGGTGGGTCTTGGTGTAGATAAAGCTTTTGACAGAGTAAGCTGGGACTTTAAGAGCAGGGCAATGGAAGCATTTGCATTTCCTAAAAAAAATGATAAGGTTGACTAGGAGGATATATGAGTGATCATAGGCAAAAATTAAAGTGGGTGGAGTCCACTTTTATAATTTCTGCTTGAGCAGAGAAACCATGCAAGGGTGTCCTTTTTCCCTTTTATATTTAGAACCACTGGCAAAGAAAATAAGGGACTCAGAAGTTCAAGGAGATAATTGGTTATGGTAGTCAAGAAAAGCTAGCTCTGTTTGCAGATGATATTATTTTATACCTGACAAAACCAGAAAGAGACATTAGAGTGTTGTGGAACATTTTGAGACAGTTTAAATTTTTTTCGGGATACAAAGTTAATGAAGCTAAAACAAAGGCATTAGTGGTAAATATGTACCCACACACGAATTGGTTCAGCAACATCCATGTTTATGGGAACATGATAAAATGATGTATTTAAGAGTATGGATTAAAAATGATTCTGGTGTGGCAGCTAAGGATATGTGGGAACAGACTAAACAAAAAATACAAAAAAATGAGAAAACGGAAGCTTTGTTTTATGGATATGGGTAGTAAGATACAAGCAGTCAAAATGTTTTTAGCCCCTTTAGTCTTACACACAGGTCAGGCATATTTGTATCAACCAGAGGAGAAGTTGTGGATAGCAATTAATAAAAAGCTGAAAGACTTTATCTTGGAGAGGAAGATAGCAAGAGTCAAGTGGGATAAGCTGATTCTTCCAGAAGAACAGGGCAGATTGGGATTACCCATTTTGAAGCGGTATTTCATAGCTACATAGTTAAGGCTTCTATACATAACACAAACAGAAGACTATAATTCAAAGTGGAAATGGATGATGTTGAATCGGTGGGAAGCTCAAGAAATAAGGAGAGACTAGGATTTTGGATGCAGGCCTTTAAGGAGAATAATAATAGTTGAATCTAGAACAGAAGCTGCCATTAAAAAGGAGTAATTAGTAGAACATATAAAATATTGCATGATAACTATAAGATTCAATCAGAGGAAGTTAGAAAGGGATAGGGAAGAGATACTAGATAAGCAATTCACAAAGAAATAATGGGAGTATTCTATGTATGTCCCCCAAATATGCAACAAAATGCAGAAGATTTAGGATTTTTGCTTGAAAATGTTTGCATAGATACTTTTATACCCCAACTAGACTCTAGAGAATTCTTCCTCAGGTAGATAGCAAATGTTGGAGGTGTAATGGGGAGGGAGGTATTTGGGAACATATTTTCTCGGAGTGCGGTGGGTTGGCGTGCTTTAAGGATTCCCTGTGGGATGCACTGTTGGAGATGCTGGGTGGGCAGATTGGTGTGATGAGGGAGATGATTTTTTCTTTGGTATGATACAGAATTGGAATTGCCTAGACAGGGTAAGGCCTTGCTGTGTCTAATTATGGTGGCTGCCAAAAAGCTATTACAAGAAAATGGAAATCAAAGTCTAAACCAACTATATTAGAAGTAGTGAGTATAGTAACACAGATAAAACAATTGGAACCGAGATCTTTAGAAAAAGGGTAGGAACAAAATACATAGGAAAAAACGGGAATTGTGGGAATAATGCATACAGGGGAGGAATGAGGTTTAAAGTAAGACACGACTTAAAAGAACTATGTAATGTTTGACTGAAAATGATTGCATAATTATAAGTGATGTATAATGTTTGCAACTGGGAGTGTGTCAGTATGGTTTTGGTGTAAAATGCTTGCAACTAGGATTGTGTCGGTGTGGTTTGTTTTCATTTATATAAATGTATGATTGCTAATTTTGTAAGTGATGGTTTAATAAAGATGTTTCTTTAAAAAAGGAGTAGCAGTTTAATAATTTATGTAATGCTGCTTAAGTTATATGATATACAGCAGTGTATGTGAAGTATAATGTTTGTTAATTTGTTAATACAGTTTGACTACTTTTGTATAAATGTAAATTTGCCTATGTCACAAGTGATAATTCAGTTAAGGTATTTAAAAAAAAAAAAGTTAAGAAATGAGGACATAAGAGCAGAAGCCAAAGTAGCTTCAGTTACAGAAATTAAAATCAGAGAGAACAGATTATGGTGGTTTAGGCATATGTGCAGAAAAGCAGCAGACAATCTAGTGAAAAAAAATTTGGGACAGACAGGAAGACGACGAGAGGAAACAAAGGCATCCAGCAAAGAGGTGGATGGATTGTGTGAGAGAAGATCTGTGACAGTGAGGCATGAGTGTCGAAGAAGGCAAGAGTGTGGCACTAAATTGGGAGAGATGGTGACAGTTAACATGATACTCTGAACCCATGTTGAAAATGGGGAAAAGGGGGCTGATGATTTACAAGCATTATATATCAAATTTATTGTTTTATACAGTATAATCCAAAATTGCATACATTTTTGAATTCCTGCCTTTTCTTAAACCTAATCTGTCCAACCACAAAATTTTTCTGCATGTATTGTACCCAGAATTTCCACGTTTTCTATGTAATTTACTCCTACCCTGTTCTAAAGATCTCACTTTCTGTTCTTTTATCTCTGTTACAATGTTCACTACTTGAAGTGCATTTGGTTTAGATTTTGATTTCCATTTTCTAGTAATTTGCTTTTTTGGCTGCCACCAGAATTAAACTTAACAAGAACTTTGTATATCTAGACAATTCAGTTCTTGTTTCCCAACTCAAAAAATTGTTTCCTTAGTTAAACTCATTTGCTCACCCAGTGTTCCTAACAGAGTACTCTGCAGGGAATTTTTAAAGTCTGCCAACTCATTACTAACCAAGAATATATGCTCCCAGATACCGTTTTCTTCCCCTTTACACTACCAACATTTGCCATCTCCCTGAGGAACATTCTTTGGAGTGTTCTTGGTGTATAAAAGAACTTATGCAAATGCTTCCAGGCAAAAATCCTAAATCTTCTAGATTTTGTTGTCTTTTTGGGGGACACATCCTCCCATTGTTTATTTGTGAATTGCTTATGTAATTTCGCTTCCCAAACTTTTCTGACATCCTCTGATTGATTCCTGTAGTTATTGTGCAATATTTTGTATCTCTCCTAATTATCCATTTTATAACAGCAGCTTCTTTTTGTAGATTCAGCTAAAAACATAACCAGTGCAGGTCTTTAGTTTAGGATTCCCGTATCCCTTTCTGTTTGCCTATACTCTGATATCAATCCCTGATAAGGGAAGGCAGTCTCTTGCCTACAAGTCCTATTGTCCTTTTCTAAGTTTGTTACTTTTCCCTGCCTAAATGTTTGATCTGTAGTAGTTAACGTCATTTGTCCATCAACCTGTGGGCATCGGATCCATATCGGATCCGAGCCAGCAGCTTCAAACAGCTAAGATCCAAGCTCCAAGCTCCTCCCCTTACCCATAATCCCCCTGCCATCCCTCTCTGACCTCAGATCTCATTTGCCGCGGTTGACTCAACAGCTTTGAATGAGTTCCAGGTTTGGATTTTAGTCGTTCTGTGAGAAAAATATTGCTTTTCTAATTTTTCTGTAGTGTAATATTGCTTGTTGTTTTGTGTGTTGCCCTTGTATTTAAAACCCTTTAGTTTTAATATTGTTCTGGTTAATTTTTAGTGTAGTTTATTCCTCCCCGTGTGTGTGAAGGTGTGTGTGTTGGGCCTTGTTGTTTTTCTTAGTTTAACTATGTCTGAGGCCCCAAAAACTTTTTTCTCTAAATGCACCGAGTGTGGCCATAAGCTATCCCCGGCGGATGGCCACACTCGGTGTGTTACTTGCCTTGGGGTTGACCACCTTTCCACAGGCTGGACTATTTGTGCAGCCTTCAACCCCAGGGCTCTAAAGGACAGGCGATCGAAGCTGATTCTGGCAGGACTTTTGCCCCCGGATTCGGCTTCAGCCTCCTCTCCCTTGGTTGTGCCCCCTTTCACCCCTGCTCCACTGGCCGGGACTCAACCTCCCACCTTGGGCCAGGAGGAGAGGGATGCTAGGTGGGAGAAGGAGGAAAGACACCACAAGTGGCGGGATGAGTCTTCCTCCTCGGCTCCGCCGGCTAAGCAAGCTGTTTCTCCCAGGGCTTCCAGGCCTTCTCCTTCCCAGCTCCATTCACCTCAATTCTCCCCGGAGCCGGAGGATGAGACCTGGTCGCCGTCGAGGTCATCGAGGCGGCACTCCCGGCCCGCCTCGGTGGCCTCCTCTAGGTCTACCCGAAGCTTGTCCGATGCAGATATGGACCGGATTATGCGTAGGTTCCTCCAGGCCCAGCTACAGATGGGAGTGCTCATGCCTCCCCCCTTCCGGGTGGGTAGCTTGACCCCCTTTTTTGCCCCGATTGCTCCTTCTTTGACCCACTTTCGGGGTTCGGAGCCTTTGGATCCGGGTTGCATATGAGCCGGGGGAGGTTCAGCGCTGATAGTGCCTCGTACTTCGGCTCCGACTGCGCCCTCGAGTTTGTCGGGTCACTTTTCGGATTCGAGCTGAGCTTCGGATCCGGAGGGGTCAGTGTGTCTTCGGCTCCGGCTATACTGGCTCTTTGGATCCGATTGCTTCGGCGCCGGCCCCGATCCACACATCGGATCCGAGGGGGCTGCTCTCGGATCCTAGAGAGAGCAGTTCTCCCTCGGCGTTCGATGTAGTGGAGAGGATATTGTCGAGGGATTCCAGGCCCCAGGCTCCGACTACGGATCATCCCTGCACTCCCTCTCAGATGGGCCTGCCTTGCATCACCCGGCCCCAGGGACAGCCTGCGCCTACGTCCCAGGTCGTTCCCTTAGAGGAACAAGGTGTGGTTGGTGAGGCCTCTTCGGACAGCCCCCCCGAGGAAGTCCCTCACAAACGTAAGTGCAAGAGGAGGCACTTGGACTCACCTGAGTCTTTGACAGAAGACCCAGATTTAGAGGAAGGGGAAGGTTCCCCAAGGTCACCCCCCCGAGGATGTCTACTTCGGAGACCTTATGGAAATGCCTCGAATTAGAGGGGGGTGGTCAGCCCAAAAGCCTTCCTCAAATGAGTCTGTGTTCCTGGATGCGTTTGACGCAGGCCCATCTACCTCTTGGGTGTCCTCTCCCGCCGATCCCCTGGTAGATCTCTTCACTACCAGGGCATGGAAGGAACTGGACACTGTTGAGCCCATTCCATAGAGGCCGGATAAAATCCTTAGTCCCCCCACTGATAGGGCGGTATGGAGCAAGGGTGCTCCTGTAGATGCCATGTTGGTGGCGGCTGCCACTAAGAGGGAACTAGCCCAGGAGAGTTCCTCGGTCCATCCTCCCGACAAGGAGTCTCGGACGATGGACCGCCTGGGGAAGCGAATGTTCGCTTCAGCTACCTTCGCAGTGAGGTCGCTGAACTATATGGCACACATCATACGACTCCAGCGGGATCTCATCAAGGAATACGCCGGGTCACCCCCAAAGTCCATGTCGACTGAGGATAAGAAGGTGTTCTCAGCTCGAATGGCCACTCTCAAGTCCATCTTGAGCACTTATATGCGGCTTCTCTCCCATGCCACGGAAGGAGCCGCTAGAGCTAGTGGAGCAGGCATTGTTTTGAGACGACACGCTTGGCTCTGCCTCTGCAACTTTGTGGAATCCTTCAAGGCGTCCTTCGCAAATGCCCCTTTTGACGGTTCTTCGCTTTTTGGCAAGACCGTCCGCGACACGCTGGTCCAGAGCGAGAAAGACGGGAAGACGTTGTCTGCCGTCGGAGTCTGCTTCTCGGCTCCCCAGAGGTCCTTCTCCAGGAACCAAAGGGGACAGAAGAAGATGTGGTTCCGGAAGTCTCAACAGTCCCGTTTCGCTCCAGACCCCTCGTCCTTCAGAGGCAGATGAGGACAAGGTGGACGCCGGCCCAGAGGCAGAGGTGGACAGAAGAATTTCGGGTCCAGAGAACCCTTTTCGGATCGGCCCGTGCAGCAGCCCTGAAGGGTTACCCGACTGTTCCACTCTGGAGGCAGTCGGGGGGTGTTTCTCGAGGCACCTGGCAGTTTGGGAGTCCATTACAACAGATCGCTGGGTGCTTCAAATCATATCCAGAGGTTACAAAATCCCCTTTCTGAATCCCCCGCCCAGACCCCGGAGCCTCCCTGATGTCCCACCCAATCAAAGGGAGGCAGCAGCCGCAGAAATAAAGCAGCTGCTAGGAAAAAGAGCGATCCAGCGCATCCCCCCAGACCAGTCCGGATCGGGCTTCTACTCCAGGTTCTTTCTGGTGCCAAAAAAGATGGGGGACTTAAGGCCAATCCTCGACCTGTCCTTGCTAAACCTGTCAGTGGCCAAATAAAAGTTCCGCATGGTCACCATTCAATCCATTCTCCCCCTCGTGCAGGAGAACGACTGGATGTGCTCGATAGACCACAAGGATACGTACTACCACATATTGATGGAGAGACGCCCCAGAAGGTTTCTCCGCTTCCGGCTAGGATCCAGTCACTAACAGTTCAGGGCCCTCCCCTTTGGTCTCACCACAGCCCCCAGGGTGTTCACCAAAGTGTTGGCAGTAGTAGCGGCCCACCTGAGACTCCAGGGTATACAGGTCTTCCCCTACCTGGACGACTGGCTCCTGACCACCCCCAACAAGCATCTACTATGTTCAGCCAGAGCTTACTTCCTCCACCTGGCCTCTTGGCTGGGAATCACAATCAATCTCAACAAATCTTCCCTTCATCCAACCCAGATCTTAGACTTCATAGGAGCCAGATTAGACACAAACCTATTGAGAGTCTTCTTAACTCCGGACCGGATTCGCACCCTGAAACTCCACATACTGGCTCTTTTACAATCCCCGGCTCCTCCAGTGGAATTGGTTCTGAGGGCTCTAGGTTCCATGGCGGCCACGATCAATCTGCTACCTTTAACGCGCTTGAACATGAGAGTATTACAGTGGACCTTGCAGGTTCAATGGTCCATCTTGCTACGCCCGCTGAGTGCACCTATCCCCCTCAGCAGGGCTTGCAGGAATTCCCTGCTCTGGTGGCTCCAATCCCCGGACCTCCAGATAGGGCGCCCCTTTTCTATGTCCCCCCCTCTAACCACGGTGACCACGGATGCTTCTTGCCTAGGGTGGGGTGGGGGCACTGCATGGGCAGAACTGTCCAAGGCACGTGGACCCATTCAGAGACCTTATTGCATATCAATGTCTTAGAGATGAGAGCGGTGCTTTTGGCGTTGCAAGCACTCCAGGCCCTTCTTCCCTTAGGGATGGTTGCAGTTCAGACAGACATGTCAGTGGTCTGGTATATCAACAAACGGGGGAACCAGATCCTACCCACTTTGTCGAGAATAATAATAGTTGAATCTAGAACAGAAGCTGCCATTAAAAAGGAGTAATTAGTAGAACATATAAAATATTGCATGATAACTATAAGATTCAATCAGAGGAAGTTAGAAAGGGATAGGGAAGAGATACTAGATAAGCAATTCACAAAGAAATAATGGGAGTATTCTATGTATGTCTCCCAAATATGCAACAAAATGCAGAAGATTTAGGATTTTTGCTTGAAAATGTTTGCATAGATACTTTTATACCCCAACTAGACTCTAGAGAATGTTTCCTCAGGTAGATAGCAAATGTTGGAGGTGTAATGGGGAGGGAGGTATTTGGGAACATATTTTCTCGGAGTGCGGTGGGTTGGCGTGCTTTAAGGATTCCCTGTGGGATGCACTGTTCGAGATGCTGGGTGGGCAGATTGGTGTGATGAGGGAGATGATTTTTTCTTTGGTATGATACAGAATTGGAATTGCATAGACAGGGTAAGGCCTTGCTGTGTCTAATTATGGTGGCTGCCAAAAAGCTATTACAAGAAAATGGAAATCAAAGTCTAAACCAACTATATTAGAAGTAGTGAGTATAGTAACACAGATAAAACAATTGGAACCGAGATCTTTAGAAAAAGGGTAGGAACAAAATACGAGAGTTTGGGAATGGGCGATCTCCACCAACCGCTTTCTCATAGCGACGCATATCCCGGGTCGGTCGAACATTTTAGCAGTCAGGCTGAGTCGAACCATCCTCTCACCGTACGAGTGGTCTCTGAACCCCAGACTAGCGAAGCAAATCTTCCTCAAGTGGGGTCAACCTTGCTGCGATCTCTTCACGTCTCCTTCGAACGCAAAGTGCAGCGACTACTTCGCTCTAATTCCCCCACCAGGGGAATCCCCCAGGGACGCTGTGGTGCATGTTTGGCCATCCGGTCTACTTTATGCTTATCCCTCTCTTCCTCTAATGCTAAAATTATTGCAGAAAGCCCATCAGTTGGGGAGCAGAGTAATCCTCATAGCCCCATTTTGGCTTCGTCAAACCTGGTTCCCATGTCTATGGTCTCACCTAGTGAATCCTTCATGGATTCTAGATCCCACCCCGGATCTGATCTCTCACCCATTGGGTTTACCAACTCCAAATCTGGACAACCTCAAGCTCACTGCTTGGCTGATCCAGTTCCAGTAATATTTTGGGCTCCCGGTATCTCGTCCCCTGTTAAGGCTATTGTAGTGGCCGCTCATAAACCTTCTATGAGAAAGGTTTATAACAGCAAATGGAAACGCTTTACTATCTGGGCGGAGCATAGAAATTTGGATCACTTTACAGCTCCCATACCAGCGGTGTTAGAATTTTTGTTGACCTTATTCGACCAAGGTGCTAGCTCTTCCACGGTCAAAGTCCAGTTAGCTGCAATTTCCCATTATCATGTGGGAAGTGACCTCTGTTCCTTAGCATCTTCCAAATTATGTAAGACGTTCTTAAAAGGCACCTTCCTCTTAAGACCTCCGATGAAAGACGCAGTCCCTCCATGGGATTTAACTCTTGTCCCCCAGTCCTTGACTGGCCCTCCGTTTGAACCCGCAGTCACTGTGAATCTGAAATACTTATCTTGGAAGACGGCCTTTCTCATTGCTATCACTTCGGCCAGAAGGGTTTCAGAGCTTCAAGCCCTTTGCGGCAAACCACCGTACTTGGTCTTCCATAAAGATAGAGTTTCCCTCAGGACCAATCCCTCCTTCCTACCCAAAGTTGCTTCTGAGCCCAATATTAATCAATCTGTTAATTTGCCAGTTTTCTTTCCAAATTATCAAAACAAGGGTGAATATAAATTACATTCTCTGGATGTACATAGGCAATTGAGATTCTACTTGCACAGGACCGCTGAACATAGGCAATCTGAGCAGCTCTTTGTATCCTTTGCAAAACGCTCTTTGGGCAAACCAGTATCAAAAGTTACATTGTCCAGATGGATTTCCAAATGTATACTCTTTGCATATAAGAGGTCTGGTAGACATGAACCTGAAAGAGTCCACGCTCATTCTACCTGATCGATCTCTACTTCTGCTGCCTTTTGCTCCAGAGTCTCTCTGGATGACATTTGTTCAGCAGCCACTTGGGCTTCATCACACACTTTCAATAACCATTACAAGTTGGATCTAATTTCCAGAGGGGAGCATCCTTCGGCTCTGCAGTGCTCCAGAATATCCTTCCATGAGGACCTCCCAAATTTGGGTAGCTGGGGGGACACTGTCCCACAGGTTGATGGACAAATGAAGTTAACTACTTCAGATAAAGAAGCTATGTACTCACCATAGCATTCCATCTGAGTAGGTAAACTTCATTTGTCAGCAGCCAACCCCCCTCCATCCCCCTAACCTATAGTGCGTCCTAGAAAGTTTCCTTGTCCTTTTCTCTGGATAACACCAGGTTAGGAGTTGCAGGTGATCTTTTGTTGTAATATGCTGTTTTACCACAGCAAACTCGATCTGAGGTCAGAGAGGGATGGCAGGGGATTATGGGTAAGGGGAGGAGCTTGGAGCTCGGATCTTAGCTGTTTGAAGCTGCCGGCTCAGATCCAATATGGATCCGATACCCACAGGTTGCTGACAAATGAAGTTTACCTACTCAGATGGAACGTTATGGTGAGTACATAACTTCTTTTTTCTAGTACCTTGGTTCCTTTACCAGCTTACTCCAATAGATTTTAGCCTGTTTCCTGTATCCTTATTTTCAGTCATCCCTATAGGCAGAATCTGCTTTTTCATTTCCATGTTGGTTTAGTCCTTAGTGTACTTTCTGCTACTTTATAAATGTAATAATTTGTATGACTCTTGTTAATGATCTGCATCCAAATTCCCACTCTTTCTTGAATTATCCCCTGCTTCTTTATCTTCCCTTTCCACTTATACACAACAGGAGCAGAAAACTGTAATTCTAATAACCTTAACAGTGTAACTGTAAAATATCCCGTCAAATCAGGTAATCCTAATCATCCTTGCTCTTTTGGAAGGATCAGCTTATCCCACATGATTTTTGCCCTCTTCCCTTCCGGATAAAACATTCAACTCTTTATTAATTAGTATCCACAATGTCTCCTCTGTTTATTAAAAATATACCTGGCCTGTGTGTAAAACTAAAGAGATTAAAAACATTTTACTTTTTGTATTTTGCTATCCATATCATTAAGCAAGAGCTTCCTATTTTTCAGTTTTGTATTAGCTTTTATTCAGTCTCATTCCACATACCCTGAGCTGCCATAACAGAATCCTTTTAAACCCATACTCCTAAATTCTTCATTTTATTATGTCCCCATAAATTTAGGTATTACCAAACCAAATCATGTTGGTACATAGTTCACAGCTATAGCTTTGTTTTATCTTCATTAAAAAAAAAAAAAAAAAAAAACGAACTATCACAGAGTGTTCCACAACACTGAGATGTTTCTTTCTGGTTCTGTCAGGTACAAAATAATATAGTATACATATAAACCCAACTTTTCTTGAATACCTTGCCAGTTATGTCCGTGAATTTCTGAGTCCCTTATTTTATTTGCCAGTGCTTGAAAATATAATACAAATTACAAAAGGGAAAGAGGACACCCATGCCTGGTTCCTCAGACAGATCTTATCAGAGAGGAACCCTCCCACTTTGATTTTTGCTTCCGATCCTTGTTATATCCTCCTAATTAACCTTAACATTGCATCAAGAAATACAAATGCTGCCATTGCCCTACTTATAATATCCCAGCTTACTTTTGAGTGCTTTCTCTAGATCAGGACCCACTAATGACAGCAGTTTTTTTCTTACATTCTGCTTCCCTCTGGATCGTCATTGTTCTGTTGATGCTGTCAAATTTCTGCCTCACCTATACAAAATCTCATTGATTCATGTATTTCAATTTTGATGACAGCTTTGCCATTATTTGGCTTTTATAGACAAATACACTTTATAATCATGGTTTAAAACTGAGCCTATATAAAGCTAGATCTGAAGAGTCTTTATCGTCTTTAGGTACTACAGCCACAGCAGCTTTTTTTCAAGGATGTTGGTGCTTCCCCTCATTTTGAAATACTGTTAAATAAAATTTTCCAGATCTTTATCACTTTCTTCCCTCCTCGCTTCCAAACTTCAACTGGGAATGCCATCTATTCCTGGAGACTTTCCTGCAGATTGATTATACATCACCATTTTTATGTCTTCTCTTCCTATCTTAACTATTAATTATTGAGTCTCATTTACCTCTAACCTTGGCATATACAAGTCTTCCGTAAATATTTCCATTTGTGCTTTTTCTTGATTTCTCCACTTCTCTGTTCTGTAGAAATGCTCATAAACTTTCCGAAATCTTTCTAATGCCGTTACAGGGTAACTAGTTATTTTTCTTGTTATAGGCTTCTTAAGTTTAACAACCACCCTTTGTACGTTATGTTGCCTTAGTTGTTGTACCAAAAGTTTTAATGCTCTTGAGTTGTCAAAAAAACAGTTGCCTAACAGTAACCTTTCTAAACTCATACACCCTTTAGCACACTCAATTGCTCTTCTTACTATTATGCAATACCTTAATCTTTATCAGCCCCTCTAAATAATTCTTGTTACTTCTTAACTATATCTTTTTCTTTTATCTCTACCATATTTTTAACTCCACTTTCGTTGTATTCCCTTCACTAGCTGTAATTTCTGGGGTATTTTTCTATGTTCCGTAATAACGCCCGAATAATTTCCACTACCCATTCCTTAAATTCCTCTGTTCTTAATAAGTAGATGGGGAAGCAGCAGTATCTTATCTTTACTTCATCACCCTGAATTTTTATCTTTGCAATTATAGGCTTGTGATCAGAAATAGTTATTGGACGTGTGTTAATGTTCTCAATTAAATGCACTTTATTGGAAATATAATTTCTGTCTAATCTAGCCCAGTTATTTTACCTTGGGGAATATGTAAATTCTTCGAGTTCCTACTACTGAATTCATGTCTTCATTATCAAAATTTTCATAAATTTCTTAAAAATCTGCCCTCTTTTGTTATAGTTTCCCTTTTTCCCCCAGATAGATCCTCATTGTTGCAAATCAAATTCCATACCCTACCTGTAGGTAATATTCCTGCTGGAAGCTGATTATTTCTCCCCAACAATTTTAAACTCCATAATAGCAATTTTAGGTTAATTTAAATACATGCCAGAATAATGCTTGTCCTTTGCCAGTAGCCCCTTCCTATCACAAATATGCATTAATATCTTTTTTTTTCTTTTACTTTTGGAGCTCCTTTGGTAATTAAAATAAGTGCTTCCCTTTTCTTTGTCCCTGATATTCTGCTGAATATCTATCTTGAAGTCCTTTCTTTATCAAATTCCATGCTAGTTTTTTCCAAGTGTGTCTCCTGTAGCATTTCTATTTACATTCTGCATTTCTAAATATAATTAAATATTCTTTCATTTTTTACTATAATTGTGAGACTATTCACATTCCAAGATAATATAGAAGGTGTCACCATTATGATAAGAAGTCATTATTCCCAGCTGCTATGCATGGCATCTTTTTTTAAAATGTCCTTTTCCAGCTTTTATGATGCATACAGCCACCTTCATAATACTTTTGTTTTAATGAAAACCCTCAGACAAAAAACAATCACACCCCCAGAACACCCTCGTAACCTATTAACTTAATACAGACACACAAAACTGTGTACATCTTCAGATAATGAAGTTTTACCCTCCTAATAGGAACAATTGTCCCAAAATAGACAGCTGCAAACACTGGCCTTAATTAACTTAAAATTTAATTTATTGGTGTCTGTTCTTTTTTCATCTTTATTCCCCTCCCAGATGTGAAAAAAGAAGTTGTGTGCTTTCAGAAAACATTAACTTTTAGCCTTGAAGAAACCAGTGTTCTTGCTTTTTATTACCTTTATCGGCTTGACTGCATGGAAACATAAGAAAAAAATGCAGATGTTCTTTGTGTTTCACTGTTGCAGTCATTACATTAGGGTAATCTGCTGGCAGGTTGCCCTCAGTCGGCCAGAATAACAAAGTCTTGGGTCCTGCGTCGGTTGCTGTCTCCTCTTCCATGACGTCGGGTCATCAGGGGTATAAAACATGCAGCCGTCGAAATTTTGTTCAGTCTTTCTTGCCCGCGCGGTGCCTGAAGCAGAAGCAGTTGGCAAGTGCTGGTCAGCTGACTCCTGAAATTTTCGCTTTCGAGTTTTAGAACTGAAGTCTTCAATTAAAGCTAAGTACCCCATTGGGGAAACTTTTTCTTGCTCCTTACCAATGTTAGTAAAAGTTAATAATTTCATTACTTGTGGGAAGCAAATACCTCATTAGGATTTTCATTTGTACTGTATTCCTTGCCTAGGCCCAGATCATAACGTGGCTTGCTGTCAGTTCTGTGCTAGATTTAACCAACTCACTATTAAACGGTATATTTTTGCTTCAAAATATTTTGGATCCAGATTTAAATACCCTGAAATGTCATTGGATAGCAGTCCGACTACCGGAGTTCACAAAAAATACAAAGAAAAAGACAGAGACAGACCGTCGAGGTCCAAAACCGACGACAAAGCTTCTCCTAAGCCAGTCGCTGGTTCGCCGGTACTCAGTGATGCGCTTTCGCAGCCCCTGATACCCGGTACTTTTGAGTCGCAGGCCTCTACCAAGACCCATGTGGAGTCCGGTATGCCGCGAGATTCTCAGAGTATTGAACCCGTGGATGTCTCTCCCTCGGATGGGTCTGGAGCCGCTGAGCAGGCACCGGCTTCTGAGGGTGTTTTCAGGCTTCAACATTTTTATATAAAACCGACGCCAACTACAAAAACAACTTCTAAGTCTAAAAACATGACATATGAGTCACGTGCTCAGGCCCCTATGCCTAAAAAAACAGATGATTAAAATGGCTGAGGACTTAATTACCTTGATCAGGGGTGCCCAATCCCCCCTGCTAAGAGGCCTAGGCAAGACACTGATTATGAATCTTCAGATCAGGTTTCTATTTCTTTTGATTCCTCTTCTGATCAGGAATTTTCTGTACCACCCTATGAGTATTCAGATGCAGAAGAATCCATCCCATCTGCATCTCCTCCTGAGGATTATTCTTTTGGAGAAACCTTTCATTCTTTAAGGGAACATTTTTATTGGGAGAGTCAGGATTTCTCTGAATCAAAAAAAGAGGCTTAGGGAGTTCCTTCTTCTTCCTCAGCATAGGCCTTTGGCTATACATCCTGTATTAGACATTGTTGATGTGTTTTGGGAATCAAGCATGGCTCCTGATTCCCTGCCTCCGGCTCCTAGTAAGCCAGACAGATATTACAGGGTTCCTGACTCCCACAAATTTTTATTCAAAAATCCTGCTGCTGATTCAGAAACTATCTCACAGGGTCCCAAAGGTGTAAAGGCCTCTACAGTCAAAAATTCTACCCCCTCTGATAGAGAGTCCAGGGCGCTGGATAGATGGGGAAAGAAGGTTTATACGTCTGCAACCTTGGCAATTAGGGCCTTAAACTACCAGTTTCATATGCTTAAATATCAACAGCATGTTATGGGCCTATTGAAACAGAAAATGATGATCTTTGTGCGGAAAATAAAGAATTACAGGAATTATTGCATGCAGCAGAACAGGTTGGAAAGCATTCTTTGCAATGTAGTATCTGAAGTAGGAACTTCATTTGTCAGCAACCTTTGGGATACGGATCCGATCTCGGATCCGAGCCGGCAACTTTTACCACAGCATAGATCCGAGCTCCTAGCTCCTCCCTTTACCCATAATCCCTTGCCAACCCTGACTGACCTCAGATCTAGTTTGCCGTGCTTCAAGCCTACAAGCTGGATTTCGAGCTCCTGGTAGTTCAGTGAATTTTGTGAGAAAAACTTTGCCTTTTTTATTACTTTCTCTTGAGTGAGTGTGTACGACTGTTCAGGTTACCTCTTTTATATCTTTTGTGTAAAATTTTTTCCTCCCTACCCTCGCTGGTTCGTAGTGTGTGTTTGTGGTGTGTGTAGGGGCCTAGTGAGTGTGTTTTCTGTACACCATGTCGGAGGCCCCTAAAGCCATCTTTTCAAAATGCACCGAGTGTGGCCATAAGCTTTCACTGGCAGATGGCCACACCGGGTGTGTTAGGTGCCTTGGGGTTGAACACCTCTCTTTGGGATGCGCGATTTGCGCAGCGTACAACCCCAGGGCACTTAAGGACCGGAGGTCGAAGCTGATCCTGGCAGGCCTTTTGCCCCTGGACTCGGCTCCGGCCTCCGGTTCTTCTGTGGCCGCTACCCAGCCCTCGGTGGTAGCCACCTCTGTCTCCCTCCGGTCGGGACTCAACCTCCCGTTTTGGCTCTGGAGGAGAGGGAGGCCGGAAAAACCAAAAGGAAGGAGAAGCACCATAAGCTGCGCCGCCCGCCAAGCGGGCTTCTCCATCCAGGGCTTCTGGATCACCTCCTCCTCGGCTCCGGTCCCCTTGTTTTTCACCGGGACCCGGGGAGGAGGGGACCTGGTCCCCGTCGAGGTCATCGAGGCGACACTCTAGGTCTGCCTCGGTGGCCTCGTCGAGGTCCACCTTCAGTATGTCAGATGCAGACATGGACCGGATGATGAGGAGGTTCATCCAGGCCCAGCTGCAGATGGGAGTGCTCTTGCCTCCCCCCCCCCTCCGGGGGGGAGCTCGACCCCATTTTTTGCTCCAATTGCTCCTTCTCCGTCCTGCTTCCTGGGTTCGGAGCATTCGGAGCCGAGCCGCGTCGGATCCGGGGGTGGCTCGGAGCCGATAGTACTGATTTCTTCGGCTCCGACAGGTCCCTCGAGTTTGTCGGATCCAACCTCTCGGAGCCGTGGCCTGAGCTTCGGATCCGAGAGACTTTGTGTGACTTCGGCTCCGTCCCGGTCGGAGCACACGGGTCCTTCAGATCCGAGGGTCTCGTCCCTGGATCCGGTCCCCGCTTCGGATTCGAGTGGGAGTCGACTCTCTGAGCCTATCGAGAGTGGCTCCCCCTCGGCTTTCGTGGTGGTGGAGAGGGCACTGTTGAGTGCATCCGGACCTCTGGTCCTGGCTTCGGCTCCCCCCTGCACTCCCTCTCAGCTGGTCCGGGCTCCCATCACCCGGCCTTCGGGACAGCCTGCTTCAGCGTCTCTGGGTGTTCCTTTGGAACGTGATATTGCTGGTGAGTCTTCCTCGGACAGCCCCCCCGAGGAGGTCCCTCACAAAGCCAAGTGTAAGAGGAGGCACGTGGACTCACCCGAGTCCCTTACGGAAGATACGGACTTAGATGAAGGGGAAGGCTCCCCAAGGTCACCCCCCGAGGATGTCTCCTTTGGAGACATCATGGAAATGCTCAGGATTAGGGGAGGGTGGTCTGCCCCCAATGCTTCCTCCGATGAGTCCGTATTCCTGGAGGCGTTCGAAGCAGGGCCATCTATCTCTTGGGTGTCCCCTCCCCCCGACCCCCTGGTGGACCTTATTTCCACCAGGGTTTGGAAGGAGCCGGACACTGTAGAGCCAGTCCCCAAGCGCCCGGATAGAATCCTGAGTCCCCCTGCTGAAAGAACCCACTGGAGCAGAGGTCCCCCCGTGGATGCCATGTTGGTGGTGGCGGCCACCAAGAGAGAGTTGGCTCAGGAGAGCTCTGCGGTCCAACCGCCGAGTAAGGACTCTCAAGCGATGGACCGCCTTGGGAAGCGGGTCTTTAGTTCAGCAACCTTCTCCATGAGAGCGCTGAACTATATGGCACACGTCATCCGGATGCAGCGAGATCTAATAAAAGAATACGCTGCATCCCCCCCCAGAGTCCATGTCGGAAGGAGACAAGCAACTGTACTCCTCCCGAATGTCTACTCTACGTTCAGTTTCCAACACTTCTATGCGGCTCTTGTCTCACGCCACTGAAGGAGCCGCTAGAGCTGGCGGAGCCGGCCTGGTAATTAGGCGCCAAGCCTGGCTCCGACATTGTGACTTCTCGGAACCCTTTAAGGCGTCGTTCGCGAATGCCCCCTTTGATGGTTCTGCACTGTTTGGCAAAACCATTCGCGACACTTTAGTCCAGAGCGAGAAAGACAGGAAGACGTCGTCTGCCATCGGAGTCCGCTTCTCTGCTCCCCAGAGGTCTTTTTCCAAGAACCAAAAGGGTCAGAAGAAGATGTGGTTCCGAAAATCGCATCAGTCCCAGTCTGCTCTGGACAACCAGTCCTCTCATAGAAGAGGAGGACAGGGAGGACGCCGCCCAAGAGGCAGAGGGGGTCCCAGAAATGTTGGGTCCAGAGAACCTTTCTCTGAGAGGCCCACGCAGAACCCCTGAGGGGTTGCCGGGCTGCTCCACTCTGCAGGCAGTCGGGGGGCGTCTTTCGAAGCACCTAGCTATGTGGGAGTCCATAACAACAGATAGCTGGGTGCTTCGTATCATATCCAGAGGTTACCAAATTCCCTTTATTGTAACCCCCAAAACCAAAAGCCTCCCCAACGTACCACCCAATCAAAGGGAGGCGGCTGCTACAGAAATTCAGCAGCTTTTGCAAAAAAGAGCCATCCAACCCGTCCCCCCAGATCAGTTCATATCGGGGTTTTACTTCAGGTTCTTTCTGGTGCCAAAAAAGACGGGGGACTTGAGATCCATTCTCGATCTCTCTCTCCTGAACCTGGCAGTACCCAAAGAAAAGTTCCAAATGGTCACTCCACAATCTATTCTCCCCCTATTACGGGAGAACGACTGTATGTGCTCAATAGACCTCAAGGATGCGTACTACCACAGTCTGGTGGACAGACCCTCCAGGAGGTTCCTCCGTTTCCGGCTGGGAGCCAGTCACTTTCAGTTCAGGGCCCTTCCCTTCAGTCTCACCTCAGCCCCCAGGGTGTTCACCAAAGTCTTGGCGGTTATAGTGGCCCACCTGAGGCTTCAGGGAATTCAGGTCTTTCTGTACCTCTACGACTGGCTCCTCATCGCCCCAAACAAGGCATCTGCTCTGTTCAGGCAGGGATTATTTCCTCAACCTTGCTCCACGTCTAGGGTTGACTATCAACATGGCCAAATCCTCTCTGGTCCCTACACAGGTAATAGATTTCATAGGGGCGAGATTGGATTCCAGAATAATGCTTGCCTTCCTGACTCCCGATCGGCTTCAGAACCTGAGGTTGCATGTCCAGGCCATTCTCAGACTTCCTGCTCCACCGGTGGAATTAATCCTGTGGGCTCTAGGGTCCATGGCGGCAGCTATTCCTCTGCTGCCCTTAGCTCGTCTAAATATGAGGGTCCTGCAGTGGACCCTCCAGGTACAATGGTCCCTGTCTCGCAACCCCCTGTCCCATCCTATTCCCCTAAGCAGGGCTTGCAGAGGGTCACTCATGTGGTGGCTCCAGTCCCTGAGTCTCCACACGGGACGACCATTCTCGATGCCTCCCCCATCGCCACAGGGACCACGGACGCCTCTCGCCTGGGGTGGGGTGGGGGACTGTTCAGGCAGAACGGTCCAAGGCACGTGGAACGACACGGAGACCGCCTTGCATATCAGTGTCCTAGAGATGAGGGCGGTGCTTTTGACGTTGCAGGCACTTCACAGCCTTCTTCTGATTGGGACGATTGCAGTGCAAACGGACAACATGTCGGTTGTCTGGTACATCAACAAACAGGGGGGAACCAGGTCTTATCCTCTTTGTCGCGAGGCCACGAGAGTGTAGGAATGGGCGGTATCCAACAACCGCTTTCTCATTGCAACGCACATTCTGGGATGGTCCAACATTCTAGCAGACAGGCCCAGTCATTCGATTCTGACTCTGTACGAATGGTCTCTCAATCCTCTAGTAGCGAAAAAATATTTGCCCAATGGGGGCAACCGTGTTGCGATCTTTTTGCCTCTCCTTCAAATACCAAATGCAACAGTTACTTCGCTCTAATCCCCCTTCAGGGGGAGTCCCTGAGAGACTCTCTAGTACATGCTTGGCCTCCCGGTCTCCTTTACGCTTACCCTCCATTGCCCATGATGCTGAAACTCTTACAGAAAGCCAGTCGGCTGGGGAGCAAAATGATCCTCATTGCCCCATTCTGGCCTCGTCAAACATGGTTCCCGTACCTGTGGTCTCACCTGATTCATCCACCATGGATTCTGGATCCACTTCTGGATCTCATTACTCACCCTCTGGGTCTTCTGGCCCCCAACCTGGTCAACCTCAAGCTGACTGCTTGGTTGCTCCAGTTCCACTCCTGATAAGGACTCCTGGAATCTCCTCACCAGTCAAAGCCATCCTAGTAGCAGCACATAAACCTTCCACCAGAAGAGTCTGTCTAGGTAAGTGGAAACGTTTCTCCATCTGGGCGGAGCACCATCACTTGGATCCTTTCACAGCTCCTCTTACGTCGGTTTTGGATTTTCTAACTACCCTTTTTCATCAAGGGGCTAGCAGCTCTACAGTCAAGGTACAACTAGCAGCGATTTTGCATTATCATGTAGGGCATGAATCGGATCCTCTAATTACTTCCAAGCTTTGTAAAGCTTTCCTCAGGGGTACCTTCCTTCTCAGACTTCCGGTCAGGGAGGTAGTACCCCCATGGGATTTGTCTTTGGTTCTCCAAGCCTTGACTAGCCCCCCTTTTGAGCCGGCGGCTACGGTTGATCTTAAATACCTCTCTCGGAAGACGGCCTTCTTGGTGGCCATTACTTCAGCTAAAAGGGTCTCTGAGCTTCAGGCTCTATGTGTTAAACCACCGTATTTAGCCTTCCATCAAGTACCTCAGGATCAATCCGTCCTTTCTGCCCAAGGTATCTTCGGAAGCTAATATTAATCAATCTATTAATCTTCCTGTGTTCTTTCCCAATTACCAGAACAAAGGAAAGTACAAACTGCATTCCTTGGATGTGCACAGACAATTACGCTTTTATATTCATCAAACTGCTGGTCATAGGCAATCTGACCAGTTGTTTGTCTCCTTTGCCAAAACAAGTTTAGGCAAGTCAATTTCTAAAGTTACACTATCACGGTGGATAGCTAGTTGTATCCTCTTAGCGTATCAGAGTTCGGGAAGGCCTGCACCTCGGGAAGTCCGAGCTCATTCTACTAGGGCCGTCGCTACTTTGGTGGCTTTTAAATCTAGGGTTCCCTTAGATGATATTTGTTCCGCAGCCACTTGGGCCTCATCTCATACCTTTATCAGCCATTACAAACTGGATGTTGTCTCCAGAGGTAGGGCATCCTTTGGCTCTGCAGTGCTCTGGAATATTCTTCCATAAAGGCCACCCAGGATTCAGGTAGCTGGGGACTCTGTCCCAAAGGTTGCTGACAAATGAAGTTCCTACTTCAGATTAAGAAGTTATGTACTCACCATAACGTTCCATCTGAGTAGGTATCTTCATTTGTCTGCAACCATCCCCCCCTCCTTCCCCCTGACCTATAGGATCTGTCTTGGACAAGCCCCTTCCGGGGCACAGTAACAGTGGTTATATCGGGCAAACTTGATCTGAGGTCAGTCAGGGTTGGCAGGGGATTATGGGTAAAGGGAGGAGCTAGGAGCTCGGATCTATGCTGTGGTAAAAGTTGCTGGCTCGGATCCGAGATCGGATCCGTATCCCAAAGGTTGCAGACAAATGAAGATACCTACTCAGATGGAACGTTATGGTGAGTACATAACTTCTTATTTGATTCCTTGGAGGCCTGTTGCAGGGCCACAGTTACTGGATCTGTGATTAGAAGGCATGCCTGGCTCAAGGAGCAAAGTCTGCCTGATCATGTTAAAGCTAAATTGTTGGATGCCCCTTTCCAGCATGATACTCTGTTTGGTAATAAGGCAGAAAAGGTTTTAAAGAAAATGGAAGACAAAGCTAAATCTATGCAAACTGTAAGATTTCTTACAAGTACAGCCACCTAGATCCAGTAGGCACTGGCCTACTAAACATTGATCCTTTCCTGTGTCCAACAGAGCCTCTCTGGTCAAATCCAGGCCCTCAAAAGGCTCTAGATACCAATCACAGGGTTCTTATAGGTCAAAGCAATGGGGTGCCTCCATCTCCAAATCTGGAGGAAATAAAGCACAACCCTACAGTAAGCAGTCTCAATGACTTCCCTCTAGCATCACCAAGCACTTATCTTTTGGCAGCCTCCTTGGGGGGAAAATTAGCACTTCATGCTCAAAAATTGGCAGTTAATTACCCAGGACAAGTGGGTATTAAACATAGTATCCCAGGGGTACAGATCTCATTTCCATACTTTGCCAATTCCAAACGGTTGGCCAGATCTGCCACAAAATCAATGGGCAGATGCTCAGAAACAAGTCACGTCCCTCATGGATATGGGGGCTATTCAACCAGTACCAGAACAGGAAAGAGGACAAGGTTTTTATTCAAGACTGTTCTTGGTACCCAGAAAAGACGATGCCTGGCATCCAATACTGGACTTATTGATTTTGAACATGTTCCTGGACATTCCAAAATTCAAAATGCTGACTTTACAACAGCTGCTGCCCATGCTGGGCAAGAACGTTTGGTTAGTGACTCTAGACTTAGGAGGCATACCTGCATATCCCAATAAGGGAGTTGTGCAGAAGATACCTCCGCTCCAAGGCAGGTTTTATGCATTACCTATTCTCTGCACTGCCCTCTGGCTTATCTACTGCGCCCAGGGTCTTTACAAAGTGTCTGGCACCAGTAATTGCATTTTGCAGACAAAGAAGCATACAAACCCATCCTTATTTGGACGACTGTTTCATTCAAACAGAAAACAAGGACATTCTTCTTCAACATCAGACATTTGTAAAAAGGCTTCTAACATGCCTAGGGTACACAATAAACAAAAAGAAATCACAACTGGTACCCTCTCAAAACATTACATTCCTGGGTGCAAGCTTGAACACAGCTGCCCAGATGGCTTACCTTATGCCAGACAAACAAAGGCAACTGACTATATACTTCAAACAAATGGCAACAAAAGCCCAGTTATCTGCAAGACAAATTCTGCAGGCTTTGGGGTTCATGGCATCCTGCATCCTACTAATTCCATATGTAAGACTGCATATGAGGAAACTTCAGTGGTACCTAAAAAGCTTATGGAGTCAACATTGTCAGTCTGGAAACAATGATTCCACTCATTCACTGCCTACAACAGGAGTTTCTTTGGTGGGCAGAGACATGTCACCAAAACAAGGGACTGTCATTCACTCTACCCCCTGCCACTCAAACCCTAACTACAGACGCATCAGACTATGCTTGGGGGGCCCACCTGGCGGGAAGATGCATTCAGGGTATATGGAGCCCAAACCAAATGCATCTACATATCAACCATAAAGAGATGCTAGCTGTTAAGAATGCCCTGACAGCCTTCAAGGACTTGCTTCGTCCAGGACAACTACTGATGAAGATGGACAACACCACGGTTATGTGGTACATAAACAAGCAGGGGGGTACACATTCCTACCCCCTTTGCAGACTAGCCATGGCATTGTGGGACACAGCCTTGACTTACCAAGTACATCTTCAAGCTCAATTTCTGCCAGGAAAACAAAATACTCTGGCAGATGACCTAAGCAAAAATCTTATGGACCCTCACGAGTGGAAACTGGATCCACAAGTCTTCAGCATGGTAACACAGAGATGGGAGAACCCTGACATAGATCTGTTTGCCTCTCCCCAAAATCATCAACTGGACAAATTCTGCACAAGGACTTATCACAGTCAAGCATGGAAAGTGGATGCCCTGTCCTTCAGTTGGAAAAACCTGTCAGTCTATGCCTTTCCTCTTCTGCCTCTTCTCCCTAGGGTCTTACTAAAGACCAGACAGGAAAAAAACAAAAATTATCCTAATTGCTTTGGACTGGCCTCGCCAGCACTGGTACTCAATTATAAGGAATATGTCTCAACTCCCTCCTTGGTACTTGCCTCAAATACCTTATCTACTGTCTCAGCAGAACAATCAAATTCTTCACACTCAGCTCCAAACTGTGAACCTGGCAGCATGGCTGATCATGTAATTATTCAAACAACACCTCTCAGTAAATTTGTTATGAATGTCATCTTGGAAGCCAGAAGGCCTAGTACTAGAAAATCTTATGCTAATAAATGGAAGAGATTCTGTGCTTGGAACCAAGCACAAGGAACGGGCTCAGCAAAACCAAATATCCCTCAGATTTTACAATACTTTACTGAGATGCTTGACAAGGGCCTATCTTTCTCTTCAATAAAAATCCATGCCTCTGCCATTTCCGCTCATTACAACACGGAGCCTCCTATCTTCTCTCATCCTCTGCTAAGGCAGTATCTTAGAGGGGCCAAAAATTAAAGGCCTCTCAGAAGATCACCAACTCCTGCTTGGGACCTTAATTTTGTGCTGGAAAAACTCACCCTGCCTCCTTTTGAACCAGCAGCTACTGCCGATATAAAGTTTTTATCTTGGAAAACAGCTTTTCTTTTGGCATTCACCTCAGGAAGAAGGGTTTCAGAACTACAGGCTCTCATGGTTGTGGAGCCTTTTTGTTATATTTCACCCGGACAGGGTGTCCCACAGGACCAGTCCTTCCTTTATGCCTAAGGTGGTATCCAATGTGGCTCTTAACCAAACTATTCACCTGCCAACATTTTACCCAAATCCGCAGAACAAGGGGGAGCAGATTCTGCATTCATTGGACGTACACAGACAACTTAAGATTCTACTTAAATAGGACCAAATCTCTAAGAAAGTCTGAGCAACTACTGGTGGCATTTGCATCAGGATCAGAGGGGAAGGCTATATCAAAGCAGACTGTTTCTAAGTGGATAAGCCACTCCATTCGTTTCTGCTACTTGCATCATGGTAAAACTGTACCCAAGGGAATCAGGTCACATTCCACCAGAGCTGCCTCTACTTCAGCAGCCTTTCTCAGAGGAGTTCCAACTAAAGACATTCTAGAAGCTGCTACTTGGAGCTCTGTCTATACCTTCACAAAGCATTACCATTTGCCTCTCTTTTCTAAATCCAGGGCAGGCTTTGCCACTGCAGTTCTGCAGGGCCTTATAGCCGCTCCTTTAGTTCCATCTTCCCATCCATAGCTTTGAGATTCTACCCAAATGTAATGACTGCAACAGTGAAACACGAAGAACATAGTATAGTTGTGTACAGTTATCATAAATGTAGATGTTCAGAAAATGGGCTACCAACACTCAACACTCTCTTGGGAATTTATGATCCTACATATTCCCCCAGATAATTTAGACAAATCAAAAAGGAGCATAATCATGAATATTTGTTTATTAATGAAACTATACATAGCTTCAAACTGGTTGAACCCGACCCAGACATCTTAGGAAAATTTTAGAACATTAGCAATAAGACACATATTAGCGCACAAATTGTTAACCAATGACCATAAGAAAAGCATAAATAATATTAAAATATGGGAGCAAATCTTTAATATTGTGTTGGCCTAGAGGTTCTTATCCACTGTTACTCAGGATATATAGTTCTAAGACAGATTCAATCGTAGATTAGATATAGGTTGTAATAATAATACAGACTGATGGCTTTTTCATGTTGTATTTCCTTCTTAATAATTTGTGTTAATATACAATGTTTGTGTAACTTTTGGAAGCAATCATGTACATATTGTATATACATATTAGTGTGTAGTTATGTAGTTGAAAAATAATAAAAGACGGATTATTGAAAAAAAAATAAATGTAGATGTTCGAGTGTATTCACTGTTGCAGTCCGGGTTACCCACCCGCCATCCCCCTTTTCTATAACTTCTCTTTCCTTCACTATACTCTAAAGCCTTTGTGGTGTATTTGCTTTTAGATGAAGGTAAAGTTTAGGTTGCTAAAAGTGCATTTTTATTTATTGCGATTTAGTTAGATATATATATATATATATATTTTGCTCCCCATTTGGGGGGCACCTGACATCTGGGGCAAGAAAAACTGAATAAAATGGCGCTGGCTGCATGTTTTATACCCCTGACGACCTGACGTCATGAAAGAGGAGACAGCAACCGACGTAGGACCCAAGACTTTGTTATTCAGGCCGACTGAGGGCAACTTGCCAGCAAATTACCCTAATGTAATGACTGCAACAGTGAATACACTCGAACATCTGCATTTATGGTAAGTGTACACAACTGTACTTTCTCAGCTGCATGCTTTTAAAAACATGCTGAAACATTTAGTGTTAAAGGAAAACTTAATTTAATTCACTGTTCTCGGATTTACTTGTTTCCACTTAAAACGTATTTGATTAAGTTAATCCACCTATGCATAAGTAAGTAAAAATATATCATTTCTACATATATTATGATCTGTCTACTTTTGCACCCCTTCCCCCACCTCAGCTTCCCAAAATGATAGCCTTTTAACTTAAACATGCTTTTGCTTAGCCTTTTCTCTTTTTTTGTATTGTAATGCTTACATTTCTTAATTCTAAAAAAGAAGAAAGAGACTAAAAGATACCTGTTTACTTTAATAATCACATACAAGAACTAAAAATGCTTTGCTGTAAAACATGCAATGCTATCATGAAGAGTTTCATAGAAATACTTCTAAGAACAGCAACATTGTTTTGCTTAACAGTTGCCCTTTTTCTTCTTCTTTGCCTCCACTCAGTGTCCTTCCAAAAGTTAATGACTCGAAATGAGGCAAATACCTTTAAGTTTTCCGCTAGTTTAACAAAGTCAGCTTAAATCCAGTCTTTTTCATTTTTTTCTTATACAGCGTATTTCACAGATGCACTTGTTCTTTGCAATCTCACATTTCCATTTATTCACTGATTTACAAGTTGCTGGTCGTCTAATTCGTCTCTATTTCTGAACTCCAGATTCTGTTTTAATTACAAGGTACTCCCAATTCCTCTAGTCAACTTGCGTTATTTTCTCTCTCCTTTGGAACAGTGTAAACGATTTCATTGGCAATGTCTGTGTGCTTTATTATCAGTAGAATGAGAAGCAGAGTCCCTTTTTGTTTGATGGCTCACCTTTTTTTGGACAAACTTTTGTATTGCCTCCTTAGCCTTTTCTGCATCAAACAATGACTTTGATCTTCCAGGAAGAATATTCTGTAGAGACAGCAGCTTGAATCTTACACCTGTCTGTTGACATTCTCTGATTGCTGGAGTAAATTTCTTTATCTTCTGCCATGTGTACAATGAATAATCACTCTACTGTCTCCAACTTTTAATACTTTGCCATTTTGCCACAGTTTTGTCACAGTCACTGGTAGGTTTGCATCTTTACAAGTCTTGGCTGCTTTGTTATGGCCAAATTTGGAGCATGTACACATGGTGTGCCTTTTCAATTAATAGTTCCTGCTGTGGAATACCAGTCCAGTTGCTTATTTATTTCTTCATAAAATTAATACAGTGTGCTCTTTCTAGTTTCTGTGGTACAGCAGAAAATCTCAGATATTCCTACATGCTCTGTTTGCTAATTCTACCATTTTTTTAAACATTTCTTTTTCAACAGTCTCATACTCGGGTAGGATTTTCTTCATTTTGACCTGTGATATTTTCAGTTTTATCAATTCATCTGAATATTTGTTAAAGGTTATTCCATTTTCCATATTTGAGTTGATATGCTCCAGCAGTGTTTTATTTAATTTAATCAGCTCTGAGCACATTTGACTTATTTCTTCCTCTAGATTACTAGAAGCTATGTCTTGCACCAAAGCTGGAGCTTGAACTGCTTTTTGCTGAACAGCTCCAGGATTCTTCCCAATGTGTGTTTTCTTTGTCTCCTGTCTTAGTTTCTTCCTTGCTGGCATCCAGGCAATGTGCTTAGTAGCCAGTGAGTAAATTTACTAAACGTGACAGACTTTCTGGCCTCTGTCTTTCAATTTCTTTTTTTTCCACTCTGAAAGAGCTGAAGTTAAGCTGTTTATCATTGTGCAGCCATCTTAGAAAGCCCTAATGTTATATCTTTCGGCGTTAAGCATGGGTGAACTCTTTTTCTCTTTATAGGCATGAAAGTCCTGAATATTTCAAGACAGACTGAAGACTTCCCTCCAAGTGGCTGACTGATCAGCAGTAAATTGTAGGTGTGGAAGGGAGCCCGAGCTTTGTGAAGCTGGCCATGTGTTGTATCCTAGCAGGATACAACCAATATAACCAAAAACTACTGCATCAGTGAGGGACATACCTCTCAACTGTACAGATTTTCACAGAATGTCCAGATTTTTGCCTCATAATTTTGGTCCGTTTCTCTTAAAATTGTGGCTTTCTTGCAAGTCATTGGAAAATCATTGAGGGTTGAAATCAGAAAGTAATGAGAGTTTCAGACTTCATACCCCCTCAAAAATTCATGCTAATGCAAAACCTGTTATTCTATAACTTTCTAAGTTTGTAAGAGTAATACTTTAAAAAGTCTCCCTCATTTTTGGGCCTTTGTCCCCCCATTATTTATGGCTTTGTCCAAATTTCATTCTCTAAGAGGTTGATAGGTATGGTGAGGAATCCAAACATTTCACATCACGGTAACTGCAACATGTACAACTGTACTTTTCTCTCTGCCCCAGGCACATAGCCAGAGGAGAGAGGATGAGATTTGTTAGGTTTTATAATGATTCTGCTAAACAGTGCTTGGTACTGCTAGGATGACAGCCTAGCACAATATCCTGTCCCATGGAACTAGTTTTCTTAGCCTTGGAAAAATGTTTAGGACTTGCTTGGAAGTGATTGGGGGGGGGGGGGTGCAGGAATGTTAATGTACTGTAGATAGTTTGTGGAAGATAGGGGAGTGAAATTTAAATTGAATTTGTTTGGTAACAAGTTGTCTTTGTCCTCTCAGGATGACTATGTGGTGTTATTTTGTATTAATTCTGAGCATTGTTGGGTATTTCTTGTAAGTTTCTTGACATATTTAAAGAAGGCCTTGTAAGTGTCCTTTGCTTTGGTGATGATTACTAGTTTGTACTTGCTTTTGGAAGATATGATTTTTTTTGTCTAAGTTTTCTGTTTTTCTTCTCGAGTTCTCGAGATGATGGATTGTTAAGTTTGCTTTTACGGGAATTAATGGACATGCTGCACCTCAGAAAATCCAAATCCCATTGAGCTACGCGCTCAAGAGACTTGAACCTCAGCATTGAAATAAATAGGACATGCTGGAGGGACAGATTCATAACCCAGAGGCTCCCTTCACTCTGGAATAAAATCCCAGTCCAGGTTAGGCAGAGTCCCTCATTGACTCTCTTCAAGAAGAATCTTGATGAGTGGATGGGAGATCGTAGGTTTACCCCGGGTATCACTTCTGTGTCACTGTTAGACAGAGGCACAGTATACTAACCTCGAAAAAGGGCATAGTAAAATTAATTTCTCACCCATTCAGATGCATATTTGTAGAGCTCCATAATGTCCCTTTCATGTGATCCAAAGAGGAGCATCTCAAGTTATTTATTCCCCTTTGTTCAATGATCAGGCCATATGTGTACTTAGGGAAGGACCCCGGTAACATTTCAGATCCTGGCACCTGATATTTCAAATCTGTCACTCTATCTTTGCTCAATCTGGTGAGTGAAGCATGTGTGTGTTTAACCGTGGAGTCACCTATATCCATGGTATTGCAAGAAGGGATAGACAGGTCTTGCTACCTTAAGGGCTTCTGCTAGCTAGTCTGTTACCCCTTTTTGTAGCTATGTTTTGCTTTCTATAATGTCAGAGGGTGCTGCATAGTGGTTTAGACCTACTGCAGCTGGGTGGGCTTGTAGGAGGTAAATCTGAGATTTTAGGCTGATGTCTAGACTTAGGATTTCTAAGAGGCTTGGGTAGAGATTTTTTTGTCGGTGTAGCACAGCTATGTGTTTACAGTATCTGGATGTTGCATAGGTATGGTTGATGTGAGACAGTGTTTAGCTCAATGGATGCAATTGGCTGGAAGAGGGACGGGTGCAGTTTAGTTAAGTATTTACACCTCTCACAGATGGAGTCTTCCAGGCTAAGTAGGGGTTCGTTTTCAGTGTACATGAGGCAGATTTTGCACTGCTTTAGGATTCCATATGTTATAAGGATAGCAATAGAATAGGTGCGGTTTAGTATGTTGTCTCTCCATGATGACCAGTGTTCCATGTGTTGCAGGTGTGTGCAGAAGTAGAATTTATTTGGTGACATGTTCATTGCAGATTTGTGCAGTTCAGTACAGCTGTTACCCAGTTGTGCAGATCAACACAGCTAAGAGAACTATCGTTAAAGCTCATGCAACAAAGTGTAAGCTGCTTAAGTAGAGTAGAAGTGGATAAGTGTCTCAGAGGAGTTAGAAGTCACCCTTTCAGCAGTAAAAAGCCAAAAGTATTTGTTTGCATGTAGTACCCACAGTGAAACTGCAACTGCAGCAGTGCTGCACCCAGCGCAGTTCAGCTCAATAATTAATGGACAAGAAAACAAAATAACAGTAATAAAAAAATGAAATATGAAGCCCAAATGGCTTAAGCTGCAAATATAAAAAAGTACTTTCCTGTCTTTGTTTTTTTCTTTTTACGAGGTACAGTTGAATCAGACAGTGAGGGCACATGGCACAGCTCTTTGTAGTTGAGCGGCGTGCCTCACTATAAACAGCTAGAAAAAAACAATAAAAAAACTATGATTAACAACTGAAATATGACGTCCACCTGCTCTAAGCTACTCTGGATCCACAGCAGTTCCAACTCCTACTTAGATGATTCACTTCTTGTACAAGATTGGCCCTAAATATGGCAAACAGAACATGCAAAGCAGAAAAACAGCTTACATTTAGTGTGTAAGTACAGTTACCAAAACATATTATCTGAAGTAGTTGACTTCATTTGTCAGCAACCTTTGGGATCCGGATCCGAGCCGGCAATCTTTCACAGCTTAGATCCGAGCTCCTAGCTCTTCCCCTTCACCCATATTCCCCTGCCATCCCTGACTGACCTCAGATCTAGTTTGCCGCGCTTCTGTCAGCAGCTAGATTTTTGAGCTCCTGGTTTGTAGGGTCTTCGGAGTGTTCAGTGAGAGTTTTAAAACTTTTTTATTATCTTTAAGTGTGCAAGAGTGTTTTTGTGATCAGGCTCCCCTTTTTAACTGATACCTTTTAGTTAAACTTACCCTCCCTCCCCTTTGCTGGTGCATAGCTTCTGTGTGTTTTGTGTTTGGGGCCTAACGAGTGGGTTTTTTTCTTAAGATGTCTGAGGCCCCAAAACCCATTTTTTCTAAGTGCACCGAGTGTGGCCATAAGCTCTCCCCAGCGGATGGCCACACTCGGTGTCCAGGCTCTTGGGGTTGAACACCTTTCCTCTGGGTGTTCCATCTGGGTGGCGTTCAACCCCAGGGCACTGAAGGACCGGAGGTCAAAGCTGATCCTAGCAGGGCTTTTGCCCCCGGATTCGGCTTCTGCCTCCGGTGCTTCTGTGGCCTCCTCCCCTGCTCCGGCGGCGGCCACTCCTGCCTCTCTCCCTCCGGTCGGGACTCAAACTCCCGCTGCAGCTCTGGAGGAGAGGGAGGCCAGGAAAGAAAAAAGGAGGGAGAAGCACCACAAGCGGCGGGCCGAAACCTCCACTTCGGCTCCCCCCGGCTAAGTGGTCTTCTCCCTCCAGGGCTTCCCTGTCTCCTTCTTCTCGGATCCGGTCTCTGTGCTTCTCACGGGGCCCCGAGGAGGAGGAGACCCGATCTCCGTCAAGGTCATCAAGGCAGCATTCCTGGCCAGCCTCGGTGGCCTCGTCGAAATTGACCCATAGCCTTTCTGACGCAGATTTGGACCGGATGATGCAAAGGTTTCTCCAGGCCCAACTGCAGATGGGAGTGCTCCTGCCTCCCCCCCCCCCCGGGGGGGAGCTCGACACCTTTGTTTGCCCTGATAGCTCCTTCTCCGACCCGCTTCCCGGGTTCGGAGCCGAGCAGCCTTGGAGCCGGAGGTGGGTCGGCACCGACAGTATCGGGTACTTCGGCGTCGGTTTCGTTTTTGTCGGATCCGGGCTCTCGGAGCCGTGGGCTGAGTGTCGGATTTGAGGGAATCAATGTGTCTTTGGCTCCGTCTAGGTCAGAGCACACTGGTCCGTCGGAGAGTGTGCTCCGGCACCGACCCTGATCCGTCCATCGGATCCGAGCGAGGGTTTGCTCTCGGATCCCAGAGAGAGCGGCTCTCCCTCGGCTTTCGATGTGGTGGAGAGGGCACTGTCGAGTGCTTCCAGGCCCCCGGTCCTTGCTTCGGCTCTGCCCCGCACTCCCTCTCTGTTGGGTCCGGCTTCCATCACCCAGCCCCAGGGACAGCCTGCTTCGATGTCCCAGGTCATTCCCTTGGAACAGGATGTGGCTGGTGAGACGTCCTCGGACAGCCCCCCGAGGACATTCCTCACAAGCGAAAGTGCAAGAGGAGGCACGTGGACTCCCACGAGTCCTTGACTGATGACACGGATTTGGATGAAGGGGAAGGCTCCCCTAGGTCACCCCCCGAGGATGTCTCCTTCGGAACATCATGGAAATGCTCAGGATAAGAGGGGTGGTCTGCCCCAAGGCTTCCTCGGATGAATCCATGTTCCCAAACGCCGGATAAAATCCTTAGTCCGCCCTCCGAGAGGTCCCATTGGAGCAAGGGTCTCCCCGTAGATGCCATGTTGGTGGCGGCGGCCACCAAGAGGGAATTAGCTCAGGAGAGCCCCTCGGTCCACCCACCGAGCATGGAGTCTCATTTGATGGACCGTTTAGGGAAGCGAGCTTTTAGTTCAGCGACCTTCTCAGTGAGGTCTCCGAACTACATGGCACATGTTATTTTACTGCAGCGGGACCTTATCAAAGAGTACGCTGCGTCGCCCCCGGAGTCCATGTCGGTGGAGGACAAGCGGTTGTACTCCACTCGGATGGCCACTCTCAGGTCCATATCTGACACCTCTCTGCGGCTGTTGTCCCACGCCACAGAGGGAGCTGCTAGAGCCAGCGGAACAGGCCTCGTCATGCGGCGTCAGGCCTGGCTCCGGCATTGCGATTTCACGGAACCCTTCAAGGCGTCATTTGCGAATGCCCCTTTCGATGGTTCTGCCCTGTTTGGCAAGACCGTTCGCGAGACTTTGGTCCAGAGCGAAAAGGACGGGAAGACGTTGTCTGCCGTCAGAGTCCGCTTCTCTGCTCCCCAGACATTCTTCTCCAAGAACCAAAAGGGACAGAAGATGTGGTTCCGGAAGTCGCAGAATAGGGTATCATTCACTAATCCTTCCTTTATGCCTAAGGTGGTTTCTAGTGTGGCTTTAAACCAAACTATTCATTTGCCTACTTTTTATGCAAATCCCCAAAATAAAGGGGAAAAGATTTTGCACACTTTAGATGTACACAGGCAGTTGCGATATTATTTGGACAGAACTAAAGGGTTCAGGCAGTCTCAGCAGTTGTTTGTTTCTTTTGCTTTGAGTTCTCAGGCAAGCCTGTGTCAAAACAAACTATTTCTAAGTGGATTGGGTTTTGCATTGCTTTCTGTTATTCCCATCATGGCAAGGAGATTCCAGCTGGGATTAGGCCTCATTCCACTAGGGCTACTGCCACTTCAACAGCTTTTTTGAGGGGAGTGGCAACCAAGGATATTTTGGAGGCAGCTACTTGGAGTTCAGTGCATACTTTCTCTAGGCATTATCACCTGCCACTTTACTCTAAATCCAGGGCTGGTTTGCCACTGCTGTTTTGCAGGGCATCTTGGCAGCTCCTGCTTCCTTGTAGTTAGCCATCCTCCCTTACCTCTGCTTTGGGATTCTACCCAAGTGTAAGGACTGCAGCAATGTGAGATGAAGAACATAGTACAGTTTTGTACCTACCATAAATGTAGATGTTCGAAGATCCACATTGCTGCAGTCCAATCTCCCTCCCTCCTTCCCTCTGTAGTTAGAGGTGGTTGTGTGGGTTGGGTTGTACATATTGTGTATTTTGTATATATTGTACATATAGTTAGTGCAAGGGTGGTGGTTTGGTTGTTTGCTGTCTTTTGGTTTTGACCTTTATTTTTAGGGTCTTCTAACATCTGGGGCAAGAAAAGACTGAGGATATGACGTCGGTCATGCGCATTTGTACCCTGACGTCCTGATGTCAGTCAAATGCGCCTTGACCGACGTCAGCCTTATACTTTGATATTCGGGCCGACCGAGGACAGCGGACTACCCAAGTGTAAGGACTGCAGCAATGTGGATCTTCGAACATCTACATTTATGGTAGGTACAAAACTGTACTTTTCTGTGGTACAGCAGAAAATCTCAGATGTTCCTACATGCTCTGTTTGCTAATTCTACCATTTTTTTAAACATTTCTTTTTCAACAGTCTCATACTCGGGCAGGATTTTCTTCATTTTGACCTGTGATATTTTCAGTTTTATCAATTCATCTGAATATTTGTTAAAGGTTATTCCATTTTCCATATTTGAGTTGATATGCTCCAGCAGTGTTTTATTTAATTTAATCAGCTCTGAGCACATTTGACTTATTTCTTCCTCTAGATTACTAGAAGCTATGTCTTGCACCAAAGCTGGAGCTTGAACTGCTTTTTGCTGAACAGCTCCAGGATTCTTCCCAATGTGTGTTTTCTTTGTCTCCTGTCTTAGTTTCTTCCTTGCTGGCATCCAGGCAATGTGCTTAGTAGCCAGTGAGTAAATTTACTAAACGTGACAGACTTTCTGGCCTCTGTCTTTCAATTTCTTTTTTTCCACTCTGAAAGAGCTGAAGTTAAGCTGTTTATCATTGTGCAGCCATCTTAGAAAGCCCTCATGTTATATCTTTCGGCGTTAAGCATGGGTGAACTCTTTTTCTCTTTATAGGCATGAAAGTCCTGAATATTTCAAGACAGACTGAAGACTTCCCTCCAAGTGGCTGACTGATCAGCAGTAAATTGTAGGTGTGGAAGGGAGCCCGAGCTTTGTGAAGCTGGCCATGTGTTGTATCCTAGCAGGATACAACCAATATTACCAAAAACTACTGCATCAGTGAGGGACATACCTCTCAACTGTACAGATTTTCACAGAATGTCCAGATTTTTGCCTCATAATTTTGGTCCGTTTCTCTTAAAATTGTGGCTTTCTTGCAAGTCATTGGAAAATCATTGAGGGTTGAAATCAGAAAGTAATGAGAGTTTCAGACTTCATACCCCCTCAAAAATTCATGCTAATGCAAAACCTGTTATTCTATAACTTTCTAAGTTTGTAAGAGTAATACTTTAAAAAGTCTCCCTCATTTTGGGCCTTTGTCCCCCCATTATTTATGGCTTTGTCCAAATTTCATTCTCTAAGAGGTTGATAGGTATGGTGAGGAATCCAAACATTTCACATCACGGTAACTGCAAAATGTACAACTGTACTTTTCTCTCTGCCCCAGGCACATAGCCAGAGGAGAGAGGATGAGATTTGTTAGGTTTTATAATGAGTCTGCTAAACAGTGCTTGGTACTGCTAGGATGACAGCCTAGCACAATATCCTGTCCCATGGAACTAGTTTTCTTAGCCTTGGAAAAATGTTTAGGACTTGCTTGGAAGTGATTGGGGGGGGGGGGGTGCAGGAATGTTAATGTACTGTAGATAGTTTGTGGAAGATAGGGGAGTGAAATTTAAATTGAATTTGTTTGGTAACAAGTTGTCTTTGTCCTCTCAGGATGAGTATGTGGTGTTATTTTGTATTAATTCTGAGCATTGTTGGGTATTTCTTGTAAGTTTCTTGACATATTTAAAGAAGGCCTTGTAAGTGTCCTTTGCTTTGGTGATGATTACCAGTTTGTACTTGCTTTTGGAAGATATGATTTTTTGTCTAAGTTTTCTGTTTTTCTTCTCGAGTTCTCGAGATGATGGATTGTTAAGTTTGCTTTTACGGGAATTAATGGACATGCTGCACCTCAGAAAATCCAAATCCCATTGAGCTACGCGCTCAAGAGACTTGAACCTCAGCATTGAAATAAATAGGACATGCTGGAGGGACAGATTCATAACCCAGAGGCTCCCTTCACTCTGGAATAAAATCCCAGTCCAGGTTAGGCAGAGTCCCTCATTGACTCTCTTCAAGAAGAATCTTGATGAGTGGATGGGAGATCGTAGGTTCACCCCGGGTATCACTTCTGTGTCACTGTTAGACAGAGGCACAGTATACTAACCTCGAAAAAGGGCATAGTAAAATTAATTTCTCACCCATTCAGATGCATATTTTTAGAGCTCCATAATGTCCCTTTCATGTGATCCAAAGAGGAGCATCTCAAGTTATTTATTCCCCTTTGTTCAATGATCAGGCCATATGTGTACTTAGGGAAGGACCCCGGTAACATTTCAGATCCTGGCACCTGATATTTCAAATCTGTCACTATATCTTTGCTCAATCTGGTGAGTGAAGCATGTGTGTGTTTAACCGTGGAGTCACCTATATCCATGGTATTGCAAGAAGGGATAGACAGGTCTTGCTACCTTAAGGGCTTCTGCTAGCTAGTCTGTTACCCCTTTTTGTAGCTATGTTTTGCTTTCTATAATGTCAGAGGGTGCTGCATAGTGGTTTAGACCTACTGCAGCTGGGTGGGCTTGTAGGAGGTAAATCTGAGATTTTAGGCTGATGTCTAGACTTAGGATTTCTAAGAGGCTTGGGTAGAGATTTTTTTGTCGGTGTAACACAGCTATGTGTTTATAGTATCTGGATGTTGCATAGGTATGGTTGATGTGAGACAGTGTTTAGCTCAATGGATGCAATTGGCTGGAAGAGGGACGGGTGCAGTTTAGTTAAGTATTTACACCTCTCACAGATGGAGTCTTCCAGGCTAAGTAGGGGTTCGTTTTCAGTGTACATGAGGCAGATTTTGCACTGCTTTAGGATTCCATATGTTATAAGGATAGCAATAGAATAGGTGCGGTTTAGTTTGTTGTCTCTCCATGATGACCAGTGTTCCATGTGTTGCAGGTGTGTGCAGAAGTAGAATTTATTTGGTGACATGTTCATTGCAGATTTGTGCAGTTCAGTACAGCTGTTACCCAGTTGTGCAGATCAACACAGCTAAGAGAACTATCGTTAAAGCTCATGCAACAAAGTGTAAGCTGCTTAAGTAGAGTAGAAGTGGATAAGTGTCTCAGAGGAGTTAGAAGTCACCCTTTCAGCAGTAAAAAGCCAAAAGTATTTGTTTGCATGTAGTACCCACAGTGAAACTGCAGCAGTGCTGCACCCAGCGCAGTTCAGCTCAATAATTAATGGACAAGAAAACAAAATAACAGTAATAAAAAAATGAAATATGAAGCCCAAATGGCTTAAGCTGCAAATATAAAAAAGTACTTTCCTGTCTTTGTTTTTTTCTTTTTACGAGGTACAGTTGAATCAGACAGTGAGGGCACATGGCGCAGCTCTTTGTAGTTGAGCGGCGTGCCTCACTATAAACAGCTGGAAAAAAACAATAAAAAAACTATGATTAACAACTGAAATATGACGTCCACCTGCTCTAAGCTACTCTGGATCCACAGCAGTTCCAACTCCCACTTAGATGATTCACTTCTTGTACAAGATTGGCCCTAAATATGGCAAACAGAACATGCAAAGCAGAAAAACAGCTTACATTTAGTGTGTAAGTACAGTTACCAAAACATATTATCTGAAGTAGTTGACTTCATTTGTCAGCAACCTTTGGGATCCGGATCCGAGCCGGCAATCTTTCACAGCTTAGATCCGAGCTCCTAGCTCCTCCCCTTCACCCATATTCCCCTGCCATCCCTGACTGACTTCAGATCTAGTTTGCCGTGCTTCTGTCAGCAGCTAGATTTTTGAGCTCCTGGTTTGTAGGGTCTTCGGAGTGTTCAGTGAGAGTTTTAAAACTTTTTTATTATCTTTAAGTGTGCAAGAGTGTTTTTGTGATCAGGCTCCCCTTTTTAACTGATACCTTTTAGTTAAACTTACCCTCCCTCCCCTTTGCTGGTGCATAGCTTCTGTGTGTTGTGTGTTTGGGGCCTAACGAGTGGGTTTTTTTCTTAAGATGTCTGAGGCCCCAAAACCCATTTTTTCTAAGTGCACCGAGTGTGGCCATAAGCTCTCCCCAGCGGATGGCCACACTCGGTGTGTTCCGTGCCTTGGGGTTGAACACATTTCCTCTGGGTGTTCCATCTGCGTGGCGTTCAACCCCAGGGCACTGAAGGACCGGAGGTCGAAGCTGATCCTAGCAGGGCTTTTGCCCCCGGATTCGGCTTCGGCCTCCGGTGCTTCTGTGGCCTCCTCCCCTGCTCCGGCGGCGGCCACTCCTGCCTCTCTCCCTCCGGTCGGGACTCAAACTCCCGCTGCAGCTCTGGAGGAGAGGGAGGCCAGGAAAGAAAAAAGGAGGGAGAAGCACCACAAGCGGCGGGCCGAGACCTCCGCTTCGGCTCCCCCCGGCTAAGTGGTCTTCTCCCTCCAGGGCTTCCCTGTCTCCTTCTTCTCAGATCCGGTCTCTGTGCTTCTCACGGGGCCCCGAGGAGGAGGAGACCCGATCTCCGTCAAGGTCATCAAGGCAGCATTCCCGGCCAGCCTCGGTGGCCTCGTCGAAATCGACCCATAGCCTTTCTGACGCAGATTTGGACCGGATGATGCAAAGGTTTCTCCAGGCCCAACTGCAGATGGGAGTGCTCCTGCCCCCCCCCCCCCTCCGGGGGGGAGCTCGACACCTTTGTTTGCCCTGATAGCTCCTTCTCCGACCCGCTTCCCGGGTTCGGAGCCGAGCAGCCTTGGAGCCGGAGGTGGGTCGGCGCCGACAGTATCGGGTACTTCGGCGTCGGTTCGTTTTTGTCGGATCCGGGCTCTCGGAGCCGTGGGCTGAGTGTCGGATTTGAGGGAATCAATGTGTCTTTGGCTCCGTCTAGGTCGGAGCACACTGGTCCGTCGGATCCGATGGCTTCGGCACCGACCCTGATCTGTCCATCGGATCCGAGCGAGGGTTTGCTCTCGGATCCCAGAGAGAGCGGCTGTCCCTCGGCTTTCGATGTGGTGGAGAGGGCACTGTCGAGTGCTTCCAGGCCCCCGGTCCTTGCTTCGGCTCTGCCCCGCACTCCCTCTCTGTTGGGTCCGGCTTCCATCACCCGGCCCCAGGGACAGCCTGCTTCGATGTCCCAGGTCATTCCCTTGGAACAGGATGTGGCTGGTGAGACGTCCTCGGACAGCCCCCCGAGGACATTCCTCACAAGCGAAAGTGTAAGAGGAGGCACGTGGACTCCCACGAGTCCTTGACTGATGACACGGATTTGGATGAAGGGGAAGGCTCCCCTAGGTCACCCCCCGAGGATGTCTCCTTCGGAGACATCATGGAAATGCTCAGGATAAGAGGGGGGTGGTCTGCCCCCAAGGCTTCCTCGGATGAATCCATGTTCCCAAACGCCCGGATAAAATCCTTAGTCCGCCCTCCGAGAGGTCCCATTGGAGCAAGGGTCTCCCCATAGATGCCATGTTGGTGGCGGCGGCCACCAAGAGGGAATTAGCTCAGGAGAGCCCCTCGGTCCACCCACCGAGCATGGAGTCTCATTTGATGGACCGTTTAGGGAAGCGAGCTTTTAGTTCAGCGACCTTCTCAGTGAGGTCTCTGAACTACATGGCACATGTTATTTTACTGCAGCGGGACCTTATCAAAGAGTACGCTGCGTCGCCCCCGGAGTCCATGTCGGTGGAGGGCAAGCAGTTGTACTCCACTCGGATGGCCACTCTCAGGTCCATATCTGACACCTCTCTGCGGCTGTTGTCCCACGCCACAGAGGGAGCCGCTAGAGCCAGCGGAACAGGCCTCGTCATGCGGCGTCAGGCCTGGCTCCGGCATTGCGATTTCACGGAACCCTTCAAGGCGTCATTTGCGAATGCCCCTTTCGATGGTTCTGCCCTGTTTGGCAAGACCGTTCGCGAGACTTTGGTCCAGAGCGAAAAGGACGGGAAGACGTTGTCTGCCGTCAGAGTCCGCTTCTCTGCTCCCCAGACGTTCTTCTCCAAGAACCAAAAGGGACAGAAGATGTGGTTCCGGAAGTCGCAACAATCCCAGTCCGCTCCGGATCCCCAGTCCTTCCATGGCAGAGGAGGACAGGGTGGACGCTGCCCTAGAGGCAGAGGAGGCCCGAGGAATGGTGGGTCCAGAGAAGCTTTCTCTGACCGGCCCACCCAGCGACCCTGAGGGGTTGCCCGACTGCTCCTCTCTGGAGGCAGTCGGGGGACGTTTTTTGAGGCACCTGGCAGCTTGGGAGTCCATCACGACAGACTGCTGGGTGCTTCGCATCATATCCAGAGGATACAAAATTCCCTTCTCTCACACCCCTCACCAACCCACACGCCTCCCGACATCCCACCCAATCAGAGGGAGGCTGCAGCTGCGGAAATTCATCAGCTCTTAGGAAAAAGAGCCATCCAACACGTCCCCCCAGACCAGTTCGGGTCAGGTTACTACTCCAGGTTCTTTTTGGTGCCAAAAAAGATGGGGGACCTAAGGCCAATCTTCGATCTCTCCCTCCTGAACCTGTCAGTAACCAAAGAAAAGTTCCGGATGGTCACCCTTCAATCCATTCTCCCCCTGTTGCGGGAGAGCGACTGGATGTGCTCGATAGACCTCAAGGATGTGTATTACCACATTTTGACGGACAAGCGATCCAGGAGGTTTCTCCGCTTCCGGCTAGGAGCCAGTCATTATCAGTTCAGGGTCCTTCCCTTCGGTCTTACCTCAGCCCCCAGGGTGTTCACCAAGGTATTAATTAGCAGTGATAGCGGCCCACCTGAGGCTTCAGGGAATGCAGGTGTTTCCATACCTAGAAGACTGGCTCCTGACCGCCCCAACAAGGCATCTACTCTGCTCAGCCAGGAATTACTTTCTCCACCTTGCTCCCCGGTTGGGGATCACTGTCAACATGGACAAATTTTTCTCAACCCCACTCAGGTGATAGACTTTATCGGGCCAGATTAGACACCAACAGCTTACTAGCCTTCTTAACCACTGATCGACTTCACACCCTGAGGCTACACATGCGGGCCATTTTACTATCGTCGGCTCCCCTGGCGGGATTGGTCCTGTGGGCACTGGGCTCCATGGTGGCCGCAATTACCCTGCTCCCCATGGCTCGCCTGAACATGAGGGTTTTGCAGTGGACTCTCCAAGTCCAGTTGTCCTTCCGTCGATATCCTCTCAGTCACCCCATTCCCCTCAGCAAGGCTTGCAGAAGGGCTGTCGCATGGTGGTTACAATCACCGGACCTCCAAGCGGGAAGCCCTTTCTCCATGGCCCCTCCACTAGCCACGGTGACCACGGATGCCTCCCGCCTCGGGTGGGGGGGCATTATGCGGGCAGGATGGTCCAAGGCACGTGGAACGATACAGCGACCTCATTGCATATAAATGTTCTAGAGATGAGGGCATTGCTGTTGTCGTTGCAAGCACTTCAGAGCCTTCTTCCTACAGGAACAGTTGCAGTTCAGTCAGACAACATGTCGGTGGTCTGGTACATCAACAAACAGGGGGGAACCAGGTCCTACCCACTCTGTCGAGAAGCTATGAGAGTGTGGGAATGGGCAATCTCCACCAACCGCTTTCTTATTGCAACGCACATTCCGGGACGGTCCAACATCCTGGCGGACAAACTCAGTCGCACCATACTGTCTCCTTAGGAGTGGTCTCTCAGTCCTCAGGTAGCGAAGCGGATATTTGCCGTATGGGGACAACCCTGTTGCGATCTCTTCGCCTCTCCTTCAAACACAAAATGCAACAGCTACTTCGCTCTAATTCCCCCCACCGGGGAATTCCCGAGAGATGCTCTGGTGCATGTTTGGCCTCCTGGTCTTCTCTATGCTTTCCCGCCTCTGCCTCTGATGCTGAAACTTCTACAGAAAGCCAGTCAGTTGGGGAGCAAAATAATCCTCATTTGCCCCATTCTGGCCTCGTCAAGCTTGGTTCCCTTACCTCTGGTCTCATCTGGTGAATCCGCCTTGGAGTCTAGATCCCCTTCCTGATCTGATTTCCCACCCCCTAGGCCTCCCAGCCCCGAACCTGGGCAATCTCAAGCTTACGGCTTGGTTGCTCCAGTTCCACTCATAGCTAGGACTCCCGGTATCTCCTCCCCAGTTAAAGCTATCCTAGTAGCAGCACACAAGCCCTCTACTAGGAAAGTCTATAGGAGTAAATGGAAACGTTTTGCTATTTGGGTGGAGCATCAGAACCTTGACCCTTTCACAGCTCCGTTGCCCACTGTCTTGGATTTCCTTTCAGGGCTTTTTCATCAGGTGGCTAGCTGTTCCACAGTCAAAGTTCAACTAGCAGCTATCTCTCATTACCACGTGGGACATGAACTGGGTCCATTGATCACCTCGAAGTTATGTAAGACCTTTCTGAAGGGCACCTTCTTACTCAGACCTCCAATAAAGGAAGTAGTGCCTCCCTGGGATTTGATGTTAGTACTCCAGGCCTTGACAGCTCCCCACTTTGAACCTGCAGCTTCAGCTGATCTCAAACATTTGTCATGGAAAACAGCCTTTCTCGTCGCTATTACTTCAGCTAGGAGGGTTTCTGAACTTCAAGCCCTATGTGTACAACCTTCTTATTTGACCTTCCACAAGGATAGGGTTTACCTCAGGACCAATCCCTCATTCCTTCCTAAGATTGCTTCCGAGGCAAATATTAACCAATCTATTAATCTGCCAGTTTTCTTTCCTGAATACCAGAACAAAGGAGAATACAAACTGCATTCTTTAGACGTGCATAGACAGCTGTGTTTTTACATTCATGGAATGGCTGGTCATAGACAATCCGACCAGTTGTTCGTCTCCTTTGCCAAATTTAATTTAGACAAATCTGTGTTGAAGGTCACCTTGTCGAGGTGGATTTCACAATGTATCCTTTTGGCTTATGAGAGTTCTGGCAGGCCCGCACCTCAGGGAGTCCGTGATCACTCCACTCGGTCCATGTCTGCTTCTGCTGCTTTTCGGGCTAGAGTACCCCTGGATGATATTTGCTCAGCAGCCACTTGGGCTTCACCTCATACCTTCATCAACCATTATAAATTGGATATTATCTCTAGAGGGAGAGCATCCTTTGGCTCTGCAGTGCTCCAGAACATCCTTCCATGAAGGCCGCCCAAGGTACAGGCAGCTGGGGACTCTGTCCCAAAGGTTGCTGACAAATGAAGTCAACTACTTCAGATTAAGAAGTTATGTACTCACCATAAAGTTCCATCTGAGTAGGTGGACTTCATTTGTCTGCAACCGTCCCACCCTCCTTCCCCCTGACCTTCGGATGTTTTTTTGGCCAGAAGTCTTTACTCTGCCCTTTTAAGGAAGGTAGTTAGTTTCCTTTTTCAGCCTTTTTGGTTATGGGCAAACTTGATCTGAGTTCAGTCAGAGATGGCAGGGAATTATGGGTGAAGGGGAGGAGCTAGGAGCTCGGATGTAAGCTGTGAAAGATTGCCGGCTCGGATCCGGATCCCAAAGGTTGCAGACAAATGAAGTCCACCTACTCAGATGGAACGTTATGGTGAGTACATAACTTGTTATTCTTTCTTTCTTTCTTTTTTTTTTTTAATGAAAAGCACCAAAGGATTTGTGGGTACTGAACAACATCTCGATGATATTATGGAGAGACAAATAACTGTGGGATAAGACTAGCTAGATTGGAGAGTGGAACTGTTCTTAACCTCCCATAGAATGTTCTCTGTATAACTTGTAATGGTGTATGCATACAGACTGAAAACCTGATTGCTAAGAGCCCTGCTTGTGTTGCTACCCAAGGCACACAATGCTTTTGACCTCTTTGTCCATCACACTGCTCTTCTGATCTCCAATAGGAGTATTAATGTCCTAGACAATTAGAACTGAACCTCCTGTAAATGAATCACTTATTACCACTCAGTATTTCCCTTCATTGTCCAGTTTCCCCTTCAGTGCAGATGTTCACCTTACTAGTACATCAAACAGGCCTGCTTGTGCTGGAAGTAAACAGGAAACCTTAGTAAAACAAATTAATATAGTCTTTTATGACTGTTGAATAAAACTAAATAAAAAAGGCTGCAAGAACAGTTTTTATTCACTGACGAGCTCTAGACATACTCTGCAGTACTGCCTTCTTGCAGTTACAGAGGAGACACCTTCATTTTAAAATAACCATAACTTGATTATTAGTTAATACCCATGAAACAAGAATGACATTTAATCAACATTCTGATCTAGTGAATTTTCATTCCACCTGTGTATTTAAACTCGCTGTGTTCTCAGCCACATTCAAACGATCTGATAATAAATTCACATATCATAATATGAAGTAGCTTCATGTTGTAATAAAATACATCACTGTCCCTACCATCTTCATTCTTCTTAGCAGCATACAAAATAATACATTTTACTTCACTGACTGTGTCAAAAAGGTATTTTGCATGAGATGCTATTGCATTGAGAGACCGACATAATTTTACTTCCCTTAAATGTTTTTGCTTTCTGGTTTTGAAGTTTCTCAAAGTTTTGTTAATATAACAATGACTTGGTGTGTATACACACATCCAATAACATAAAACATAGTTGCAGTATTGTAAAAAGTTGTACTTCATGACAGAAACCATTAATGCAGCATTAATTTTCATCTCACAGTAATTTGCAAGTGGTACAGCTGCCACATTTTCTAATTTATGAAACCACAGGTCTTAGCTTGTTTGATGTTAACATTTTGAGCACATTGGTTGCTACCTTGAAGTGTTTGTGTGGGGGAGGGGTGGTGGGTGCAGGTTACTAAGTCAATAGATAAACTGTAGCCACTTGTGTATCAGATAACATACTCCCATTTCTTAAAATCTGTTTCTTCTGCTTAGAAAGCTCACTCTAAATAGTGACAGTATCAGGGGGACTATCATTCTTTTCACTGTCCACTATTATTTTTGTCATTTTGTCTACCTTTCTTCTTTGTTTAGTACTTGCCATACTATGTTTTAGCAGCTCATTATCATAACCTTTTAAATGTAATGCCATAAATATCAATTTGAGAGGTGAGCTGTGCCTGGCGTATAGGGCAGTCTCCAACCCTGTCCTGATGAAAATGCTGTACATCTGCAAGTCAAATGGCTCAAGAGTCACTCGCTCTAGAGATCTCAACATAGCTTGTGACATTAACAGATCATGCTGGAGAGACGGCTCCTGCCACTTCTCTGGAGTAGACTGTCTATTCATGGAAAACAGAACTCCTCACTGACCCTATTCAAATGCAACCTAGATAATTGGATGGGAGACCGCAAATTCACCCCGGGGTAGCGCCCGTGGCCCTCATGGACAGGGGTAGCTGTTGTTGATCACAAACCTGCTCTGTTCATAAATTCTTTTTGCAAACTACACAAGAACAAATGGGGATACTTACATGGCTAGACTTGTAAAGGCTGTAGGGCCGCTAACCTAATAATCTCCTACTTCTTCTTCTTTCGGCTTTTCCCGGTTAGGGATCGCCACAGCGAAACTCCGGTCCGCTAATGATTGGCAGTAGATTTTTACGGTGCCGAGGTGCCAGCTCGATGCCCAACCATCCTATGAATATAAAAACTCTGACTTGGGTTAATTAGTACTTTGTATAAGCTCTCAGCATTTCTGAATAAGACATGACAATGCTTTAACCATATACTTAACACTGAAAATATGTTTCACTTATTTGGTACAGGATCTCATAGAATACGTCCTTGAGGAAAACAGTTACTGATTGAGAAAGACTGAAGACAGCTAAGACTTCAGGCTAAGATTTGCATATTAAAGTTTAAAAAAAAACAGGATTAATTTAGCCACAGAAATGAGTATCAAAAATCCCCATTCAATATTTAACTTAAACAAAGCACATTTCTGTCTTGTAGAAAGGTTAGAAAGCTGCACAAAAAGTCTTATTAACCATACTGCTGTCATGAGTTTCTGTAAAGAATGCTGCAAATTGAGAGTTTGTGTACAAGTTTGTCTTGGCTGTATTATTTCTTCTTTCTTTTCTGTTGTTGTCACTTTTTTATCCTCTGTCCTCCTTTTTCTAGATGCAGACCACAATGAAACATAAAGAAGACAGCTGCTCTACTCTTTAACATCAGCACAGTTCTCTGTGTATGAAGTTTTTTTTATACTATTATTATTATCTATTATATTTATTGATCAAACAGTCAAATGTTGAACTATAAATATTGACCTAAATATCGAACCGTCAGAATGTCGAACGGTTCAATGGAGATCTCCGTACAGTGCTGACATAGGTATGTACTAGGCTATCGGCCCAAGGGCCTAAGTAAGCCTAGCCAACAAGTTTCCCTGGCTTACGCCACCCAGTAAGTACTAAGTAGTTATTTTCCTGTGCCCATGTCGAGCAGAGCCACAGAAGTGATCCCCGGGGTGTATTTCCTATTTGCCATCCACTTATCAAGATTTTTCTTGAAGAGTGCTGATGAGATTGTAGCTTGCTCCAGAGTATGGGAAGTCTCTGGGACAGGAATCTATCCCTCCAGCATGTCCTGTTTATTGTGATGACAAGGTTTAGGTCCCTAGAGCTTGTAGCTCGGAGGGATTGGGATTTCATTAGGTGTAGCATGTCCAACAGCTCTGGGTTTGCCATAGCTTTATGTTAGGCAGAGATCACCTCAGAGTAGGCGATATGCTACAGAGTAAAGCTGGAGTTTTTTGAGACAGTAAGTGTAGGGCATCTGTTTGAGACCAGTAATCCTCTTTGTGAGGTACTTCTGTGGCCTTTCCAGCTGCTGCAGATGTCTTGTGAGGTGCATTCCAAAAGGGTCGTTGTACTCTATAATGGGTCTAATGAGTGTCGAGTAGAGGGGAACAATGACCTCTTTTTTACTGGATGAGAACCTTTTTATGATGAGGTGTGCCAGCATAGAAGGATTTCCTGACTACTGAGGTGATGTGATGATCAAAGGGGAGACTACTGTCCACCTGGGCCCCCAGGTCTCTTATCACACATTCGACGTTAAGTAGACTGCCACCTTTGTGGTAGTTCATGGGTACAGGGGTTTTACCAAAGGGGATGACAGTGCACTTTTTGGCATTGAGCTTGAGGCCATGGCTCTGACACCAGGCATCTGTCTCAGTGAGGCCCTTCTGTAGCATGTCCACATCATTTGGGGAATCAGCTATGGCTCCTAGTTTGCAGTCATCTGCAAACTTCGTTAGCCAAAGGCCTTCTGTGTTAGCCTGTACTTCAGAGAAGTAGATACCAAACAGGAGCGGTTGCAGGACTGAACCCTGTGGTACTCCACTTGTCACTGGTTTGAAGTCAGATTTGGAGTCTGCTACTTTTACAGTGTGGATTCTTTCAGTGAGCCATTTGGCAACCCATCTTGTGACATAGGGATTTTTACCTAGTTTAGTGAGTTTAGCTATAATTCCAGAATGGGGGATGGTGTCGAAAGCCTTGGCGAGGTCAAGAGATGGTGTGTGAACCACCTTACCTTTGCCTACACTTTTGGTGACTGCCTCAAAGAAGTCGATCAGGTTCAGGAGGCATGATCCGCCTTTCACATACCCGAACTGAGTGGGGTCCAGAGTTTGGAGGTTACCAATGTCTTTGAGTACCACGATGATATGTTCCATGGCCTTACAGACCAGGCTCATCAGGCTAATAGGACGTTAGTTCCTGGGATCAGTGGTGGCTCCCCCTTTGTGGAGTGGAATAACTTTTGCTGTGCGCCATTCCTTGGGCCCGAAGCCTGATGTGAGACTGATTGAACATGGTGCTTAGGTGGGGAGCCAGTTTGTTCTGAAGTTCGTGTAAAACACAGCCTGGGATGTTGTCCGGTCCCATGGATGCTGTGTTTTTGGCTTTAGAAAGTGCAGCTTTTACGTGCGTAGTTGTGATTACAAGGACTCTGCATTCTTCCTGTATAGATAGCACTGAACCTATCTGCCAGGACGTTGCTAATATCAGTTGGTTCTGTAATTTTCATGCCGTTGTGCTGTAACTCAGAGCAGATGTGGGTGTTGCCATTGAGATTCTTGACATAGCTATAGAATGCTTTGTGGTTGTCCCTAGAATCAGTGGCAATTTTGTTTTTGTAGCTAGATTTGGAGGATCTTATAAGCGATCTCAGCTTCTTACTGAGGCTGACCAGGGAACACCTCCACTCATGGGATTTTACTCTCTTTTGCAACAGTTTCTTCCTTCTGTTCTAGAGTTATGGCAGGGGACCACCAGATTGGCTTCCTTTTTTTCGAGGATAGCATCTTGGTTCTGTTTGAGATAGCACGATCTATGCACAGGTGTAAGTGCTTATAGAGTGCATCTTTGTAGGATTCAGCAGTCTGCATGGGTGTCATGAAGTTCGCCACTTCTGTCTTAAGAAGCATGAAGTTGGCTTTGGAGACTTTTTTTTTACCGTTATTTCCTTAATGGAGGGTGGGGGCAGGATGTGGATATCTAGGGTGATTAGCTTATGGTCGGATCTGACCAACGAGGATTTGACTTCAGGTGTGGAACACCAGTCACTCATGTTGGTAATGACTAGGTGTAGGATATTGTTGCCCCTGGTGGGGGTGTGGACAAGTTGATTCAGGGCATTGGAATTTATGAATTCCAGAAAGCGTTGAGTGAAGGAGTTGGTATATGAGTAGTTTTCCCAGTTAATGGTGTGGTAGTTGAAATTGCCCATTATTAGGGTGTTTGGTTTGAACCCTAATATTTTTCAGTATATCAAGAAAAAGGAGTGGGAATCCTGGGGCATGGTGGGGGGGGGGGGGTCTGTAGCAAGATACAATTTGGATTGCAGTTTTGCCCACACTTAGTTGCACCTGGATAACCTCGGATGCATTATGCTGAACATCTAGCCTGGAGGTGTGGATATCCTTAATGAATATGGACAAACCTCCGCCTTTGGTGTTCCGGTCCAGGTTAGGTGGCTGAAAAGTGTGGTATGAATTATAGCCTGGTAATGCAGGGGTGCTCTCTAGAGCCTTGAACCAGGTCTCAGTCACTGCACAGATATTGATGTTCTCCATTTTAAGGAGTGCCTCGAGGGAGTGCATTTTGAGATTGACTTCTAGTATTGAGTAGCATTACCCTCAGTTTTTGCTTGCCTGTTCCTTTTACAGTGGTGAATTTGTCATTTGAAACTTGCCTAAAAAAGGCACTATAGGGGCAGCAAGAGCCTTAGCCAGTATCCGGAATCCCAGGGGTGACAGGTGCAGGCCATCTCTGGCAAAGCATCATGGTCTGTCGACCTTGTCGTCCAAGGCAGACAGATACTGGATCCCCTTAGAATGACACCAGAAGATTAGCCAGTTGTTGAAGTCAATAATTTTGGCCATGTACTGTGGTATCATTCTGGGCGATGGCAGGATGCTACTCGGTGCTAGGGTCATACCTGCCTGGGCTACAAGATCGGAGAGCTCTTCCATGTCTCTTTTCATGTAGTCCAGGGAGGTACATCTCAGGTCATTTACACCAACATGGACAATGACAGAGTCATATTTGTACTTGTTGTGGAGTGACCTGAGCGTGTGTTATGTGGCAGATTCTGGCACCCGACAGGCAGCTGACAGTAACCTTCTCCTTGTTTAACCTGGTGAGTGGGACATCAGTGTGCCTGATATAGAGTCACCTATGACTAGTGTGTTGGGTACATTGTTTTGCCTTATGGGCTGTGGTCGAGTGGCACACTGAGTCTGTGGGTCATTTGGGTTATGTTGGGGGGGGATGGAGGTTGTTTGCATTTCTGCTTTGGAGTTTTCTGTTGCTTGAGCAGATTATTATTGAGAGCCTCCACGAATGTTTTTGTGTTTCTATTTTGGTGGTATAGGTTTAGTGGGACTATGTTATGAGTGTGGTGTGGTGCAAGTGTTTACCTTCTCCTCTTGACTGTCAAGTTCAGTCTTGGTTGGAGAGAGCTTTACCTCCAGTTTGGCTAGATAAGTGCATCTGTCACAGGTTGTGGTGTTGGGTGGTAGGAGGAGAGGGTTGTCTGTGTACATGAGGCAGTTGCTACATTGCCCCAAGATGCCCAGATTCATCAGATCGACAGGAAAGAACACTGGGAGCTGACCCTTGGACATGCCTGAATAAAAAACTACTATTCTCTAGACAAGTGAGGAAAATGAGTACAAGAGCTGATCTGAAGTAGTTAACTTCATTTATCTGCAACCTGTGGGTATTCGGATCCATATTGGATCCGAGCCGGCAACATTGTTTCAAGCATCTGCTCCAAGCTCCTCCCCTTACCCATAATCCCTCACATCTCCTACTTTCCCTCTGATCTCATTTGCCGCTTCATGCGTACGCATCGTGGTCTCTTTAGCTCCAAGTTGGGTTTAGTAAGTGGTACCTTTTCTAATATATTTTGTGTGTGTGTGTGTATAGTTGATTTTCATCCCCTTCCTCCCCTTCATTGTTCATCGGTTTTCTGTTAAAAAAAAAAAAAAAAAAAAAAAACAGTAGTTTAAAAAAGTTAGAATTTGTGAGGTAGTGTGTAGGCCTAACCTGACCTTAGTGTGTGTGTGTTAGTTTTGAGTTTAGTTTTGGCTGAGTTGTTTTTGGTGATGGCTGAGCAGCCAAAACCAGCTTTTAAAAAATGCACAGTGTGTGGCCACAAGCTTTCACCAGCTGATGGCCACACTCTGTGTGTTATTTGCCTGGGTGTTCAACACCTATCTTTGCCTTGTAGTGTATGTGCAGGGTACAAACGTAGGGCATTGAAGGAAAGCAAGGCAAAGCTGGTAGCTACAGGCCTGCTACCAGTTTCTGCCTTGGACTTGGCGACCTTGACCCTCAGCTACAGTAGCCGATCAACCCCCCCCACCCCTCAGGCTGGGACTCAACCTCCCTCTAAACCTTCTGAGATGGGGACTAAAACTAAAGAGAAACAGGATAAGAGCGATAAGGACAAGAGAGGGCAAAGGTACCGCAAATGGTCTCTAGAACGTGAGCCCTTTCCTAGCCCGCCTACAAAAGTTGTCAGGACTACCTCTCCTCGGCTCCACTCCCCAAGGTTCTCCCCAGAGCCGACTGAGCCCTCGGACCAGATGCCTTCTTCGAGGTCGTCCCATAGACCAGCCAGATCTGAGTTGGCCGCCTCCTTGTGGTTGACTCGGAGTCTGTCAGAGCTTGACATGGACAGGATGATGCGGAGGTTCTTTCTGGCCCAAATCCAAATGGGAGTTTTGCCAGGCCCCTCTCTGGCTGGAGAATGGACCTCTATGCCCTTCTTCCATCCAATCTCTCCTTCCCTGATCCAACCTCCGCTTTCGGGGTTTATGGATCTGAGGATCCTCAGAGCTGGGGGTTCGGCACAGACGATTCCTCCAACCTCGACACCGGCGATTAACTTGAGTTCCTCAGATCAGACCTGTTCAGATCTGAGCAACTCGCGGGGTCGGGAAAAAGGGTACTTAGCCACAGCCAAGCGAGACCACATCCTAACTCTACGAGCGGCAAACGAGATCTGGGGCTAGGGTGAGGTGCATCTTGGGATACCGGGTTATATGGAATTTGCTGCGTCACCCCCAGAGTCTTTGTCACCAGAGGACAAGTGGTTGTTCTCGTTGAAAATGTCAACTCTAAAGTCTGTTTCGAACATGTCCATGTGTCTTCTTTCCCATGCCATGTAAGGAACGAGGAGTCGAATCCGAGGGAACGGAGGTGTCTTCGGCTCCAACTTTGTCGGATCAGAGCTGTTCCTTCGGAACCCCGGCTACCTTGGCCACTGCCCCGATCCTCATGGCGGAGCCAGAGAGACCCAGCCCATTGCCTTGGACTCTGCCCAGGCTCCTGTGGATTTGGTCACGACTCCCATCAGCTTGTCCCAGGGACAGCCCATGCTAGAGGACCCCCAGGTGGATCCCGTCGTGGAACCCCCCATGACTTACGAGCACTCTTCAGAGAGTCCCCGTAAGCAGTCGTGTAAGAGGAGGCACATGGACTCCCCTGAGTCCCTCACAGAAGATGCTGACTTGGATGAAGATGAGGGTTCCCCCAGGTCACCTCCCGTGGATGTCTCCTTTAGAGGCATCATGGAAATCCTCCGCCAGAGGAGAGGATGGTCAGCCCCAAAACCCTCTACAGATGAGTCAGTATTCCTGGAGGCCTTTGTCATGGGCCCATCTACATCCTGGGTGTCCCCTCCTGCAGATCCCTTAGTGGATCTCATTACCACATGGGCATGGAAGGAGCCTAACACCATAGAGCCAATACCCAAACGCCCAGACAGGATCCTGTCTCCTCCCACAGACAGACAGGCCTGGTACAAGGGATCCCCGGTGGATGCTGGGTGGTTGCAGCAGCCACCAAGAGAGAACTGACACAGGAAAGTTCTTCGGTCCACCCTCTGGACAAGGAGTCTAGGGCTGTAGATCGATTTGGGAAGCGAGTCTTTTATTCAGCGACATTTTGCATATGACCGCTGAATTATTTGGCACACGTCATATGACTTCAGCGAGACCTAGATATGGAATTTGCTGCGTCACCCCCCAGAGTCTTTGTCACCAGAGGACAAGTGGTTGTTCTCATTGAAAATGTCGACTCTAAAGTCTGTTTCGAACACGTTCATGTGTCTTCTTTCCCATGCCATGTAAGGAGCGGCTAGGGCGGCTGGGACCGACACGTTTGGCTCAGGCTATGTCAATTTGCGGACCCCTTCAAGGCGTCATTCACAAATGCTCCCTTTGATGGTTCCTCCCTGTTCGGGAAGACAGTACGTGACACCCTGGTCCAGAGCAAGAAGGATGGGAAGACTCTGTCTGCCGTTGGAGTCCGCTTCTCTAGCCCTCGAAGATCCTTTTCTAGCAATCAGAGAGGGAAAAAGAAGATGTGCTTCCGAAAATCTCAGTTTTCCCAGGACTTTCAGGACACTTTGTCTCCTAGAGGCAGAGGGGGACAAGACAGACACCGCCCCAGAGGCATGGGGGGGGGGAGGAACTTTGGGTCTAGGGAGACCTTCTCGGACAGACCCACACAGCAACCCTGAGGGGTTGCTCGACTATCCTACTCTGGAGACATTCAGGGGAAGATTGTCATTGCACATAACTGCGTGGGAGTCCATTACAACGGCTCGTTGGGTGCTCCAAATATGCAGAGGCTAGTCCATCCCATTTGTTGCCCCACCTGTCCAACCAAAGCGCCTCCCGGATGTTCCACCCACTCAAAGGGAGGCGGCAGCACAAGAAATTTCAAAGCTGCTTCGCAGTCAGGCCATTGAACCAGTCCCCCCAGATCAGTCAGGATTAGGCATTTACTCCAGGTTTTTTTTTAGTGCCAAAAAAGACGGGGGACCTCAGGCCCATATTGGACCTGTCAACCGTGAAACTGACTGTAGCCAAGCAGAAATTCCGGATGGTCACCTTGCAGTCCATGCTACCTTAACTCCGAGAATGCGACTGGATGTGCTCGATAGACCTCCAGGATGCTTACTACCAAATCAAAATTTGCAGAAGCACCAGGAGATTCCTTCTTTTCCGGCTAGGAGCCAATCATTTCCAGTTCAGAGCCCTACCCTTCGGTCTCACCACAGCCCCCAGGGTGTTTACCAAGGTTATAGCAGTCGTAGCGGCTCACCTGAGGCTTCAGGGAATTTAGATGATGTTATGTGGTCCTATCTCGCCTACATTCTTTACTCACGGGTTCGGAGCCGAGAATCGGCTTCGACTCGGCCAACTTATTTCTCTAGCACGAAGTCTGTAATTGGCTGGGCTAACCCGGTATCCCAAGATGCACCTCACCCTAGCCCCAGATCTCATTTGCCGCTCGTAGAGTTAGGACGTGGTCTCGCTTGGCTGTGGCTAAATACCCTTTTTCAAAACCTTTCATAAGTCTTTAGCAGTCTGTTCTCTTGTAAAAAGCTATTTTAATAGCTAGTTTTTCATTGTGAGTGTACTGTGTAAGCGAGTGGTGTGTTTTGTGGGTATCCCTCTGTTTTGGCGGGCTAGGCCTGTTTAAATTAGAGGACCTAGTCCTCTCCTGTGGTGTTTTTTTGTGTAAACTTGTGTTTTGTTTGGTTTTTTGGTCGGTAGGTAGATTTTCCTTGCTGGACCAAAGAAACATTTAAATTAGAGTTTCCTTGGCTGTTCGTAGTTTGGTTTTTCCCGCCTTCCTCTTGTGTCTGTCAATGTCGGTTGAGTGGGTGTTGTGAATTACTGTGTCTAAAGAGCATAAACCCTCTGGGTTTAAAAAATGCTCAAAATGTGGCTACAAGATGTCCATTACAGATGGGCATTCTATCTGCGTTTATTGTCTTGGTGCTATTCACCTGCAAGAGTCCTGCAGTTTTTGCCACGCCTTCAGCCCGAGGATACTGCAGGAAAGAAAAAAATAAGCTGATTTTGAAGGGCCTGGTTAAGCCTTCTTTTGAGGAGTCCTTAGACTCTTCTTCTAGTACAAAGTCTCAGACTTCCAAGGCCAAGAAAAGATCTCTGGCTCCATCTGTCTCCTCGGAGCCCCCGGAGAAGGTTCGAAAGTGGATACTGCCTCCTCGGCTCCCTTGTCCTCGGGGCCGCAGGAGGTATCTGTTGTGCTGGAGTCGACCTCGGCCCTGATATTATTGCTGCCTATTCGGAGCCAGTCACCCAGTGTTAGGCATGAGTCTCTGGGTAGGAGATCCCGATCTCCTTCTATTTCCTCTAAATCCTCTAGGCTCCCTGATTTGGATGTGGATAGGGTGGTCCAGAGGCTCCTGCAGTCGCCAGTGTTAGCAAAATTGTTCTCGACTCTGACCCAGTCGGCTCCAGAGCCAGTCCCTATTCTTGTACCGATGATTCCTCCACCGAGCACCCCTGTGTTGTCGGAGCCGGAGTGCTCCGCGCCGAGTGATGTTCTCGTATCTGCTCTGATACCCCTTGCGAGTTTATCGGAGCCGACGTCGGCTCCAACCATGTCGGTTCCGTCCTCTGGTTTCGGTACTCAGGTTAACTCAATCGGACCCGAGGGGGATACCTTGGGACTCTTGTCAGTTCCGAGCCTCCCTCTCGGTGCATCAGCTCGGGGAACCCCGACTCCGGTTGTGGTCTCAGAGATGGGTCGGTCCTCGGATTCGGGGGGACCTGCCTTCAAGGCCATGAGGAGCGTACTGGCCAAATCATCAGTTACATCACCCGGATCAGTCACTCCTTCCCCCTACACCCCGGCTAGAGCCTCTGATGCCCCCTTTATCCATGGATGGCGGAGCCCGAAGGTCTGAGGATACCCCCATGAGCGGTCCCCAACTTTCTGAGGGCCCCTCAGAGTCGGTGCCTGAGGAGCCCCCTAGAAAGAAGTTGTGCAAGAGGAAGCACATAGACTCCCAAGACGAGTCCCTCACTTCTGATACCGACCTCGAGGAGTCAGAGGGGTCCCCCAAGTCATCCTCCGATGATGTCTCTTTCTCCAACATCCTGGAGATCTTGAAGCAGGGAGGCGACTAGCCGTCCAAGACCCCCTCTGAGGAGGAGTCAGTATTCCTCAAGGCCTTCGGAGCTCAACCCTCCGCCTCCTGGGTATCTCCACCCTTCAATGAACTCCTGGATTTAATTTGTCGAAGGGTGTGGGAGAGACCTGATTCCATGGAACCAGTGCCCAGACGTCCAAATAAGTTTCTTTCTGCTCCCCCGGGGAAAGAGTTCCTGACCAAAAGGGTTTCCGTAGATGCCTTGGTGGTGGCGGCAGCCACTCAGCAGGAAGTTGCAGAGGCTTCTTCTTCCATCCATCCTCCTAACAAGGAGTCCAGGAGTATGGACTGGTACAGGAAGCGTACCCTGTCTTCAGCGACCTTTACCTTGCGGTCGCTGAATTATCTTTGTCATTTTACGTGGCTCCAGAGAGATGATCTGAAGGAGCTAGGAGACACTCTGACAGGTAACATGCCTGAAGAGGTATCGCAGACTGTTAACTCCCAGTTGTCTACCCTTGGTTCCATTGTCAACTCGTCCATGAGGCTCATATCCTATGCAGCCGAAGGGGCGAGTAGAGCAGCTAGCTCAGGTGTAGCTCTCAAAAGGCAAGCCTGGATGCGCCTGTGTCATTTCGTGGAGGCCTTTAAGTCTTCCTTCACTGACGCCCCCTTTGATGGGTCCTCACTCTTCTGGACCAAAGTGAAAGACACCCTCACCAGATGCGAACAGGAGGGGAAGACCCTATCTGCCGTAGGGATCCGTTTCTCTCTTCCTTCCAGGCCTTACCCCAAGGCTCAGTGAGGAGGGAAAATGTGGTTCAAGAAGTCACAGAAGTCTTTCCCTGCCACTCAAGGTGAGTCCCCCTCCAGAGGCAGAGGAAGGGGGGAAATTATTCTGGAAGACGCCGTCCTAGAGGCAGAGGAGGCCCCCACAACTTGGGAGACCGCAATTCCTTTTGCGGGTCTTCCTTTCAGCGTTCCTGAGGTGTTGTCCAATTGTGCTGTTCTGGAGCCAGTCAGGGGCTGAATTTTGTTGCATCTGGAAGCCTGGGAAAGCATCACCCAGGATTGTTGTGTGCTTCGAATAGTTACCAGAGGTTACACTATTCCCTTTTTATCAACGCCCCCTCCAGTCAAAAGAATCCCAGACGTTCCACCCAGTCAACGGGATCAAGCAGCACTAGAAGTTTCAAAGCTGCTAGAAAAAGGAGTCATCCAACCAGTCCCCTCAGACCTTATCGGATCAGGAACTTACTCAAGACTCTTTTTGGTGCCGAAAAGAACAGGGGACCTGAGATCCATTCCGGATCTCAGCCGATTGAATCACTACGTTCTGAAGTCTAAGTTCCGAATGGTCACTCTTCAGTCCATTTTTCCCTTGCTTGAAAAAGGTGTATGGATGTGCTCCATCGATCTCAAGGATGCCTACTACCTCATCAAGATGGACAAGGCATCCAGGAGTCACTTACGCTTCCAGCTGGGAGCCAGTCACTTCCAGTTTCGTGCCCTGCCCTTTGGTCTCACCACAGCCCCCAGGGTGTTTACCAAGTGTTTGGCAGTGGGGACCACTCACCTGAGGCGTTAGGGATTCCAGGTGTTTCCATATCTGGACGCCTGGCTTCTCACCGCCCCCACCAGGCATCTCCTCATTCGAGCCAGGGAGGCTACCATTACATTTTGTCAACAACTAGGAATTACCTTGAACTGGGAAAAGTCTGCCTTGCTGCCCTCACAGCGTGTTGTTTTTATAGGCGCAGAGCTAGACTCTATTCAAATGCGGGCCTTTCTGCCACAAGAGAGGATAAGAGTGCTGCAGTCTCAGATTCGTGCATTGTTGCCCCTCAAGAGAGTTCAGGCCAAGTTAGTTCTCCAGCTCCTGGGATCCATGGCTGCCACCATCATGCCGGTGCCTCTAGCCAGGTTACACATGCGGATCCTGCAGTGGCTCCTTTCGGCCCAGTGGTCCTTTCAGAAACATCCTCTTTCCCACTTGATACTTCTTACGGAACGCTGCAAACAGGACCTCCGCTGGTGGCTATGTTCCACCAATCTGGACAAGGGGAGGAGTTTGATTCCTATATCTCCAGTGGCCACGGTGACCACGGACGCCTCCCAGATGGGGTGGGGGAGGCATTATCTTGGCAGGACGGTCCAAGGCACGTGGCAAGATCACAAGGTACACCTGCACATCAGTGTTCTAGAGATGAGAGCAGTGTTACTAGTGTTGTGGGCACTCCAAAGCTCTCTTCCTCTGGGAACGATTGCAATTCACTCGGACAGCATGTCCGTGGTGTGGTACCTGAACAAGCAGGGGGGCACCAAGTCTTATCCCTTCTGCAGAGAGGCCATGAGAGTGTGTCATTGGGCAGTGTCTTCCCAACGGTTTTTAGTTGCAATGCACATTCCGGGAAAGACCAACGTGATAGCGGACAGGCTGAGCAGAGCTATTCTGATGCCTTACGAGTGGTCCCTGAACAACCAAGTGGCGGTTCAAATTTTCAGCAGGTGGGGTCAGCCTTGCTGCAGTCTCTTCACCAGCCCTCTCAATGTCAAATGCAGCAAGTACTTCACACTGATCCCCCCACAGGGGGAGTCACCCAGGGACGCTCTAGTCCACAATTGGTCCCCCGGTCTGATCTATGCTTTCCCTCCGTTTCCTCTGTTACCAAGAGTGATTCAGAAAGCCATATCCTTGGGAAGCAGGATGATTCTAATTGCTCCACACTGGCCTCGACAAGTATGGTTCCCCTTTCTTCAGCAGTACGCAGTGGACGGTCCTTGGACCCTGGACCCTGTGCCAGACCTACTGACTCACATGTCAGGACAGCTCCATCCCTCCCTGCGAACCCTCAGGTTGACAACCTGGCTGCTCCACTTCCATCACTGGTTAGACGACATTCTTTTTCACCTGAGGTGGTGCATATCTTGTCTTCGTCTCATAAGTCTTCCACCAGAAGGATTTATTCCAGCAAATGGAAGAGATTCTGCATTTGGGCTCAGGCCCAAGGTTTGGACCCCTTCACAGCCCCAATTCTGTCGATCTTAGATTTTTTAGCCATGCTTTTCCGACAGGGCTCCGCGCCTGCTACCATTAAGGTGCAGTTGGCTGCAATTTCCAATTTTCATACATCTTACGAGCCTTCTCTTATGGGCCATAAACTTTGTAAGGCCTTCTTGAAAGGGGCCTGGTTAACTTCGCCCTCCTGTTTCAGAACCTGTCATGCCATGGGATCTAAACCTTGTGTTACAAGCCATCACTTCACCACCCTTTGAACCAGCTGCCACCTGTGAATTAAAATTTCTATCTTGGAAGACGGCTTTCCTAATAGCCATTACATCGGCCAGAAGAGTATCAGAGATTCAGGCTTTGTCCATTAAACCTCCGTATTTGACCTTTGATAAGGACAGAGTTTCCCTGAGACTTCCGTCCTTCCTTCCTAAGGTGTCATCCACTGTTAATCTTCATCAGTCTATTGAGTTACCAGTGTTCTTTCCAAACTTTTCCAATAAAGCAGAGTTTAGATTTCACCAGTTGGATGTGCACAGCCAACTAAGATTCTACTTACACAGTACTAAGCATGTTAGAAAGTGTGATCAACTGTTTGTGTCCTTCTCAGAAAACAGAACAGATTGTCCTATTTCCAAGAGCACAATTTCTAAATGGATCAAAGATTGTATTTCCTTTATCTATTCGTCAGCAGGCAGAAAATTACCTTTTCCCTTCAAAGCTCACTCTACCAGGGCAGTGTCTACATCAATAGCTTACCATGCCAGGCTTTCATTGGATGATATTTGTGCTCCGGCCACCTGGGCCTCTCCTCACACCTTTATTACTCATTACAAGTTGGACGTGGCTTCTAGGGGCCGGGCTTCCTTTAGTTCCACGGTTATCAGGAGTATTTTTCTATGAGCCGCCCAGGATAGAGGTGCTGGGGACGCTGTCCCATGAGTAAAGAATGTAGGCGAGATAGGACCACATAACATCATCACCATAACGCTCGATGTATGTGGTCCATCTCGCCTCGCATTCTTACATATCCTCCCACCTGCCCCCTTCCTGTAGGATTTGGAGGAAAATTGGCTCTGAGAACCCTTCAATGTCAGTTGTTTTTTCTTTCCTTTCTGGCTGGAGCTCCTTCCAGTGGTGGTTGTGTATGGGGTGTGACTGGAATGGCTGCAAACTAGATCTGGGGCTAGGGCGAGGTGCATCTTGGGATACCGGGTTAGCCCAGCCAGTTAGAGACTTCGTGTTAGAGAAATAAGTTGGCCGAGTCGGAGCCGATTCTCTGCTCCGAACCCATGAGTAAAGAATGTGAGGCGAGATGGACCACATACATCGAGCATTATGGTGAGTACATAACTGCCTGTTTCCTTACCTAGACGATTGGCTCCTCACTGCTGCCACCAAGCTTCTACTTTGCTTGGCCAGAGACTCCTTCCTGCATCTTGCAGTCAACCTAGGGATTACCGTCAACATCTCCAAGTCCTGCCTGAACCCGACACAGACCTTGGAATTTATAGGGGCACTGCTGGACACTCTACCATTGCAAGTTTTTCTCACACTGGATAGGGTCCAGAACCTACGGCCTCATGTGTCTGTGGTCCTCAGCCCCAGGATGCCAACGGCAAGTGATGTTCTCCGAGCCCTGGGCTCTGTGGCCGCAGCAATCTCAATCCTTCCCTGTGCACGCGCCTTCACATGCGGGTGCTTCAGTGGACCCTGGCAGTTGGTCTTGGTTAGACCTCCCCATGGACTATCCAATATGAATCAGCAGAGCCTGCAAGATGTCTCTCTTCTGGTGGCTCCAATCACCGGAAATCTTGGCAGGTCATCCCTTCGTAACACCCACAGCCCAAGCCACAGTGACCTCAGATGCCTCCCAGCTCGGGTGGGGGCACTATTTGGGGAGGACGGTCCAAGGCACGTGGTCCCAGACCGAGACCAGATTGCATATCAGTGTTCTGGAGATGAGGGCAGTGCTTTTAGCGTTGCAAGTCTTTCATGCTGTTTTTCCCCCGGGGACGATTGCAGTTCATTCAGACAAAACACGTCTGCTGTCTGATACATCAACAAACAAGGAGGAACCAGATCTGACCCTTTCTGTCGCGAGACCATGAGAGTGTGGGAGTGAGCGATCTCCACCAGTCGGTTTCTGATTGCAGTGCACATCCCAGGATGCTCCAACATTTTAGTGGACAGACTGAGTCGGACTATTCAAATGCCACACGAGTGGTCTCTGAAACTGTCAGTAGCGGAGATCATCTCCCTTGTGTGGGGTCAGCCTTGCTGCGATCTCTTCGCATCTCCTTCCAACGCGAAGTGCAGTGAGTTCTTCGCTCTGATCCCCTTGCCAGGGGACTCCCCCAGAGATGCTCTCATCCATGCTTGGCCTCCTGGGTTACTGTATGCTTACCCCCCGTTACCTCTCATTCCGAAGTTTCTTCAGAAAGCTTGCCGACTGGGGTGCAAAGTGATCCTCATTGCTCCATTCTGGACTTGTCAGGTGTGGTTCCCCTTCCTTTGGTCTCATGTTCTAACTCCTCCTTAGATTTTGGATCCCTGCCCGGATCTCATCTGTCATACCTCGGGCATCTGTCCGCCCGATCTGGACAGTCTCAAGCTGATGGCTTGGTTGCTCCAGTTCCCCTGATTGCTAGGACTCCCGGTCTGTCATCTTCAGTAAAGACTATTTTGCTGGTATCCCTCAAAGCTTTCACTAGGAAGGTTTATTGCAGCAAATGGAAACGCTTCTCTATTTGGGCTTCTCATAGGAACCCAGATCTCTTTACAGCCTAGGTTCCTGCAGTGTTGGAGTTTCTGTCCAATATTTTCCAACAAGGAGCTAGTTCCTCTATAGTAAAAGTACAACTGGCAGCCATCTCTAATTTTCATGTTGGCAAAAATATGAATGCTCTGGCCTCTTTGAGACTGTGTAAAGCTTTCCTGAAAGGAACTTTTCTTTTACACCCCCCCCCCCGGTTAAGGATTCAGTCCCTCCTTGGGACCTTACCCAAGTTCTGCAAGCGTTGGTTGCTCCCACATTCGAACCAGCAGAGTCAGTAGATTTGAAATTCTTATCCTGGAAGACAGCTTTCCTAGTGGCCATTACTTCGGCCAGAAGGGTTTCTGAGATCCAAGCTTTGTCTGCTGTGCCCCCTTACTTGATCTTTCATAAAGACAGGGTTTCGCTCCGCACAAACCCTTCTTTCTTACCGAAAGTTGTCTCTGAATCAAATATTAACCAGATGATGATTAATCTGCCTGTTTTCTTTCCAAATTTTCAGAACAAGGGTGAATATAAGCTGCATTTGCTAGATGTTCATAGACAGCTTTGTTTCTTTTTACGTAGTACTAAACCCTTTTGTAAGTCTGACTAGTTATTCATGTCCTTTTCTAGACCCTTTTCGGGCAAAGCCATTTACACGGTTTCCTTAGCTAGATGGATTACACAATGTATACTGCAAGTCTATAAGGATAAAGGTCTGTCCCCACCTGGTCCTGTTAAAGCTCATTCTACCAGATGTATGGCAACTTCTGCTGCTTTTTGGTCTAGGGTTTCACTGGATGATATCTGTGCAGCAGCGACCTGGGCAAGGTCACATACATTTATTTCTCATTATAAGTTGGATTTGATCTCTAGAGGGAGAGCATCCTTTGGCTCTGTGGTGCTCAGGAATATCCTTCCATGAGGGCCTCCCAGGAATTTTGGGACTCTGTCCCACAGGTTGCAGATATGAATTTAACTACTTCAGATAAAGAAGTTATGTATTCACCGTAACGTTCCATCTGAGTAGTTATACTTCATTTTCTGCAACTGTTCCGCCCTCCTTCCCCCGAACCTGTTCTAGGTTAGTGCTGTTATTGAGTTGCTGATAGTTTGGATAGTGGCAAACTCAATCTGAGGGAAAGTAGATGTGAGGGATTATGGGTAAGGGGAGGAGCTTGGAGCAGATGCTTAAAAACATGTTGCTGGCTCGGATCCGATATGGATCCGAATACCCACAGGTTGCAGAAAATGAAGTATAACTACTCAGATGGAACATTATGGTGATGTGGACATCCTACAGAAGGGCCTCACTGAGACAAATGCCTGGTGTCAGAGCCATGGCCTCAAGCTCAATGCCAAAAATTGCAGTGTCATCCCCTTTGGTAAAACCTCTGTACCCCTGAACTACCACATAAGCAGCAATCTACTTAACACCGAATGCGTGATAAGAGACCTTGGGACCCAGGTGGACAGCAGTCTCTCCTTTGAAAATCACATCGCCACAGTAGTCAGGAAGTCCTTCTACTTGGCACACCTCATCATAAAAGGGTTCTCATCCAGTAAAAAAGAATTCATTGTTCCCCTCTACTCGTCACTCATTAGACCCATTATAGAGTACAATGCCCCTTTTGGAATGTACCTCACAAGACATCTGCAGCGGCTGGAAAGGCCACAGAAGTACCTCACAAAGAGGATTACTGGCCTCAAACAAATGCCCTACACTGACCGCCTCAAAAAACTCCAGCTTTACTCCTTAGCATATTGCTTACTCCGAGGTGATCTCTGCCTAATATATAAAGCTATGTCAAACCCAGAGCTGTTGGACATGCTACACCTAAAGAAATCCCAATCCCTCCGAGCTACACGCTCTAGGGACCTAAACCTTGTCACCGCAATAAACAGGACATGCTGGAGGGTTAGATTCCTGTCCCAGAGACTTCCTATACTCTGGAACAAGCTACCCATCTATGTTAAGCAAAGTTCTTCATTAGCACTCTTCAAGAAAAATCTTGATGAGTGGACGGGAAATAGGAAATATTTCCTTTCTCTCTGCTGGACAGTGGCACAGGAAAATAACTTTCTTGGGTGGTGTAAGCTATGGAACCTTGCTGGTTAGGCTTACGTAGGCCCTTGGGCCGATAGCCTAGTACCTACCTATGAACCTATGAGTACATAACTTATTTTTTTCCTCTAAGCAAGTGAGGAAAGTAAGTACAAAAACTGTTTTCCTCTAGGTAAATAGGAAGGTTGAGTGTTGTAGTAACTTGTAGTTTTAGTGCTAGCAACAAGTTCTGAACAAGTGCTGAGGACAAATAAGCAAATTCAAGTGCTAAAACTAAGAACCTGTACCTGGATCTTGTGGTAGATAGGCTACCTAGTGCTCATCATTCCCACTGATAAGCTAGAATGCTTCCCTCCAACACGGAATGGCTTGGGGGGGCTCAGAAGCTTACAAACAGTCCTGGATAAAGCAAATCTGTATCTGGACTAGACTAGTTACAGGAAAGGTGGGAAACAAGTGCAAATGCGGGCTTTTAAACCAGAAGGTTGAAAGAGATGGAAAAACTGTCCAAATGGCCAATAAACTACAATTTATGGGCCAGAAACCACTCTTGTGTAGATAGGCTACTTATTGCTTACCACTCTCACTGATAAGCTAGAAGGCTTCCCTCCAACACAGAAAACTTGGGGGCTCAGAAGCTTACAAACAGTCCTGGATACAGCAAATCTGTATCTGGACTAGACTAGTTACAGGAAAGGCGGGAAACAAGCTTAGAATTTTTTTTTTTGGAAAGTGAAAAGGGAGAAAGGAGAAACAGAACATAATTCAAAATGAAGAACCCAAGTGGCTTGCGCTTCACAAATGTTCTCTCTGTATTAGGTCGAGTGAGCTAGTGACACTAGACTCAAATAGAGCTGGGATAGAGCTGAACAGATGGGACTGGTAGGAGTGTCTGAAGTCAAAATATGATCTCGCTGTACTCGGTTGAATGAGCCAATGAGATAGACCCAGTAGGAGTGTTCAAACACAAATTTACAGGAGGGGCGGATAATTCCAAAGCCATCAAAATTAATACCAAAACAAGAACAAGGAAGGCAGGCAGGGAAGCTAACAACAGAGACAGAGAGAGACCACAGTATTCTATGAAACAATTAAATAGAAAAATAAATAACTACAGAGAGACACAGACACGATATTCAATTAAACAAATAGACAGAAAAATGAAATGCAGTGCAATCGTTAACAGTGCAAGTTTGTACTTAACTCAGCTAGTAATGCAGTTGATTGTAGGTATGTAGCAGAAGCCAAGCAACTCTGGTATTCAGCAGTAATAAATTCAAAGATATTTCACTAACACTTATAAATACAGAGAAACTCTCTAGGCTAAGAGTGTAACACTAAATATCAATGAAGTGAAACACAATTGCCCCCAGTAACTGCAGAGTATTCTATGAAACAATTAAACAGCAAAATAAATAACTACAGAGAGACACAGATACACAGTATACAATGAAACAGTTAAATAGACAGAAAAATGAAATGCAGTACAATCTTTAACACTTTGTCTGCATTGTAATGCGATCTCGGTGTTGGTATATTTAAGTAGCGGGGGTGGGGGTGCAGGGGGGCTTGCCCCCCCTGCTTAGAGCATTTTAATGGTTTCTTTGGGTGTTTTTTCCCCCCAATCGACATTACGGTGTTTTGATATTTTGGGGTCAATTATTACGTGTTCGAACATTTGACTGTTCGATCACGTAATATAGAGCCGATTAAACAGCATGTTTGTCTAAGGTGACTTCCTACTGCATCATTTGGAAATTTAGAGCTAGAACCAAGGTCTCCTTGCTGCTAGTGCAATATTTTGTGATTGTTTTCAAAAGGTACCTTTACTAAGCTATTAGATTGTGAAAATGCATCGTGTTAATGCCTGACCTTTTCTGATTTTAAAGGGAAACTTCTTCCTTAATCATGATGGCAGGTTTTGTGCAATATAGCTGCCATTTTGTTTTCTGTTACAGATATTTATTTTTAAGTATCTAATGATTCTTGGATTTGCTTTCATTCATTTTACTGTACATGACACCTCCATCATGAAACCCCTACTTCAGTGTTATCATGGGTCATGCAGGGGGGTGAGTTCTACTTTCTGTGTGCCTTCTGTTGAGTAGCCATGATTCAGAACTGAGTTCTGCTCTGCTGAATTATTTTATAGTGCTTTGAGCAGATAAGATGCAGGGCAGTGAAATGCATGGCACCCTTATTTTTAGTGTTAGGTTCCCTGAGTTTCTGTTGGATACCTGGAACAGTGCACTATACGCACAGATCTTCAAATGAAACTATTCCATACTTTACCTTGTAGCAAGGCAAGTTACCTCTTAGCTACTTGTAGAATATTACAGATCCTGAAGCTTTTCTAAACATTGCACATTTTCCACCCTATGATTTTTCTAGAAAGGAGTCAAGTATTTTTTCAATTCTTTTGTATCGTTTTTTTTTAAAGGCTGCAAAGTGCAGAATTTTATTCGGAAATTGATTGTAACAGTAAGGTATAAAGTAGTACAGAGTGAGTACCTTTCAATGAGTACACATGTTCTTTAAAATTAAATCTACAACAGCATATGCTTTGGCTTTACTAGATAGTGGTCAAAGTGTCAAATCTTTTTTTTTTAATTCATGCCTACCATTGTTCTCATATTTTTAGTGGTGATGTCACTCATATTATCTGGCCATTTATTTCGTAAAGATAAGTCATGGTTTTTTTTGCACGCTGTCATGATGCTATATTTATTTTCGATAAAGGTTATTACTACTGAAATAGGTGTGCATTTTTTGTAGATCATCTTTAGAACTTCAGCTTCAGCATATTTCACTGGGAAAATGATGATACTTAAAGTTTTTTGATATACTAATTTATGTTAACTAGCCATTTTGAACAAATTTAACTTTTCTTGTGTCATTTCATGGTCTGTTAGTGTTACATTATGCCGGTTTAATGAGTGACTGCTCTGATACATTTGACTACACATGAAAATGACCACTTTTTGTAAATCCACACCGAAATATATCACTGTTCTCTCCACTCTCTTGGACTCGGAGAATAATATTAAATGCTTTTTATGTGCTGTGACTTATGGTTCAGAAGGTTTTTAGTACCCTCTGTATCACAAAGACTTTACTTAAATAAACAGTATCTTAAAATTTTGAGCAGACGTTACTCTTATTTTTTTGAGGCACCATCACTGTAGTCTTACCAGTGCAGTCCTGTAAGTGGTAGGTGCAGCCATCAAGCAGGCTATACTAGAGAATTGAAGGCACAGTACATCATAATTTATTTTAGGACACCAGGTGCAAAAAATCTACTCTTGTTGCCTTTTAAGTTGTGTGCGACTAATGGAGTTATCACCCACTGTTATTTTCGGATGCTTTGTGCAGCACCATGAGAGAAGTAAATAAAAACTGGAGCAGTCCACTTTTTTATCATCCTTAAATGTAGTATTCTCACTGTTTATTCTTTCAGAGGAAGTAGGCCTTGCAGTAGAAGAGTTCCTTCAGGGTAAAGAAGAAGTGAGAGGTGACGCAGGATGCCTGGCACTAAAATCGGTTCATCTGTTGTCACAGATTGATTCTGTAAGTAAACAAAGAAAAATCAAACTGAAGTTAGTTGATCCTGACTGATATTATTTTACTGCACTTCCTCTTTTCAGTTTCCAAGGTTTACTGTGTCAGAATATGTCATTCGTTTTCATAAAATACATGGAGGCTGTACAGCATAATGCAGTAGTTCTCTGATGTCTTTTGTGAGTCCCATAGCATGGAGAAACGATTTTGCGTCTCATATACAGAAATAATATTGAAACTTCCTACAGAGAAAAAAAAGTCTCAGTATATGTAAAACAAAATGGAACAAGTAGCAGCTTTTCATATTAATTAACCTTTTTCACACCACACTCAACACTTGGCTATTCTGACTCACGCTATGTTGCTTCCTTTTTCTGCTGCCTTATCTTTGTCAGAAATTACAGTTCCTCTCCCTACTGTTTCCCTTACTTAACCCATTTTATGCAGCTTTTTTAGGAAGTTTTTCTTTAACTATTTTCTCAGTCCTTTGTTCCATGTCTTCTCCTCTTACTCAAACTTTCTTACTCTGCCTAGGCTTGCATTTCAGCTGTGCTCCACCCCTCCACCTTCAGTTTGTTTGTGTGGGTGCTGATACTAATTGTCCGGATATTACTCCCAGTTATTTTCTTCATTGCTTATTGATTCCATTTTCCCTGTGTAAGTGTTAGTTTATAACTGTGTCACTGTTGAAATAGTAGTATGGCTTTTGTCTTCAATAATTCTTAAGATTTAGGTAATAATGAATATGTATTTATTTATCAGTCTTTCATGTAAAGCATCTTAAATGCCAATGCTAACATTCGCCATTTTAGATTTGCAGATACCTCTCCTGTTGTGGGCTTGCATAGTGAGGCTGGCCTTAGTATTTGGACCCCCTTCCACAGCACATTAATTCATACACAGGGGACTTATTTTCCAAAATCTTGGAACAGCATAAATTCTATCCTACTTTATTAAGAAAATGTAATTTGTTATAAAAGATGTATAATTCATTTATTCCATGTATTCCCAGTGTAAGTTTGGAATGTGGTAAATTAGTTGAGTGGTTTTATACGTAACACAGTTAACCTGTTTTCTTTCTAATTTAAGTTCTAGAAGCATCCATATCTCAAATGTGAAATTGAGATGTACCTTATATTGTAGTTTTAGACCTTTAATGTACCCTTTGTTTCTCTCTTGGCATGTATTTTTTCATTATGTACTCAGAAAGTTTTTGTGTATATTTGTACAGAAAAATAATTGAAGAAGCACTTCTTATAGTATTGTTTAACAACACTGCTATATTACCTCTTTTGTTGTGGTGATAGTAACCTAGTAGGGAATCTAGTCCTTGATCTTATGGAACAACACTTGGTTCAGAATATCTAAGCCACTGAGCTCTCAGATGAGCCACATTATAAAAAATGCTTATAATTTCATTTGAGAGATTCTACAATGAAACGCAGGATCAGAAATAGCAAAGAATAATGCCCAAAACATAGAAAGAAAAAAAAAACTTACATTTTGCAGGAGGAAACTCCTGCCTCCCCCACCCCCCCATGCGAGGGACAAGCCCCACAGCTCTCAAACTTATATGTACCAACTCTAGTGTCACACCAGTTTGAAGAAATTAACGGATCAGTTAAATTCCCACAGTTTAATAAAAAACAAAATGCAAGCTTTCACACCATATCAGTGTTTCAGCAGGCAAGGCATTAAAAGGTTTCTTTCACATAAAATACCCATTAAATAAAAAAAAATGTTCGCAGTCACATGTTATAAAACATCCAGTAAAAATACAGCAACTTCACCTAAAATGTTTGCATTTCAAAACAGATTTAATTGACACAGCTACATTTAATCCGGGAGTGTGGGCCACTCTAAAACAAAAAATGAAATCCTGTACTTTTCCCTCACTGTTAAAGAAACATCAACCCTGCTAACGTTTTAAGAACAGTTAACACTGCAAATTTAAATCTGTGGACAACACCTTTATCCCTAGAATGCTTGTATAAAGCATTTGTGCCTACTTCTTCTAATATCTGATAGATGTTGACATATTCTTACTTTTAATTTTCTATTAGTTTTACCAGTATAGAAGGGTCGACATTCCTCACATAGCTCTATATATACATGTTCACTCTCGCAGTCTGCATATTGTCATAGAGCAAATTCTTTATCTAAAAGTGGATGATTAATCTTTCCATGTCTACAAATGAATTTAGAAAAAACATTTATAACATGGTCATGTCCCCTTTTATGACTATACTCAGTATCAACGTAATTCAATTTCCATTTATTGCAGAGAATCAGTTTTAATATGCTGTTATTTCTAAAGCTGAAATGAGGTGCCTGTAAAAACTGGTCCCCAACTTCTCTAAATAAGATAACATGTTCCAGTGCTTCTAATGAACTTTTGTACATCCAGAGCGCTTGTATTATAAAACACATACCTACACCCTAAGTCCATGTTATCCATTGCCATTTGTTCAACATCATTCCTAGGGCCAAAAAACAACTGGTCCCTGGCCAGCATTTCTTTTATCTATCACCATCTCCTTTGCATATTTAATTTCCTCGTCCTTGTATTTCCTGCACCTAAAATCTCCATAAGATCCAGTTATTCACGAAACAATGCATAATTTGTCACTAACCTATTCAGCCTCAGCATCTGACCCTACACAATATTATTAAATATAAAACCTGGATGCATACAATCATGGAGTAAATACTTTTTCATGTTATGTTGTCCTGTCTCGCCTTAATTCTTACTGTTTGGGTTTGGAGCCGATTCTCGGCTCCGAATCGGCCGTATACTATAGCTCGAAGTCTTTCACTTTACTCGTGGCTGAACACCTATCCCATCATGCAGTGTGCGATTCCCCAGATCTCGTTTGCTGCTTAACAAGATTAGAGGTTTTTCATCTTGGCCGTAGCTAAGTTTTTCAAATTTGTATATTTCTTGCTTATTTAGCTAGAGTGTAATATTTTCTTCATATTTAGAGAGAGTATTGCTATTATTTCTTGAATTTAACCGCTTGTGCTGTCTGTTTGGCAGTCGCCGTTTTTTTTTCGCAGGCCTTTTTCTCCTGTCCCATCATCAAATTACATATATATATATATATATATATATATATATATATATATATAGTATTAGAGTGTGTTAGTGGGCACACTATTGCCTTGTCTCATGTGCTTTCCCCATATTTTATTTTCCTTCTTCCTGCTTAGCCGTGCTTGGAGCATTTAAGTTAGAGTGCAGAGCTAAAAATTTCTTTAAAAAAAAAAATAGTTTGTTGTTATATATTTAGATTAGTGGGGTGCTGTGTGTTTCTATTTATAGTTTTGTAGTGTTGTTTCATCTCTGCGTTACTTAAGTCTGCTGTTAGTAGTATATAGTCTTGTATTCATAATATCTAAGAAAACTAGAAAAAGAGATATAAAGCTGTCTGACTTTAAAAAGTGTCAAAAGTGTTCTCAAAAAATGTCATTGACTGATGGCCATGGCATTTACGTATACTGCTTAGGGGCCATTCATTTACAGGAGTCATGTACCTTCAACTATTCCTTTAGTGCAGGGGTATTAACAGAGAGAAAAAATAAGTTGATAATTAGAGGACATTTACAATCTCCATTCTCTGACTCCTTGGAAAGTAAGAGTACCTCCATTAAACCAAGTCTCCTTCTTCAAAAGGTGATAAACCTTCAAAAAGACAGTCTTCTTCTTTCTTCTTCATCTGGACATTCAGAACCACCAGAAAAGACTCCAAAAATATCTACTTCAGGAAAAACCAAGCTCTTCAGCTCCACAGGTTGAAATCAGACAAACCAAGTCCTTCGGGGTGCCACTGCTTTCGGAGCTGACAGAGACTGATATTCAGAGCTGGCCCATTGAACTATTGCCAGCCACCCTGACCTTGAGATCTCCCATTCTGCAGAGATCTCGCTCACCTGCTCTTTCTTCTAAGTCCTGTAGAAGCTTATTGGATGATGATGTGGATAGTGTGGTGCACAGACTACTGAAGTCACCAGCGCTGGCAAAATTATTCTCGGCTCTGACCCATTCAGTTTTGGAGCCAACTAAGATTCTTTTATCCACCTCGATTCCTCTTTCGAGCCAAGCTGGATCTTCGGAGCTGGAATGCTTAGTACCCATTGTGGTAGAATCATCGGTTCCAAGAACCGCTCCAGAGATTTCGGAACCATTGTCTGCTCCTGCATTCTTGGTGCCATCCGGGGTGTCTAGGAGCCGAAGCTCACCCGTCAGTTCTAGGGGGGACACTCTTTTTGGTTCTGAGCTTACCTCTCTGGGCTTCAGCATGTCTGAGGTTGGCTCCTACATTGGGCTCGGAGCCAGCTCCTTGGTGCCAGGGATTCCCTCTGCTTCTTCGGAACTGGAGTCCTTGGAGCCAGGGGAAACTGCCTTCAAGCTGATGAGCTGTCCCCAACTACAGCTCTACCCAAGGGTACTGGTATTCTTCCCCCAAAGGCACCTGTCTCTGCACCACCCCATCTTCAGGACAGCAGAGATTCAGGGCCTCAGGGAGCCCCATTGGGCGAACCACACTCTTCCGAGACCTCTCCAGAATACCATTCTGCAGAGGCTCCTTGGAAGAGAACATGCAAGACGAAGCATCTGGACTTGCCAGATGAGTCAGTCACCTCTGACACTGACCTTGAGGAGTCAGAAGGGTCCCCACGGTCACCTCTGAAGTTATCTCCTTTGCGGATATCTTAGAAATCCTAAAGCAGAGAGGCGGCTGGAATTCCATTAACCCTTCTGATGAGGAGTCTGTGTATCTGAAAGCCTTTGAATCTCAACCTTTAATCTCCTGGGTATCTCCGCCTTTTGACGAACTAATGGAATTAGTTAGTAAGGCATGGGAGTCACCAGACGCAATGGAACCAGTCCCTCGGAAGTCAAATAAATTTGTAACGTCACCAACGGACAAGGAAGGCATTCCTGTGGATGGCAATGGTGGTGGCAGGAGACACCAAAAAGGAACTTTCTGAAACATCCTCATCTGTCCACCCACCAAACAAGGAGTCTAGAAAGATGGACAGATATGAGACGCGTGTTTTCTTGTCAGCGACTTTTGCCCTTAGATCGCTGAGCTACCTAATGCACTTCACTAGGCTTCAAAGAGATCTCCTGAAGGAGTTGGGAGATACTCTCCAAGGTTCACTAGCTGCAGGGGTCTCAGACATGGTGACCTCTCAACTATCCACCTTAAATTCCATAGTTAACTCCTCCATGAGACTGATTTCCTATGCAACAGATGGAGCGAGTAGGGCAGCGAGTTCAGGAGTTTCCCTAAGGAGGCACTCCTGGATGTGCTTGTGTAACTTTGCGGAGCCTTTTAAGTCTACCTTTGTCAACACCCCTTTCGATGGTTCCTCACTCTTTGGACCCAAAGTTAAAGACACACTCACCATATGAGAACAGGAAGGAAAAACTCTCTGTCATTGGAATATGTTTTTCCGTGCCTTCCAGACCATATCCTAAATAAGTAGTAAAGTGGTAAAATAAGTAGGTAGTAAAATGTGGTTCAAAAATCTCAGGGAGTTTTTCAAGCTGCACAAGGTGAATCCTTCCCCAGGGGTAGAGGGGGAAGTAGTAATGTTAGACATCATCCACGAGGCAGAGGGGGTTTGCAAAACCAAGGTGACCATAACTCCTTTCATGGCCGACCCTACCAGTGCTGATGAAAGGAGGGGGCCATCTGCTCTACTCTGGAGGCAGTCCGGGGGGAGGTTATCTTTGTACCCAGAGGCCTGGCGAAATATCACGAGACAAGTGGGTACAAAGTGCAGTATCCAGAGATTATTCCATTCCCTTTTGCCATCCTGTTCCTCAAATCAGAAGTATCCCAGATGTTCCACCCAGTCAAAGAGAACAAGCAACTATAGAGATTCAAAAGCTTCTAGACAACAGAGTCATCCAAGAAGTCCCTGCAGACCAAATAGGATTCGGAACTTACTCAAGATTCTTTTTAGTGCCAAAAAGAATAGGGGACTGGAGATTCATACTGGATCTCAGCAAACTAAAGGAATTTGTAAAAAAAAGTCCAAGTTCGGGATGGTGACATTGCAGTCAGTTCTTCCCTTTTTAGGGAAAGACAATTGGATGTATTCGATAGACCTCCAGGATGCGTACTACCACATAAAAATGGACAAGCCATCAAGGAGTCATTTACGCTTCCAGCTGGGAGCTAGTCATTACCAATTCCGAGCTCTGCCCTTTGGTCTCACTACAGCTGCCAGAGTGTTCACCAAATGCACGGCAGTAGTCACGGCTCATTTGAGACAGCTAGGATTACAAATGTTTCCATGCCTAGATGACTGGCTCCTGACTGCCACCACCAAGCATCTACTACAACAGGCATGAGATGCCACTTCACAAATCTGTTCTCAGCTAGGGATAACAATAAGTTCAGAAAAATCTGCCTTGTTGCCATGTCAACATATTACCTTTATAGAAGCAGAGCTAGACACAGTCTCTATGATGGCAAAGTTATCTGCAGAAAGAGTTTTTGTACTCAGATTACCGATCTCCTGCCAAAGACAAAAGTAACAGTGAAAACAGTTCTAAAAGTCATAGGAACCATGGCAGCAACGATAACCGTAGTCCATTTAGCTAGAGTGCACATGAGAATTCTTCAGTGGCTCCTTTTTTCTCAGTGGTCCTTAAAAGAACTTCCCATATCTCACAGATCAGAATTGCAGAATCATGCAACAAGGTTCTAAGATGATGGCGCCTTTCCAGTCACGTCACATTAGGTTGACCCTTGATTCCACAACTTTCTCTGGCAACAGTTACCACGGATGCCTCCCAGACTGGGTGGAGGGCATTATCTGGGGAGGATGGTCCAAGGCACATGGCTGGAACACGAGACCTATTTGCACATCAGTGTTCTAGAGATGAGAGCAGTGCTCTTGGTGTTGCAAGCACTTCAGGACTCTCTTCTACTAGGAACAATTACAATTCAGTCAGGCAATATGTTAGTAGTTTAGTGCATAAGCAAGGAGGAACCAAGTCCTACTCCCTTTGCCGAGAGGCACTGAGAGTATGGCAATGGGCAGTCTCTTCCCAACGTTTTGTGATAGCAACGCATATCCCAGGGAAGTCCAAAATGATAGTGGACAGGCTCAGCAGAGCAATATTGATGCCTCACGAGAGTGGTCCCTGAAACAAGATAGCGGAAAGGATTTTCTGAAAATGGGGTCAGTCTTGCTGCAACCTTTTTACCACTCCCATAAATGCCAACTGCAGCAACTACTTTGCCCTAATTCCCCCTTCAGGGGAGTCACCGAGGGACGCACTTGTCCACAATTGGCCCTCAGGACTACTTTATGCATTTCCCCCATTTTCTCTAATACCCAAAGTTGTTCAGAAAGCCAAGTTGCTGGGAAGCAAGGTAATTTTCATTTCCCCATACTGGCTTCATCAGATTTGGTTTCTCTTCCTTTCTCATCTTCAGGAGGAACCGTGGGTGCTGAACCCAGTGCCAGACCATCTGACTCGTATATCGGAAACACTCCACCCCTTCCTTCTAACCCTCAAGCTGACAGCATGGCTGCTCCAGTTCCCAACCTAGTCAGGCTTCACAATTTCACCCAGCAGTAAGACATATCTTGGTATCCTCACACAAGGCTTCAGCAAGGAAACTATATTCCAGTAAATAGGAAAGGTTCTCATATTGGTCAGAGAGAAGAAACATTGATCCCTTTTCTGCCCCAATCAGCACTATTCTTGAGTTTCTGACAGAGCTTTTTCAACAAGGTTCAGCGGCAGCTACTATTAAAGTATAATTAGCTGCAATTTCAAAATTTCATATAGGTGACTGGACTCCTAACTTGATGTCACACATTGTGTAAACCGTTCGTAAAAGGTACTTGCTTATTAAGACCTCCCATTAAAGAACTTCTCTCACCATGGGATTTGAATTTTGTTCTAACATAGCTCACCTTACCCCCCGTTTGAACCCTGATCAACATGTAACCTCAAATTCCTGTCTTGGAAAAAATTTTATTGGTTGCTATTACTTCAGCAAGAAGAGTTTCAGAATTACAAGCTTTATCAATCAAACCTCCTTACTTGATATTTCATAAAGATAGCGTTTCTCTCCGATCAAACCCATCCTTTTTACGTAATGTGTATTCGCAAAATAACTTAAATCGATCTGTTGAGCTGCCACTGTTTTTCCCTAATCATGGCAACATGGCAGAATACAAGCTCCACCAATTAGATGTGCATCCTGCCTTCGCCCAGAATGATACCACAGTATAAGGACAAAATGATTGACTTCAACAATTGGCTAAGCTTATGGTGTCATTCAAAGGGGATCCAGTATTTGTCTGCCTAGGAAGACATGATCGACAAACCACAATGCTTTGCCAGAGATGGTCTTCACCTGTCACCCCTGGGATTCAGGTTACTGCCACCCCTTTAGTGCCTTTTTTAGGCAAGGTTCAAAGGATAAAACCACCACCGTAACAGATACAAGCATGCAAAATCTGAAGGTAATGCTACTCAATGCTAGAGAGGTCTAAACCTCAAAATGCACTCTCTCGAGGCACTCCTAAAAATGGAGGACATCGATATCTGTGCAGTAACTGAGACCTGGATCAAGGCTCCAGAGAGCACCCCTGCAATACCAGGCTACAATTCTTACCACACTTTTCGGCCACAAAACCAAAACCAAAACACTAAAGGTGGAGGAGTGTCCATATTCACCAAGGATATTCACACCTCCAGGCTAGTTGCCCAACGCAGTGCATCTAAAATTCTCCAGGTGCAACTAACACTAGGTAAGGCTGCAATCCAAATTGTAGCTTGCTACAGATCCCCCACCATGCCCCAAGATTATCTACTACACTTTTCTAAACATACTGGATAATATTAAGATACAACCAAACACCCTAATGCTGGGTGATTTCAACTACCCTGCCATTAATTGGGAAAACTACTCCAGTACCAACTCCTTTTCCCAACGGTTCTTTGAATTCATAAATTCCAATGCCCTGGGTCAACTAATCCATTGTCCCACCAGAGGCTCCAATATCCTAGACCTGGTCGTTTCCAACATGGGAGCTAGATGCTCCTCACCAGTGGTCACCCCCTCATGGGTCAGGTCTGACCATGAGCAAATCACCTTTGACATCCACATCCCACCCCCACCCCCCAGTAAGGAAACCTCCTTAAAAAACTTCTCCAAAGCCAACTTCATGCTACTGAAGTCAGATGGGATCTGGAAGTTCGACTGCAGAATCCTACACTAAGGCACTGTACGAGCACATCCACTCGTGCATGAATCGTGCCATCCCAGATAGAACCAAGATGCTCTTCTCCAAAAAAAGGAAGCCAATCTGGTGGTCCCCTGCTATAAACAAGCTATACACCAGAAGGAAGAAACTGTTGCAGAAAAGAGGAAAATCCCAGGATGCAAAAACCTCCCTCACCAGCCGCAGTAAGAAGCTGAGATCCCTCATACAATCCTCAAAAGCTAGTTACAAAAATAAAATTGCCAAAGATTCCAAAGACAACCAACAGGCATTCTATAGTTATGTCAGGAATCTAAATTGCAATGCTCAGATCTGCTCTGAGCTACAACAGAATGGCATTAAATATACTGATCCCAAGGATATTGCCAATATCCTGGCAGATCAATTTAGTGCCAACTTCACCCCCCCCCCTCACCCCCTAAATGGCCCGTCTAAATACCAAAAGATTGCCAAATTCCGATAATCATGGCCACACAGGTAGAAACCGCACTCTCCAAAGCTAAGAATACAGCATCCATTGGACCAGATGACATCCCAGGCTGTGTACTACATGAACTACAAAATGAACTGGCACCTCACCTAAGTGTCATGTTTAACCATAGCCTCACCTCAGCTTCATGCCCACTGAGTGGTGCACAGCTACAGTTATCCTGCTCCACAAGGGAGGATCCGCCTTGAATCCCGGGAACTACTGCTCCATCAGTCTGACAAGCCTGATCTGCAAGGGCATGGAACGCATTATCATGGAACTTATAAACAAAGACATTGGCAACTTTACTTTCAAACACTGGACTCCACCCAGTTTCGGTTTGTGAAGGGCCGATCTTGTCTCTTGAATCTGATTGACTTCTTCGAATCAGTCTCCAGAGCTGTGGACGAGGGTAAGGTGTTCGACACCATCCCCCACTCTGGAATCATAGATAAACTTACTAAGCTGGGCATAAATCCCTATGTCACTCGATGGGTTGCGAACTGGCTTACTGACAGAACCCACACTGTAAAAGTAGCAGACTCCAAAGCCAGCTCCAGACAAGTGACAAGTGGAGTACCTCGGGGTTCAGTCCTGGGACCACTCTTGTTTGGCATCTACCTCTCTGAAGTACAGGCCAACACTAAGGGACTCTGGCTAACAAAGTTCGCAGATGACTGCAAACTGGGAGCCATTATCGAATCCCCAAATTATGTGGCTATTCTACAAAAGGGCCTTACAGAAACAGATGCCTGGTGCCAGAGCCATGGGCTCAAGCTTAATGCCAAGAAATGTATAGTTATCCCCTTTGGAAAAAAACATGTACCCATGAATTACCACATAGGTGGCAGGACACTAAACATCAAAAGTGTGATGAGAGACTTAGGGACACAGGTGGATAGTGGTCTCACTTTCGATAACCACATCGCCACAACAGTCAGGAAATCCTTCTATGTGGCACACCTCATCACTAAGGGCTTTTCATCCAGAAAAAAGGAGGTCATTGTCCCACTGTAATCATGTCTCATTAGACCCATTATAGAGTATAATGCCCCGTTTGGTATGTACCTCACAAGACATCTGCAACAGCTGGAAAGGCCACAGAAATACCTCACTAAAAGAATCACAGACCTAAAGTAGATGCCATATGCTAACCGTCTAAAAAAAAACTCCAGCTATACTCTGTGGCATATTGTCTACTCAGAGGCGATCTCTGCTTAACATACAAGGCCATGTCAAACCCTGAGCTGTTGGACATGCTCCACTTAAAGAAATCCCAATCCCTCCGAGCCACACGCTCCAGGGATCTAAACCTTGTCATCACAATGAACAAAACATGCTGGAGGGATAGATTCCTGACCCAGAGACTCCCCATACTCTGGAATAGACTGCCCACACATGTCAAGCAGAGCGCCTCCTTGGCCCTCTTCAAAAGGATCCTTGACAATTGGATGGGAAATAGGAAATTCACCCCAGGGATCATTTCAGTCACCCTGCTAGACAGGGGTCCAGAGAAGTAAATATTGTGGGAAGAAATATCTAGGGAAATGTTATGGCTAGGCTTGCATAAGCCCTAGGGGCCGATAGCCTAGTACCAACCTATGAACCTATAGACAACTTTGCTTCTATTTACTAATCTATTTCAATTGTTTGTTTCTTTTTCATAAGTAAAAAAAAAGGCATGCCAGTCTCTAAAGTCTCACTGTCTAACTGGCTCTCAAATTGTATTACCTTTATTTACAGTTCTAATAAGACAACTACCTTTCAAAGTCAAGGACCATTCTACTAGGGCCATGGCAACATCATCCTCTTATCTACCTAGACTGTCAGTGGACAGTAGTTGTGCCGTTGCTACGTGGGCAAGACCTCACATCTTTATCACTCATTACAAAGTGGATTTGGCCTCCAGGGACAGGGCCTCCTTTGGTTCCACTGTGCTGAAAAGTGTACTCCCATGAGCCACACAGGGAATATGGTGGTAGGGATGCTGTCCCAACCAATAAGAATGAAGGCGAGATAGGACAACGTAACATAAAGAAGTTATGTACTCACCATAATATTCCATGTTTGGTGTCCATCTCGCCATTCATTCTTACGATCCTTCCCACCTTCCCCCTGCCTAAGGCTTCTAAAGAACCTGGAGGAATTTTCTCCTTGGACAAGGAGCTCCTCTGACTTTCTTCCTTTTTAAGTATTCTTTATTGTAGGACTAGTGTACACATATGGCTATGGTTAGCAGTAAACAAGATCTAGGGAATCGCACACTGTATGATGGGATAGGTGTTCAGCCACAAGCCAATTGAAAGACTTTGAACTATAATATGCGGCCGAGTCAGAGCTGAGGATCGGCTCAGAACCCAACCAGTAAGAATGAATGGCAAGATGGACAACAAACATGGAACGTTATGGTGAGTACTTAACTTCTTTTTTTTCACATCTTTTTTATAACTAGATGTGTCCAGCATTCCATCTATACATTTTCTGATGGTAATATCTAAAAAATTAATGGAGGCTTCTGATACTGTAGTTTTAAAACTTAAAAAAATATACCATTGTCATTACATATTCAACAGAGTTAGCTCATTTACAGTACTTCTCCATAACCTAAATATATTATCCACAAATCTCTCATAAAATAAACTTTGCTATAAATATTCCTTAGAGTTTAATATAAACTCTTTTTCCCCATACACATATCACTAAATTAGCATAAAAGTGTTAACTACTGGTATACCCAAAGCCACACATTGCTTTTGTAGAAAAAAATCAACTTGATAGGTAAAGATATTGTTGGATAAAATCACATCCAATAATATGCATATGTGACTAATAAATACATCTCTTTTATTAGTCTTGTTTACCAGAAAGCTATGCATTTCCTTTATCCCATAGATGTTGGGTATAATGGTGAAGAGTGAGTTTACATCCAAAGTAACAGAAAAATAATCTGTCCTTCCCACATTCATTCTGTACCAACCATGTAATTTTATCAAAAAATCATTACTGTCTTTTATAAAAATAGATATCAAAGGTAGTATCCCTTACAGGTGATGATTTATATTTACAGATAGTGTATGTTATTCAACCCTTTGATGAGAGTATAGGCCTCATAGGAGGGTTCATCAGATCTTTATGCACTTTGAGCAAGCCATAAAATATAGGGACAACAGGATGTGCCACATGAAAGAAATTGAACACCTCTATAGGAAACATGCTATTAGTATAAAGGTCATACATTTCCTTGTTCATCCTCTGTATGATATCATTCACCTCACGTCTCACAAGCAGTTGATATACATTACTGTTAATCAAGAACATCTGAATGGCATTATTATAAAACATGGCTTTGTTCCTGCTTGAGCTACATTTATTTTACTAATGCAAAGAAGAGAGAAATTTTCCAAAAGAAGCGAAAAGCAGAGATTGAGATTATGTTCCTTTGTGTTTTTTTCTTCAGGCTAATGATGCTCAAGGAATTTCACCTAGATCATTAGATGAGTCCATTTGCTAGTAACTTAGATGTTGTAGTTAAGATGGTTGTGATTTCACTGTTATGACATCAGCAACCCCCACATTAAAGCTTTATGTGCAGTTTATTTGATTTTACTGGATAGAGTGGATGTCCTCCTTTGATCATTGTTACAGTACTGCTGACTACTGAGGAGTGTCCTTTCAAGAATACTGGACTTCTGAATCATGACATTTGCACAAGTATGTGTGTATTACATAAGGAGCATACAGTCACAAAATTCCACAGAACTTTATTGCTGCAAGCCCGAGAAGAGAAAGTTTAAGTCTCTGCATTCAGTCTGTTGTAGAGGATCCATGACTGTATTATCTGTTCCAAATAAATCCTGGAAACAAATTATTTTGTGGTAATAAACTTTATTCCGAAGCAGATTTGGCAGCTTCCTGAGATTACACAAATGTGAATCGGAAATGGCAGACTACAAAAGCTTATATCTGAAGTTCATAGGTTAGTACTAGGCTATCAGCCCTAGGGCCTATACAAGCCTAGCCATAACAATTCCCTGGCTCTTTCTTCCCGCACTATTTACTTCCTGTACCCCTGTCTAGCAGGGCGGTTGACGTGATCCCCGGGTGAATTTCCTTTCTCCCATCCAGTTGTCAAGGTTCCTTTTGAAGAGGGCCAAAGAGGTGCTCTGCTTGACATGTATGGGCAGTCTATTCCAGAGTCTGGGCAGTCTCTGGGTCAGGAACCTATCCCTCCAGCATGTTTTGTTTATTGTGATGACAAGGTTTAGATCCCTGGAGCGTGTGGCTCTGAGGGATTGGTATTTCTTTAAGTGTAGCATGTCCAACAGCTCTGGGTTTGACATGGCCTTGTATGTTAAGCAGAGATCGCGTCTGAGTAGACGATATGCGACAGTATAACTGGAGTTTTGTAAGGCAGTCAGCATAGGGCATCTGCTTTAAGGCTGTGATTCTTTTAGTGAGGTATTTCTGTGGCCTTTCCAGTTGCAGGTGTTTTGAGAGGTATATACCAAATGGGGCATTATATTCTATAATGAGTCTAATGAGGGATGAGTACAGTGGGTTAATGACCTCCTTTTTTCTGGATGAAAAGCTCTTAGTGATGAGGTGTGTCACATAGAAGGATTTCCTGACTGTTGTGGCAATGTGGTTATCAAAGGTGAGACCACTGCCACCTGTGTCCCCAAGTCTCTTATCACACTGTTGTACTGACACCTATGTGGTAATTCATGGGGACATGTTTTTTTCCCAAAGGGATAACTATACATTTCTTGGCATTGAGCTTGAGCCCATGGCTCTGGCACTAAGCATCTGTTTCTGAAAGGCCCTTTTGTAGAGTATCCATGTCATTTGGAGATTCAGTAATGGCTCCCAGTTTGCAGTCATCTGCGAACTTTGTTAGCCAGAGCCCCTTAGTACTGGCCTGTACTTTAGAGAAGTAGATGCCAAACAAGAGTGGTCCCAGGACTGAACTCTGAGGTACTCCACTTGTCACTTGTCTGGAGCTGGATTTGGAGTCAGCTACTTTTACAGTGTGGGTTCTGTCAGTAAGCCAGTTGGCAACCCATCGAGTGATGTAGGGATTAATCCCCAGCTTAGTAAGTTTATCTATGATTCCAGAATGGGGATGGTGTCAAAGGCCTTGGCAAGGTCCAGATAGGTTTTGTGGACTGCCTTACCCTCGTCCACGGCCTTGGAGACTGATTTGAAGAAGTCAGTCAGGTTCAGGAGACAGGATCTACCCTTTACGAACCCAAACTGGGTGGGGTCCAGTGTTAGAAGGTTGCTAGTGTCTTTGTTTATAAGTTCCATGATAGTACGTTCCATGGCCTTGCAGATCAGACTCGTCAGACTGATGGGGCGGTAGTTCCCGGGATCTAAGGTGGATCCCCCCCCTTGTGGAGTGGGATAACTGTAGCTGTGCACCACTCAAGTGGGCACGAAGCCTGAGGTGAGGCTATGATTAAACGTGACACTTAGGTGAGGTGCCAGTTCATTTTGTAGTTCATGTAGTACACCGCTTGGGATGTCATCTGGACCCATGGATGCTGTATTCTTAGCTTTGGAGAGTGCGTTTTTTACCTGTGTGGCCATTATTACCGGAATCTGGCAATCTTCCAGTATTGAGATGGGCCATTTAGGGGGTGAGAGGGGGGGTGAAGTTGGCACTGAATCGATCTGACAGGATATTGGCGATATCCTTGGGATCAGTATATTTAATGCCATTCTGTTGTAGCTCAGAGCAGATCTGAGCATTGCCATTTAGACTCTTGACATAGTTATAGAATGCCTTGCGGTTGTCTTTGGAATCTTTGGCAATTCTATATTCATAACTAGCTTTGGAAGATTTTTTATGAGGGATCTCAGCTTCTTACTGAGGCTGGTAATGGAGTTTTTTGCATTCTGGGATTTTCCTCTTTTCTGCAGCAGTTTCTTCCTTTTGTTGTAAAGTTTGCTTATGGCAGGGGACCACCAGATTGGCTTCATTTTTTTTGGAGGAGAGCATCTTGTTTCTATTTGGGATGATACGATTCATGCATGAGTGGATGTGCTCGTACAGTGCCTTAGTGTAGGACTCATCAGTTGTGCTTTCAGTTCCCATCTGTATGGGTGTCATGAAGTTTGTCACTTCTGACTTGAGTAGCATGAAGTTGGCTTTAGAGAAGTTTTTTTATGGAGGCTTCCTTACTGGGGGGTGGGGGTGGGATGTGGATGTTAAGGGTGATTAGCTTATGGTCTGACCTGACCAACGAGGGGGTGATCATAGGTGTGGAGCATCGATTTCCCATGTTGGTAATGACCAGGTCTAGGATATTGGAGCCCCCTGGTGGGGCAATGGATTAGTTGATCCAGGGCATTGGAATTTATGAATTCCAAAAACCGTTGGGCAAAGGTGTTGGTACACGAGTAGTTTTCCCAGTTAATGGCAGGGTAGTTGAAGTCACCCAGTATTAGGGTGTTTGGTTGTATCTTAATATTTTCCAGTATGCTTAGAAACGTGTAGTAAGAATCTTGGGGCATGGTGGGGGGATCTTCTAGCAAGCTACAATTTGGATTGCAGTCTTACCTAGTGTTAGTTGCACCTGGAGAATTTCAGACGCATTGTGTTGGGCAACTAACCTGGTGGTGTGAATATCCTTGGTGAATATGGGCACTCCTCTACCTTTAGTGTTTTGATCCTGGTTTGGTGGCCGAAAAGTGTGGTAAGAGTTGTAGCCTGGTATTGCAGGGGTGCTGTCTGGAGCCTTTAACCAGGTCTCAGTTACTGCACAGATATTGATGTTCTCCATTTTTAGGAGTGCCTCGAGAGAGTGCATTTTGAGGTTTAGACTTCTAGCATTGAGTAGCATTACCTTCAAATTTTGCATGCTTGTACCTGTTACGGTGGTGGTTTTGTCCTTTGAACTTTGCCTAAAAAAGGCACTATAGGGATGGCAAGAGCCTTAGCCAGTAACCTGAATCCCAAGGGCGACGTGCAGACCATCTCTGACAAAGCATCATGGTCTGTCGATCATGTCGTCCCAAGCAGACAGATACTGGATCCCCTTTGAATGACACCAGAAGCTTAGCCAATTGTTGAAGTCAGTTATTTTTGTCCTTATATTGTGGTATTATTCTGGCTGAAGGTAGGATGCTATTCAGTGCTAGGGTCATACCTGCCAGGCCCACATGATCCGAGAGCTGTTTCATGTCTCTCTTCATGTAGTCCAGGGAGGTACGTCTCAAGTCATTCACTCCAGCATGGACAATGACAGAGTCATGTTTGTACTTATTGTAGTCATGTTTGTACTTATTGTGGAGTGACTTGAGTGCATGTGTTATGTGGCGGATCCTGGCACCCGACAGGCAGCTGACTGTAATTTTCTCCTTCTTCAGCCTGATGAGTGGGGTATCACTGTGCCTGACTATAGAGTCACCTATGACTAAAGTGTTAGGTACTTTGTCTTGCCTTAGAGACTGTTGCTGGATGGCACACTGGTGTTCTGAGCTATGTGACACTTTGGTTGTGATTGGTGTTTGTTTGCTTTTAAGCTTCGGAGGTCCTTGTTGCTTGGGCAGGTTACAGTTGAGGGCCTCCGCATATGTGGATTTAGTGTTGCTATGTGTGGGTGTTGGTGGTGTGGGTTTAGAAGGGCTATGCTTTGCTTGTGGTGTAGTGCAGGTGTTAACCTTCTCCTCTTGACTCTCTAGCACAATCTTGGGTGGAGAGAGCTTTGCTTCCAGTTTGGCTATGTAAGTGCATCTCTCACAGGTTGTAGTGTTTGGTGGTAGGAGGAGAGTGTTGTCTGTGTACATGAGACAATTGCTACATTGCCCTAGTATGCCCACATTCACCAGGTGGACAGGAGAAATCACCGTAAGCTGACCCTTGGACATGCCTGGTTTGGTGCTTTTTTTGTTAAGTACAGGAGCTGTTTTCCCTTAACTTAGCAAGCTACTTTGCAATTATAGGCTGTTTAGTGCCTATGATTAATTTCTCCTTATTAACAAGGAGAGTTGAGGGCTTGTTTCAGTTTAAGGCTTCCTAGTGCTTTCCAGCAGGTATTAGTGCTAGTCACAGGGATGCTTAACGGTATGATGAAAAAAAAAATGTTTATCCTAAACACTGCAGTGCGCACTAGAGAAGTTAGATGTGAAAGTAGGTGACTTAAATTTTTTCTGTCTAAAAAGTTAAGTTTTAGTGGGGAGTCAGTATTTTTAAAACAGCAATATAGATTGAAAGGGAGTGGTCACTTTTGTATTTTGTTACTATGGAATACAGTAGGATGGCCAATTAATTTAAATAGTTGAAGGGGAGAAGCTTCTTTCCGGTTGGTCACCTTTAGGATCACCTTATCCATACATTGAATGGGAGTGTGGTTTTTTCATGTCGTGGGAGCCAGCCCGGCGTTCACAGAAGGCACACTCAGCGCACTCTGCACCTAGGGCCAGAGGGCCAATTCAATCCTCTGCATACCTGGGGTGGGGTGGGGGAGGACCGGAGCACCCGGACGGACGCGACCCACAGGAGGAGGAGGAGTGCCTCGCCTGAAGCAGACCCCAGGCCAGCCGAGGATCGAACCGGAGAACCTCTTGCTGTGAGGCGGCAATGCTAACCACTGCACCACCGTGGCCGCCCAAATAGTTGAAGGGGGAGTGATTTCACAAAATGATAATTTTGTGCTTACTCACACAAGTCAGTGAAAGCAGAGAGGAAATGAGGTATATGGTCAAATTAACATAAGAGGCAGTTGTTAATAAGTTGTTAATCTTCTTCCTGTTCATCACTGATGGGTTTGATTCTAAGCCCTCAGAACCGAGTTGGCCTAATATGAAGCTCACGTACACCAAAAACTCTTGAGCTAAGCTGCTGCCCACAATGCCCTTCTCCTAGTTACCTCAGATCTTGTTTGCCGCGCAGCCATATAGCAGCGCTTCATCGAGCTCTCCACCTAAGTGTTGTATTTTCTAAAAATTTATTGTGTTTTGGAAATTTTTTCTCTTCTAACTTTTTCTACCTTGTTACCTATACCTAGCTCTACCCACGGGTATCTTTCTCTTACCATCATTGGTATACACCTTTCTCTACCCTTGTGGTATTCTTAATACCATTGGTGGTATTTCTTCTCTTTCTATAACCTTTTGGATTGTTGGATTATATACTGGATATGTCTGAAAAAAGGGACTTCAGGGTTCAAACATTTCACTTCCTGCAATGGCAAACTTCCCAACAGCAACTTACATGATGATTGTGTCTATTGTCGTGGGGTTTCCCACTTGTCTGTGAAACCTCCTTTCCAAATTTGTCTCAGTTTCAGTCAACGGATGCTGAATGAAAGGAAAAATAAACTTATTTTGAAAGGCCTGCTTTCTTCACCTTTTTCAGAGACCCTTTCTGCTTCGGAGGTCTCAACCCCTCCATCAAAGGGCAAGAAACGTCCTCATTCTAAGCCTCACAAGCATAAGGCCCACAAGTCCTCTACGGAGCATAAGATCGCTCCCTTGGCTCCGATCACTTTGGTTCCGAGCTCACCTTTAGTGGCCTCGGTGGACATTACTATGACTTCCACGTCAGCGCCACCTTCAACACCGACTTTTGCGGTTCCAAGTGTGGTAACGGCGCCAGCCTTATTGCCTTCTGTAACCTCGGTGACGACCTCGCCCCTCTCCACTCCGAAGTCGATCCTGACTATTTCTTCAGAGCTGATAATGACTTCTACTCCAGCTATTCTCTCGGCTCCAAGCTTTTTCTCAGCACCAATAGTGCCCCTTCTGCCTATCTCCAAATTGGAATCTTCGGTGCCTACTTTTCCTGCACCACGGACCCAGTACTTCCCGTGTTTGGACCCATTTTCAGGACAAGCATATACCCCTTTTTTGGACCGACCTGACTCCCCCTCCGGAGTGTCGGTAGGGTCCACCAGGAGTCTATCTGAATTGGATATGGTGCATCTGTTCTATCAGCTGTTGACAGCCAGAGGGATTACAAATTTTCCAAAAACCCATCCCACTCCGGGTTTTGGGTCTATTGCCCCCATGACTCCCACTTTTTCTCCTTCCTTGGAGGGAACCCTTTCCTTGGCACCGACAGTGACGGTCTCTGAGGCTTTGAGACCCCCCCCTTTGGGTTTCGGTTCCTGCAGAACAATCCTTTCCTCAGTCTCATGCTTAGGGGGTGGAACTCTTAGCTCTCAGTACGGTTCCAGGTTTTTCATCGGTTTCGTCTTCGGATCCGGGGGAGACCCCCACCCCGGTTTTGCTTGAGGCTCCGTCCCTGGGAGCACGCCATGAGGAATTAAGTGTGACCCTGGTTCTGAGATTGTCTTCCTCAGTTCCGGGTTCCCATTCCTCTTCTGGCGGACCGGCTTTCCAGGTGATGGAGAGGGTGCTTGCTTCTGGAATCGCTCCTCCTACGTCGGACCTTCCCTCTGCTCCCTCTGAGCTACAGCTATCACGAGCCACTTCCCCAGGACACCGAGAGCACAAGCCTCAGGAAACCCCATATCCAGGGTAATCTCCCTTCTGTGTCTTCTTCAGACGTCACAACTGAAGAACCCCCTCAGAAGAAGGCATGTAAGAGCAAACACCTGGACTCCCCGGAGGAGTCCCACACTGAGGATATGGATTACGAAGATAGGGAAGGGTCCCCATGGTCACCCCCTGATGATGTTTCCTTTGGAGACATCCTGGAAATATTGAAGCAGAGGGGTGGCTGGAAGCCCTCCAATCCTTCCACAGAGGAGTCCATATTCCTGCAGGCTTTCTCCTCTCGGCTCTCTACTTCTTGGGTGACCCCACCTGCCGATGAGTTAGTCCAGCTTATCGTGCGCCGTGCATGGAAGAACCCTGAATCCATTGAGGCCATTCCCCGGAGACTGGGCAAGATACTTTCCCCACCAGAGGAACAACCCCACTGGTCTAGAGGCTTGCCAGTAGATTCTATGGTGGTGGCTGCCGCCACAAAAAAGGACCTTGCGGAGGAAAGTCCTACTGTCCACCTACCCAACAGAGAATCCCAGGTGGTGGACAGATTAGGAAAGCAAGTCCTTGCCTCAGCGACCTTTGCAGTCAGGTCTCTGAATTATTTGGCATATTTTACAAGGCTCCAAAGGGATCTCATCTCAGAACTCTCTGAAACCCTCGCGGGTCACGTTTCTGACAGGGCACTTGATAAAGTTGCTTCTCAGTTTGCTACCCTAGAATCGATCTCCAACTCATCCAAGAGGTTGCTGTCCCACGCAACTGAAGGGGTGGCTAGAGCTGTGAGTGCAGGTGTAGTTATGGGACGCCACACCTGGATGCGCATTTGTGATCTCACGGACTCCTTCAAGTCTTCCTTCTTGAATGCCCCTATCGAACCATCCACTTTGTGCAGTTCCAAAGCGAAGGACACATTAGCTAGGTGCGAGCAAGATGGAAAAACCTTGTCTGCCATTGGCCTACGGTTTTCCAAGCCTCAGTGCTCTTTTTCCAGGAACCAGAGGAGTGAAAAGATATGGCACAAACAATCTCAAGGCCCTTTCTGCAGTGCACGTGGTGAGGATACCCCCAGAGGCAGAGGGGGTTCCAGTAGTGGAAGATGCCCCTTAGGGGCAGAGGGGGTCCCCAAAACCAGGACTCCATGGATTCTTTCTCCGGGCGACCTTATCAGCGCTCCTGAAGCGCTGCCCGATTGCTTTCCTCTGGAAGCAGTCTGGGCTCATTTTTCCCTGCACCAAACTGCCTGGCACTCTATTACACACGATCAGTGCAGAGAATAATTTCCAGAGGTTATTACATCCCTCTAATATCTTACTCAAAACCTCCAAAATGCCTTCCTGAAGTTCCACTCAGTCAAAGGGAAGAGGCAGCTTCAGAGATAAGAAAGCAGTGTCAAAAACGAGTCATCCAACAAGTCTCCCCAGACCAGTGTGGATCCGGTTTCTACTCAAGATTCTTTTTGGTGCCAAAAAAGACTGAGGACTGGAGACCCATTTTGGATCTCAGCCATCTAAACAAATCAATGGTTCAAACCAAATTCCGCATGGTCACGATACAATCCATTCTCCCATTTCTTCGGGAGGATGTGTGGATGTGCTCGATAGACCTCTGGGATGCATATTACCATATCAAAATGGACAAGCGCTGCAGGAGTCCCCTTCGCTTCTAGCTGGGAGCCAATCATTACCAATTCAGAGCCCTGCCATTTGGTCTCTCGACAGCCCCCAGAGTGTTCACAAAATGCCTAGCAGTGGTAACAACTCATCTGAGACTTCAGGGATTTCAGGTTTTTCCATATCTAGACGATTGGCTCCTCTCCGCCCCCACCAAGTGCCTACTGGTCATGGCCCTCCGCTATACTCTAGCACTGGCGGAGTCTCTAAGCATCACAATACACTGGGAAAAATCCAATTTTCATCCTACCCAACATTTGGAATTTATAGGACCAGTATTCAGTACTCAAACAAGCCAGGTCTCTCTCCCCCCTTACAGACTTCAGAGGTTAAGATTACAAGTACAAGTGATACTCTGTCGAAGGAAGGTGTCAGTAAGGGAAGATGTTAAGTTGTCTATCTCGCCTTCGTTCTTGCTGGTTGGGAACGGAGCCAATCCTCAGCTCCGACTTGGCCATCTTCAATAGCTCGAGAGCTGTTTACTGGCTCGAGACTACCCCTTATCCCATGATGCCTAGTGATAGCTACCCAGATCTCATTTGCCGCTTCAGCTGCGAGGTGTCATTTTTCTGGCTCAGGCACGTATAAAGTTTTTTGTATAACTTTCTTAATCTAGAATTCTATATTTTCAATATTTTATTGTTAACAATTAGTCTTGTTTTTTGTGATAGCTAGTGTTTAGTTGTAGTATCCCTTCTAGAACTCATTTAACTTAGACAGTTCTCCCCCACCCCTTCCCCCTACCTCTTCTTGTCAGGTTAGCCATTTAGGTTAGAGGCTTTTCTTCTACCTTTCTTTCATAGGCTAGCTGTTTAAGTTAGAGGCTTTCCTATTTAAAAAAATAAATAAAAATAAAAAAAAAAAACCTTTACCTATAGTCTTGTAGTAGAGTGTGTTTTTTGTGTAGACTGTATTTAGCTTCTGGTAGCTGTTGTATTTGTTGTTTCCTTCTTTCAGGATGTCAAAGGAATCCAAAGTTTCTGGATTCAAGAAGTGTGACTCATGCTGTCAGAAAATGTCTCTGACAGATGGGCACACTTCTTGCCTCTGTTGTTTAGGTGCTGTGCACCTGCAGGACTCTTGTTTTATCTGCCATGCCTTTAGTCCAAGTGTCCTGCAGGAGCGTAAGAATAAGCTTATTCCTAGGGGTCTTTTAAAACCCCAGGATTCACCGGCCAAGAGTTCTCAGCCTGTGAAATCCCCTAAATCTACCAAGCCGTCGGCTCCAGGTTCGGAGCCATCCTGGGTTCAGACTCCTTCTACTTCGGTTCCGGCTGGCACCGATAAGACTATCTCCCCGTCGGCTCCATCAGAGACTTTGGAGCCTTCGCGGAGCCACAAGAGGCTGAGGTCCCCTTCACTTCAGCTCCTCTGTCTCCTTTGCTTCAGAGCGAGCGCAGTCACCAATCCTCTCACTCCTGTCGATCCTCTAGGCTGTCGGATCACGATGTGGAGAGAGTGGTCAGTAGGTTGCTAAAGTCGCAGGCACTTGCCAAGATGTCCAGCCCTCCTCAGCAGGTGTCAGCTCCGTCCACTACTCTCAGTGTTCCTCCTCTGACTCCAATGATTTCAGAGCCGGAGTTCATTGGGGTTCGAGTAGTGGAACCGTCTGCTCCGATATCTCCTTCGGTTCTGACATTGGCTCCGATCCCCTCGGTGGTGCCGTCCGTCGAGGGATCTGGGCGCTGGGGTTCCCTCGTCGGCTGCGAGGGGGCGAATGACATCGGACCCTTGTCTGACCCTGTCCTCCCTCTCGGAGCTTCGGCGTAGGTGAGCTTGGCTCCTACATCGGCTTTACAGCCGTCTCCCTCGGTGCGGAGAAAGATTCTGATTTCCTCGGAACCGGAGCTTTCTCTGCATCATGGCAGGGATGCCTTCGATGTCATGAGGAGTGTGCTGGCCCCTGAGTCAGCTCCACTATCGGCCCCACCGGCTCTGTCCGCTATAGTGCCTCTGCCAACCTCTGGTCCTCCTCCAGACCCCAAGTGTAGGGAACCGGCGCTCCAGGGCACCCCATTGGGTGTTTCCTCTTCTTCCGAGGCCTCCCCTGATCATTCAGAGGAGCTCACACCTAGTCAAAGTGTCTTTCATCTGTGGTCCAAAAAGAAAGGAAGCACATTGACTCCCTTAAGTCTGTCACTTCTGATACAGACTTAGATGATTCGGAAGGGTCCCAGAGATCCCCCTTTGAAGATGTTTCCTTCTCAGACATCCTAGAAATGCTTAAGCAGAGGGGGAACTGGAATCTCTTAGCCCCTACCGAGGATGAGTCTGTATTTCTGGATGCGTTCGGTTCCCGACCTTCCACCTCCTGGGTTTCTCCGCCTTTTGATCCACTTACGGCAGTGGTGGCTCGAAAGGCTTGGTCAGCTCTGGATACAGTGGAACCAACTCCGAGGAGACCTGGCAAATTCATCACAGCACCCCAAGATAAGCAGTTCCTTACCAAAGGTGTGATGCCATGGTGGTTGCAGCAGCCACCAAAAAAGAGTTAGCGGAGACCTCTTCATCTGTCCATCCTCCTAACAAGGAGTCTAGGACGATGGACAGATACGGGAAGCGAATGTTTGCTTCAGCGACCTTTTCTATGAGGTCACTGAACTACCTATTTCATTTTACCCGGCTTCAGAGGGATCTCCTTAAAGAGCTCGGCGATACCCTTCAAGATCCATCAGCTGAGGGGGCTCAAGCTAAAGTAGCTTCCCCGCTTAATTCTGTAGTTAACTCCTCCATGAGGCTCATTTCCTATGCAGCCAGTGGTGCGAGTAGAGCCGCAGGTATGGCTGTGGCCCTTAGGAGGCATGCATGGATGCGGCTGTGTAATTTTGCGGAACACTTTCGAGCGTCATTCACCAACACCCCCTTTGATGGTTCCTTTCTTTTTGGACCACAGATGAAAGACACTTTGACTAGGTGTGAGCAAGAAAGCAAGACTCTCTCTCTCCATGGGAGTCTGTTTTTCCACTCTTCTAGACTGTACCCCAAAAGTCAGAAGAATGGCAAGATGTGGTTCCGAAAATCCCAGGGAGCCTTGCCTGACACGTAGAGATTTTTCCTCCAGGGGCAGAGGGGGAAACAATAACAACAGATGCCACCCCCATGGCAGAGGGGGTCCACAGAACCAGGGCAACAGAGAATCTTTCTCTGATAAGCCCTTTCAGCATCCCTGAAGGGTTGCCCGGCTGTGCTTACCTCTGGAGGAAGTCGGGGGAAGACTTTCACTGTACCCAAAAGCCTGGCAAAATTTAATGCAAGACAGACTGGTACGGTCCGTTATACCCGGAGGTTACGAAATTCTCTTCTGTCAACCCCCCCTTACTGTCAAGGAAATCCCTTCCAGATGTTCCACCCAATCTGAAGGACCCAAGCAGTTTCAAAACTGCTAGAAAAAAGTCATCCAGGAAGTCCCGGCAGACCAGCACGGATCCAGGACTTACTCAAAGTTCTTTTTGGTACCAAAAAAGACAGTGATCTCAGCAGACTAAACAGGTCTGTACAAAGAACAAAGTTTCGGATGGTCACGCTATAGTCCATTCTACCCTTTCTGGGCCAGGACAGTTGGATGTGCTCGATAGATCTTCAGGATGCGTACTACCATATCAAGATGGACAGGCGCTCCAGGAAATTTCTTCGCTTCCGGCTGGGAGCCAGTCATTACCATTTCAGAGCTTTGCCCTTTGGTCTCACCACAGCCCCCAGTGTGTTCACCAAATGTATGGCAGTGGTCATGGCTCACCCGAGGCATTGAGGATTCCAGGTGTTTCCATACCTAGACGACTGGCTCCTCACTGCTACTACCAGGCATCAACTTCTACAAGCCAGGGACTACACAATCACAATCTGCTCCCAGCTAGGCATTACAATAAACTTAGAAAAATCTGCCTTGTTGCCCTGTCAATTTATCACCTACATAGGAGCAGACTTGGACACAAGGAACATGTCTGCAAGGCTACCTTTAGAAAGGGTGTCTGCAATTCGTCAGCAAGTACAAATTCTAATGCAGAGCAAAAGAATCCAGGTCAGGTTCATCCTTCAAACTCTGGGTTCCATAGCAGCAGCCATTCTTCTAATTCCACTGGCCCGCTTTCACATGAAGATCCTTCAGTGGCTTCTGTTCACACAGTGGTCTTTCCAACAGCTGCCCATGTCTCATATGATCATGATTACAGAAGCATGCAAAAGGCACCTTTCCTGGTGGATGGTCTCCCCACTAGTGACTTAGGGCAGACCCTTCATTCAGCCCCCTCCAGTAGCCACAGTGACCACAGATGCCTCCCTGATAGGGTGGGGGGGGGCATTATCAGGGCAGGACAGTCCAAGGCACTTGGCAACCTCACGAGTACCATCTGCACATAAACATCCTCGAAATGAGAGCCGTGCTCCTAGCATTGCAAGCTCTTCAGGACTCTCTTCCTTGTGAGACCATTGCAATTCAAACAGACAACATGTCAGTGGTGTGGTACATCAGCAAGCATGGCGGAACCATGTCCTACCCCCAGTGTCGAGAAGCACTCAGACTGTGGCAGTGGGCGATTTCCTCCCAACGTTTTCTGATTGCGACGCACATCCCTGGGAGGTCCAGTGTCATAGTGGACAGGCTCAGCAGAGCTATCTTCATGCCTCACGAGTGGTCTCTGAATCAGGAAGTTGCGGATCTTATCTTCCGCAAATGGGGACAGCCTTTCTGCGATCTTTTTACCACCCCCTTCAACAGCGAATGCAACTACTTCTCCCTTCTTCCGCTTCCAGGTCAGTCAACCAGAGACGCTGTAGTCCACGATTGGCCTCAGGGACTTCTTTATGCCTTTCCTCCGTCTCCAAAACTCATACAGAAAGCAATATCACTGTGTTGCAAAATGATCCTCATTGCCCCCTACTGGCCTCAACAGATATGGTTCCCGTTCCTGCACCATTACCTTCTCAATCAGCCCTGGACTCTGGATCCGATTCCAGACCTACTGATTCATCAGTCAGGTGGGTTGCTTCAATCCCTCCCAACTCTCCAGCTCACAGCTTGGTTGCTCCACTCCCAGCTTTTCCCCGGCTGTATGTGAGATTATTGTCTCCTCTCACAAGTCCACAACCAGAAAAACTTATGCTAGTAAATGGAAACGTTTTTCTTGTTGGGCAGAGGCTAGGAACGTAAATCCCTTTACAGCCCCAGTCCATGAAATTCTGGAATTCCTAGCACAACTTTTTCATTTCAGGTCCGCTTCTGCTACTATCAGGGCTCAATTAGCGGCCATTTCTAACTTTCATGTTGGTTTGTCAAATTCAAACATTATGTCTCATAAGCTCTGTAAAGCTTTTTTGAGAGGGACCACTCTCCTTAGGCCACCAGTGAGAGATCCCCCTCCTCCTTGGGACCTTAATTTGGTACTAACTTCCTTAACTCTGCCCCCTTTTGAACCAGCAGCGTCCTGCTCCATTAAGTTTCTATCTTGGAAGACACTCTTTCTGGTAGCTATTACTTCAGCCAGACGTGTCTCTGAACTTCAGGCACTATGTGTTCGTCCTCCATACTTGGGTTTTCATAAGGACAGGGTTGCTCTGAGGACTAATCCTTCATTTCTTTCTAAAGTCTGCTCAGAAAATAATTTAAACCAATCTATAGACCTTCCTGTGTTTTTCCCTAACCACACCAACAAGGCAGAGTACAAATTACACCAATTGGATGTTCATAGACAATTATGTTTTTGCCTGCACAGGACTAAGAAAATAAGGAAGTCGGACCAACTATTCCTTTCCTGTGCTCTAGGCAAACAAGGTCCCCCAGTTTCCAAGGTGACCTTATCCAGGTGGTTGTCTCACACTATTACTTTCATTTATCAATTAAGGAACAAAGAGTTACCCCGAAAGGTCATTCTACTAGGGCCTTGGCCACCTCTGTAGCCTTCCAATCTAGGTTGCCCATGGATTCTGTCTGCGCAGCTGCTACGTGGGCAAATCCTCATACATTTATTTCTCATTACAAGCTAGATATGGTCTCCAGGAGCAGAGCTGACTTTGGTTCCACTGTTCTGAAGAGTCTGTTCCAATGAGCCACCCAGGATTGTAGGTGCTAGGGATGCTGTCCCAACCAGCAAGAACGAAGGCGAGATAGACAACTTAGCATAAAGAAGTTATGTACCTACCATAATGTTCCATGTTAGTTGTCTTCATCTTGCCTTCTTTCTTGCATCCCACCCTCCGTCCCCCTGTCCTATTGGACCGAGAGGAGTTCTGGTTTCACTGGCTGGGTGTTCTCTGGTTTGTTTCCTCTCCTGACTTAGAGTATGGCAGGTATACTCAACCTATTTATTTGGACAGGTTTATTCTCTGACTATGTCTTTGGTTAGCTATTTCAAATGAGATCTGGGTAGCTGTCGCTAGGCATCATGGGATAAGGGGTAGCCTCGAGCCAGTAAACAGCTCTCGAGCTATTGAAGATGGCCGAGTCGGATCTGAGGATCGGCTCCGATCCCAACCAGCAAGAAAGAAAGCGAGATGAAGACAACTAACATGGAACGTTATGGTAGGTACATAATTTCTTTTTCTACAGGCTCTGGGGTCTATGGCGGCAGCCATCCCGATTGTTCCCCTGTCGAGATTGCATATGAGACTGTTACATTGGCTCCTTTTGTCCCAGTGGGTATCCAATCTTCATCCTCTAAACTCACAGATCCTTGTCACCAATTTCTGCAAGCAGGATCTTCTTTGGTGGATGAGAGCAGACGAAAATCTTTGGTGCCGCTCCTTCCAGACTCCTCAACCCAATGCCACGGTGACCACGGACACTTCCCTGATAGGGTGGCGGGGCCATTTTTAGGGAAAGACAGTCCAAGGCACATGCTTCAGCTTGAAGGCCAACTTGCATATCAGTGTCCTGGAGTTGAGAGTGGTGCTGTTAGCGTTGCAGGCACTTCATCCACTCCTTCTGTTGGGAACAATTGCAGTCCAGTCACACAATGTCTGTAGTCTGGTACATAAACAAACAAGGAGGGACCAAATCCTACCCCCTTTGTCGAGAGGCCATGAGAATTTGGCATTGGGCAATAGCTTCCAACTGCTTTCTGATAGCAACGCATATCCCGGGGAGCTCCAATGTGATTGCAGACAGGCTGAGCAAATGCATCCTCCGTCCACACGAGTGGTCTCTCAACCCAAACATGATGGCAGAAATTTTCAACCATTGGGGCCAGCCTTGCTGCGATCTTTTGCTTCCCCTTCAAACAACAAATGCAGCAGCTTCTTTGCCCCCTTTCCCCCAGACGGGGAATCACTGCTTTTTTATCTCACAATTGTCCCGTGGATCTCCTCTATGCTTATCCTCTGATACTGCTATTTCTAAAGAAAGCAATTCGGTTGAGATGCAAAGTGATCCTCATTGTCCCTTTCTGGCCTCAACAAGTATGGTTCCCCTTCCTCTGGCCTCGCCTATTGCAACCTCCTTGGATCCTGGACACTCATCAGGACCTAATATCTCACCCCCAAGGGTTGACTCCCCCAAATCTGTCCAGTCTCAAGCTGACGGCTTGGTTTCCCACTTCAGTTAGTCGCCAGGCAGGAAACTCTTTCCTCACCTGTCCACGATGTTATTCTGGCCTACCGTAAACCATCCACCTGAAAACTCTACAAAGACAAATGGAAAAGGTTTGCTATCTGGTCTAGTAGTCAGATACTAGACCCTTTATTATCTCCTACAGCTGCTGTACTTCAGTGCCTTTCTGAGTTGTTCGACGATGGGGCATCAGCTTCTACTATTCGAGTCCATTTAGCAGCTATCTCCAGTTTTCGTAACGGCTCAGATGACATTCCTCTTATCTCCACCTGCCTTTGCAAGACCTTTCTCAAGAGAGTTTTCCATAGCAGACCCCCTATCAGGCAACCTGTAGAGACATGGAATCTCTCTCTGGTATTACAGTCTCTCTCTCTCTCTGTACCCCCTTTTGAGCCTTCTGTGACATGTGACCTTAAATTTCTATCATGGAAAACTCTGTTTGTGGTAGCGGTCACATCAGCAAGAAGTATATCTGAGTTACAAGCCTTATGCATCAAGAGCCCGTACCTAATCTTCCATAAAGACAGAGTACCTCTTTGTACTATTCTATCCTTTCTCCCCAAAGTGGTGTCTGACTTCTCTATTAACCAGTCCATTGAACTCCCTGTGTTTTTTCCAAATTATTTCAACAAGGGAGAATGCTGTCTACATTTATTGGACATACATAGACAACTACGTTTCTACTTAGACAGGATTAGGTCTTTCCGCAAGTCGGATCAACTTTTCATCTCCTTTTCTGGTCCAAGAATGGGATGTGCTGTCTCAACAGTTACTTTATCAAATGGCTCAGAGATTGTCTTACTTTTTCATACTCCTTAGCGAATGACTCTAAACCTGTTCATATCAAAGCTCATTCAACGAGAGCCATCGCAACTTCGGTTGCTTTTCACTCCAGGGCTTCCATGGATGACATTTGCACAGCAGCCATTTGGGCTAAACCCCATACTTTCATCAACCAGTACAAGTTGGATTTGGACTCCAGGGGAAGAGCGGCCTTCAGCTCAATGGTTCTCGGGAATGTTCTTCCATAAGGGCCACCCAGGTTCTCGAAGTAGCTTAGGATTCTGTCCCATCAGTGATGAATAGGAAGAAGATTAACAACTTCATATAAAGAAGTTATGTCTTACCATAACGTTACATCTGAGTTGTTGATCTTCTTCCAGTCATCACACCCTCCCACCGTCCCCCACCAAAGGCTCCTGGTGGATGATCTGGGTCCTTGGGGTGTTTTCAGGGTTTCGCGCAGAAATGGCCTCTGTTTTTGTTTTTCTTCTATATGTTGCATGCAAACTCGATCTGAAGTAACTAGGAGAAGGGCATTGTAGGTAGCAGCTTAGCTCAAGAGCTTTTGGTATACAAGCTTGGTATTAGGCCGACTCTGTTCCGAGGGCTTGGAACCGAACCCATCAGTGAAGACTGGTAGAAGATCAACAACTCAGCTGGAACGTTATGATAACAAATAACTTCTTTTTATGTACATAAAACAAAGCGCAGATAGCTTAGATATAGCACATTTTAGAATATCCTTCCTTTACAACTCACACCTTGCAGATTACAATTATATCATGTAGTAGTTCTTACTTTCATCATTTAAGTAAAAGTTCAGATTGTTACATCTCTAGAAAATAGTAACATTTCTAAGCAGGTTACGTGTGATCTCGCCTTCAGTAATTTTCCCATACATGTAATGGTAGTCTGTCTAATTGTATTTTGTGACAGTGTCTTTGGATTGTATTACAGCTTTTACAAATAAAGCTCAACTATGCACGTTTATCTCAACTTGAAATAAACAGTAGTTGTATAATGTCTGAAATAATTTCACAAAGCAGACATTTCTTTTTGGCCAAGCTTGCTTAGAAGCAATGTCTAAAATAGTTACACTTGAAGAAATCTATTCTGACTCCTGTGCTTTAATACTCTATGCAACATCTGTTTTCTGTACAACTTTATAATTATTATTTATAGCTCATTTTTATTAAAACACATTCCCCTTTTTTTCATTTGCCTTTTTCCTAGACTCAAGTGTTTATCTTGTATACATCCATTTTCTCAATTCATTTTACTTGTGCGTTTGTAAAGACAATTATTAAAAGCTGTGGGTGTATTTAGAATAAGGACAAGCCTGCTTTTAATGCCTGCCCTTGTTCAATCATTTCCTGTGCCACAAACAATTCTGTCTCTTGTTAAAGAATTGTACAATTAAGCTTTCACAGTTTTCGACTTATTTTTTCAGTTCAGTTAAGTATCTGTAATCTCTGTGTAAGCCCTTGTACCTTTCTAAAAATTGAATGATGATGTAATAGCAAGGTGCACAGTATTTTTTCCTTTTCATAAAAAAGTATTGTTATATACTTTCAAGTTTTCTTTGATTGTGAGGTATGGAAATGTGACGCATTGAAATTTTATTCAGGCTTTTTGATTATTCTCCTAAGAGTACATTGAATCTCTCAATCCAAAGTTTCCAATTTTTTACTGTGTTGCCTTATTTTGAGAGAATTTTTGGTGGTTTTGTTTTGAGCATTTTTCTAATTGTAAATTATACTTCTGTACTTCCAAGCGCATAACTTCTTAAAAGCAAATGTTTTTTCTTCATCTGAAATTTATCTGTACACTCTTGACAACAGTTAATGAAATATGTTTGTCAGAATGCTCTGCAGCACATGTACTGAGATATTAATTTAGACTGCCTTATAGATAGAATGTGTACCTCATGACATGCAGCTCACTGTATATAGACATTGAGATATTTAAAGTAACATTTCTATGTGTTAAAGGAAGTTGATTAACTGCTTGTGTGGATCTGTTTCTTGTTTGAAAAATGGAATGGAGGGGCATAGTTTAAACAGTTTTTGCCATCAGTGGGGAGGTATGCATTAAAGGGATGAAGGTAGGTAAATGCGTAGATTTGGTGCATCTCGGGCGCTCTTGGAAATTTTTCGTTTCGAGTTTCAGACTGAAATATTTTGATGCAGCTTGCTGGGGACATTACGCGATGGTGAAATTTTCGTTTACTTACCGGATGTCAGAAAAGAATACTGTATTTTGGGGGAAATTTTGTTTTTTGTGCCTCATTACCACCGCTTTGGTCAGGAGCGTTTGGCACCGGATTTACGTAGTCGGGTGTACCGTTTTAGGATAGGCTTAATAAGCCGCTTCTATCTTTTACAAGGTTAGAATGTGCCGCGTTAGTCTTGGCAAGTTTAATATCAGCTATAAAACGGGGATGCAGAGAATGTCTTTCTACAAAGCCTTGGCAAGATTGGAATCTTTAAAGCTACGGCATGTCTTTTCAAACTTACGGACGCTGATCTTTAGAATTCTTAAAGCTGAACAGCTGATCGCGCCAGGCTTTAGCGGATGCTTCTGGGGTGATCTTTACAGCTCAGGCTGGCTCTCAGGAGGCAGGTCATGCTGCTCCCAGGGGAGCACCTTATTCTCCCAAGATGTATCTTTAGGGTGCCTAGGCCTTATGATACTGTCAGGTAGGCTTTCATTCTTGTTTCTATTTCTTTGCCTTCCTCTGTCTCTTTCTGGTCTGTTGGTCTGGCTCTAAAAAGCTCTGGCTTAAAATGAGGTTCTCTTTGGTCTGTTCTGTTAAAGGTTCTATTCTCCTCCTGATAAGAGCTTAAGGGGAGAGCCATGAGTTTGATTCTATTTCAGGCTTTCTCAGATGATTCTGGGTCTTGGAGCATGGACTCAGAAGATTCTTCTGGGTCTTCCTCTACAGATGATTCTGGCTGCTCCAGACCTCTTCTGCTTCTTATTTAGGATTCTGATCATTCAGGATAACTCTTCATTTTCTCCTCCAGAGGATTTTTCATTTTCAGAACTCAACTTGATTCAGGGAAGAGACTCAGGAAGTCGAGTGGACCTTGTTCTGATTCCCTTACAGATACCGCTCTTTCTGCTGCTCCTCCAGAAGGAGACCTTAATTCATACCTTCGTGCCTCCCTGTTCCTTCGATGTTTTCTCGGAGGTTTCCCTTTAATCCTGAGACCATAAATAGGGAGTTAAGAGCCCTAGGCGGACCCAGAAACTATTAGTCATACATCCGGTTTACATTAGGGCCTCTGTATGGAACTATCCGTTCTGGGTCATAAGGAAGCTCTGTGCTGGATAGGATTGATAAGAACTGGTGTATACCCCAAGGACTGCAGCGGACTGAGGCATGAAGGTATATTTTCATACTGCTCTTCTACGATGTTTTATCAGGGCTAAGAGATAAGTTGGGATGCTTTAAGTATCAGCATAGTTCCTCTCAGCTTGGAGGATAGAGTTTGGCTTTCTGGGAGGGTGGGTAACAGGCTTCTTGCACAGTGATTTTGCTGCTTTACAGGCTTCTTCTAGTGCTATGTTTTGCATTCAGTTTTTCAGCTAAACGCTTCTGGTTTAAGGACTGCTGCAACTGGAGCATGTTAAGTTGCACGCCTGGGATATGGACTTTGTGAACCAAGTTTTAAGTCTAGATGCTGTGGAGTTTGTCTAAACTGTTAAGTTTTGTTTGGTCCCTCCCAAAGAAAGTTAAAGAGAAAATGAAGTACAACTTCCAAAGTTTAGTAGAAATTGGCCTACTAAGGGTCTGACGTTTTTCTCTTCCTGGATTCTCTTGGTCTAGGGTAGATCAGTCTCTTCCTTCTGGTGGCTCAGTAGTACCTTCAGGCCGGGCAGTTAAGAGTTCGCAGAGTCAGGAGTTGTTGGTGAAGGCAGGGGCCAGTCCTTTCGTGAACAGGCCCAATGACCTTTCTTTTCAGCTGCCAGATTCTTCCTGCCTGGCAGCCAGCTTCCAGAAAGTTGGCTCTTTCAAACAAAATTGTTGGGAGGTTACCAAACTCAAATGGGTATTGGACAGGGCAAACCAGGCAAGTATTATAAATGGGTATTGCCTCCTTTCAAGGGTATGCCAGACGCCCCTCCTCGGGAGCAAAGGATATTCTTTTCCAAACAAATAGACGCCCCTCCTCGCAACAAATAGAATTGGACAAAGTTCTTCTGCTTCGAAGTGTTCCTAGGAGCTTATTCCTCAGCTTCGTTTCTAGTTCCAAAGAAAGGGAACATGGAGACCCAATTTCTATTTTTTCTATATCTTCACACGTGAGACCATACCAAAGTTTCCTATGCTCAAGTACAACACTTTATTACCTGGTTTGGGAAAAGATCAAAAATGGTTACTGACGGTCTCAAAGAGGCTGGATTTCATGTACCTTCAGGCCCAGTCTGGACATTCCAAACCTCAGTGTTCGGGCTGGAAATTTCTTTACTATCAGTTCTGAAATTTATACCTTGGCTTATCTACTGGATCCAGAGTGCATTGCCTTCATGTTCCCAGTGATAGCCCAGAGTGACTAAGAGGAATACAGATTTATCCTTATTTTGTCCTTTTTCTGATTATTGCAACCTTTGAGGCATCTACTCTTTCAACATGAACTTCAACAACTCAGTGTTATGTGTTGGCAGGGTAATTTTAGTCTAGCGTAATTCTGTCCAGATGCTCTAGGTAAGTGACATGTGCTTCAAACAGTGAGACTGGAATATCTCTTGTGATGTGCTTCTGGTGTTGCCTTGAACAAAACTTCCCTACAAAGAAACATTTTCCTTTTTCTGCAATGTCTCAGAATCTCAGGGGCTGGACTGCAAGGGAACTCCTTTCAAGCTGGAGGGTTCATGGATTCCAAGGATTCTGGTGCTTCTCATTATGTATCTAAAATCTTCAGACAGCCTACACTCTGATTACTGGAGGAAGCTTCAATGGTAGATCTAGACACTGTCCAATGTTTAATAATTCCTTGCAGACAGAAGGAGGTGGCTTCAGGGCTCTCTCATAAACAAGGGTGTAGGCTCTCTGTGACCCCCAGAGAGGCTGCAGTCAGATTCTAACGCATAGATGCCTCGGACAAGGCTTGGGGAGAGGAACTGGACTGAAAATGGGTAAGACACGGGCCTGTCAAACTCCAATCAAGACATATCACAGTGAGCTCGGAACATTTGCATAGAGACTTGAAGGATGGTTTCAAAGACAAGACATACTCAGGGGCAACCAAAGACTTAACAGATCACACTACTGTCATGTGGTACATCAACAACACATTTGGGGCTCCCTACATCACCTCGATGCAGGGACACTGATGATTTTGTTCTTTGCTGCTCAAAACGACATTCATCTTCAAGCACAGAATCTACCAGGAGCACAGAACCTCTGAGCAGATGTGGAAGAACTCCAAATAGTGGATGTTCAATGAAAGTGGAAATCAAAATTGAACTCCTCTCTTGAAACTCATACATTTCAAAATTGATCCAGACATAGATCTGTTTACATCTCCAAAAGTTTTGCACAAAAATGTTTCAGTCACAAAAGTTGTTAGGGTGGGCAGCTATCACTCAAGACGAAAAATGCATTCAGTTGGAAATAATCTGCCACAATATGCCTTTCCACCTCTGCCTCTTTCTGCCAAGGTAGAACAAAGGCTTATGATTTTCAAGCCAACCATGATTTTGATAGCATTTTGAAGGCCTCGACTACTGAGCCAACCACTGGTACTCCCAGTACTGAGGCTGAGAACCCGAGAACTCTGCCTTTGATTCCGCACCTTGTACCTTTTGTCTCAAGACTCTCAATGTCAATTCCACACAAGACATCTATTCTGCTTCTATATTCTGTTTTAGAGGTCTCAGGGTCTACATCTCCACAACAAGTTTGAACAAGTTTTGGAGGTTAGGAGAAAGAGTACCAGGAAAGTTTTAAATAAATTTTTTTAATTTTTTATTTGGAGAGGACTTTGTTGTCTCCAAACCAAGGGACCTGATGTTTTGTGTCAATATCTTACTGAGTTATTGGACAAAGGTTTATCTTTCTCCTGTTCTCAATATCTTAGGTCCATTTTGCAGCCATTTCTGCTTCACTATGATTGTGACCTCTGCTCACTATTCTACCCTTTGTTTAAGCAATTCTCATATATTGCAAAGAGAATAAGACTCCAATATGAGCTCCTAAAGACCCTTGGGATCTCAATTTTGTGCTGGAAAAGCTTACTCTACAACCTTTAAAGTGTTAGCTTCCGCCTCTTCTGTGCTTTTTCCGCCGTCATGTTGGCCTGCTTTTGTTTCTGACCTCTTTCAAGAAGGGTTTCTGAATTACAGGCCCTCACAGGTGGAGTCTTCCTGATTTTGGATAGGATATGATTTCTTGCGCATTCAATTCCTTTGCGTTATGCCTCTTCCGGTTTCTAGTGTGGCCTTAAACCAAACTTATCCATTTGCCTGGCCTTTTTACATTAAAACCCCAAAAATTTGGGAGAAAAAACCCATAAATTTTATACTTTGGGCATTCATGCTATTATTACCACAGAACCAAGGCAGTCACAAGTTGTTCTGTTTGTTTTGGGTTTTGTTTTGTCCCCAGGGTGGTTGTTTTAAAAACCTTGTTTTCAAACTAAAATGGATTGGTTATGTATTTCTTCTATTTTTCTTCTGTTCATGGTTTCTGGCTGTTATTCCAAGGCCAGGAGAGATTCGGCTAGGCTACGGCCTCTTCCTTACGGCTCTTTCTAAGGGGCTACAAGCAACTACATTAGCTAAGCTACATACAGTTCAGTGCATTTTTCTTTTTCTTACCACCTTCACTCTCTTCTCTATTCTGCCTGGTCTATTGACCGTACCATTTTGGATTATTTTTTAGCAGACCCCTAATTTTATACTTTGCTTTTTTTACTTTCCCCCAACCTTCCTTTCCCGTTGCCATAAGTAAGGACTGCATGTATGTGAGAGATGAAATATAGTATACATACCAGTACATGTTGTAAATGATTCAAGAGATCCATTACTGCAGTCCACACTACCTCCCTCCTTCCTCCCTCCTTGTTAACAGGTGTTGGTTATTTTTAGGTTGTTGTTGTTGTTGGCATTTTTTGGGAGGTTTTTTGTTTTGTGGCCTGTTTTTTTTTGTTTGGCTTTCTGACATCTGGGGCAAGAAAGACTGAGGATAAGGACGCCGTATAATGCCTATACCCTGACGCTTGATTGCTCTTCTAGGCGCCATGACCGCCGCCACGTCAATACTAATTTTTGGTATTCACCCCCGACCCGCGCTGGACTACCCATAAGTAAAAGGACTGCGGCAATGTGGATCTTGAACACATCTATTTTGGTGGTAGGTACAAAACTGTACTTTACTAACTTTGTTGGATAGAGTTGACTTGAGTAGATGAGTCCTTAATGGCAAGATGGCATCAATGCCGGAAACCAAGTCTACTGAGGAATTCATTAACATCGTCTCTGTGATTAGACGAATTGATGGAGAAGGAATTGGAGGCACAGCTACTTACTAACAAGCTTAACACTTGAGAATGTGACAAGACATTTAGACATCTTTATTTGGTTTGTTTATATGGGCAAATTTCACCTTTTAAGCGTAAGATTAGTAATGCATCAAAACATGTAAAATCTGTTGTGTTGCTTCAGCATTTACAGTATCAACATAATTCTGATAACTTATGCCCAGCTCTATAAACTTGCTTTTAGTAGCTGGGGTACTGATATACTAATTGAAAATTTAAGATGTGCTGTTGTCCTATCTCTCCTTCATTCTTACCAGGATGGGTTCGGATCCAATACTCTGATCCGACTCAGCCCTTATATACAAGCTTGAGGTCTTTCACTAGCTTGTGACTACCCTATCCCAGCATGCACTAGGAAAGCTCCCCAGATCTGGTTTGCTGCTAAACAAGATTGAGTGCTCATTCTACTGGCTCTGGCTAAGTATTCTTTTAATTATAATCAGTATTGTTGGGAATTGCCTTTTCTTTGATTTTATTGATCTAGATACCTAGTTATTGTGCAGATTTGTTATTTCCGCTTTGTTGTGCCTGTTTTTCTGCTGTTGGCTGTCGTCTCCTGCCTAGGTCTTATTGTCCCTATCCGGCCTCCACCTTAACATTCTTAACAGCCCATTTCAGTTAGAGTTCTCTTCTTACTCTTGTTTTTCTATTTTAAAAAATTGTCTAAGGTCAGTTTGTATAAATTAGAGAACTGTCTTACCCTTAGCCCATTTAAGTTAGAGTGCTTCCTTTCAGTCTCCCAGGCATAGCCCATTTAAGTTAGAGGGATGTGGCCTCAGTTTCATCCTCTTAATCTCTTAAGTTTACTGTTAAAACTATTGTTCTTGCTCTTGTTAAAAAAAAACAAAACCAAAAAAAAACTTCTCTTGCTTTTCTTGCTTGTTACTATCCTTTGTTTTCAGGATGTCTTCTAAAGATTCGAAACCCTCAGGTTTCAAAAAATGTGGATAGTAAATGTCCCTGACTGATAGCCACACAATTTGGGTCTATTGCCTAGGAGCTGTCCATTACCAGGAGTCCTGTTCCATTTGTCATGCCTTTAATCACAGAGCACTCCTAGAAAGGAAAAACAAATTGATACTGAGAGGTCTCTTAAAAACCCCATTCTCAGAAACAATACAAGAAGGTCCAGGTTTATCAAAGTCTGACCAATCTTCATCTTCAAAATCTGACAAGTCTGGGAAGAGCTCTTCCTCTTCTAGTGCTCCATCGGAGTCTTCAAAAAAGGTTTCCAAAATTTCTAAACGAGATCCTAAGTCTGTCAGGTCCAAAAAATCTAGATCTCTGGCACCATCAGTCTCGGTGCCGGTAGAGTTTGAGTTGCAGAGCTAGTCCCCTGTCTTGGAGCTGTTCTCCCCTACTCTAAGATCACTTATACTTCAACTTTCCAAGTCTCCAGCCCCTTCCACTTGGTCTTCCAGGGGCTTATCCGATGATGACGTGGATCGAGTGGTACAGAGACTATTAAGGACTCTGGCACTGGCCAAGCTGTTATCGGATCCAACCCCGAAGGCATCAGATCTGACCACATCCTCCCCTTCTGCTCTGATTCCTCCTCCGATCCGACTTCAAAGTCGGAATTTCCTGAGCTGTTATTAGTGGAACCATCTGACCCAAGAACTATTAGGGGATCTTTGAATCCGACTATTGCTCCAATGTCCTCAGCTTCATTGGAGCCAGAGGGGTCTAGGAGCCAATGCTCTCCAGTCGTGTCCGAAGGGGTGAGTCGGATCGGACAGGTGTTTGATCTGACCTTGCCTGTCATGGCATCGGCTCTGGTGAGCTCAGCTTCTACCTCAGCCTAGGGGCCATCGTTCTTGATCCCGGGGGTTCCCCTCAACTTCTTTGGATCCAGGGATTTCCTCGGATCAAGGACGGGGGCTTTTGAGGTGATGAGAGTATGGGCTCCACAGGCAGTTCCATTGTCATCACTGGACATTCTTTCCCCAAAACACCGGTGTCTGCCTCTATACCCTTTCATTCACAGGGACGCAGAGATCCTAGGCCTCAGGATGCCCCACAGGGTACCCTCCCACACTCTTATGAAACCTCTCCAGAGTGCCCCTCTGAGGAGGTCCCTTAGAAGAGCTTATGTAAGAGGAAGCATTTAGGCTCCCCAGAAGTTCAGCACTTCTGATACAGACCTCGATGATGATGAAGGGTCCCCAAAGTCACCTCCTGATGATGTCTCCTTTAGAGACATCTTAGAGAAATACGTAAGCAGAGAGGCAGCTGGAAGTACATCAACCCTTCAGCAGAGGAGTCTGTGCACTTGAAGGCCTTTGGATCTCACCCTTCCTCCACTTGGGTGTCTCCACCTTTCGACGAACTTCTGGATTTAGTTTCTTGAAAGGTGTGGGAGTCTCCAGATTCAGTGGACCCTGTTCCTCGGAAGCCAAATAATTTCACCACGTCCCCCTCAGACAAAAACTTCTTAACTAAGGAAGTCCCTGTAGATGCTATGGTGGTGGCGGCAGCCACCAAGAAAGACCTCTGAGACATCATCTTCTGTTCATCCACCAAACAAGGAGTCTCATACAATGGACAGATATGGAAAACGCATTTTTTCTTCAGCGACTTTTGCTCTCAGATTGCTGAATTACCTGACCCATTTTACTAGATTGCAGACAGATCTCCTGAAGGAGTAAGGAGATAGTCTCCAAGGTTCAGTAGCTGAAGGGGTGTCTGAGAAAGTTTCCACTCAGCTCTCTACCCAAAATTCAGTTGCCAACTCCTCTATGAGACTGATTTCTTATGCAGCAGATGAAGCAAGTAGAGCAGCAGGTTCAAGAATTTCCCTAAGGAGGCATTCTTGGATGCGCTTGTGTGACTCTGTGGAGTCCTTTAAATCTTCCTTTGTGAACGTCCTTTTGTCAAAACTTAATATTGAACACCTAAACATCAAACTGTATTCATCGAAACGCATTTATGCGAATCGATGAATACTTCCATGGCAAAGATGTAGTTGGCCAACTACTTGGAGTTGCCCTTTTCTTCACTGTAGTGCGATCTTGGAATTGGTATATTTAGTTGGGGGGGGGTGGAGAGCACAGCCCTCCACATCAGGGGATGTGGGGTTGTTTTAGGTTAGGCTACATGGGATGGCGGGGCAAGTGTTTTTTTTCACTTTTAAGTATTCATCGTTTCGCATAAATGTGTTTCAATGAATAGGGATCGATGTTTAGGTGTTCATTATTACAACGTTTTGGCATTGTAATATATAGACTCGCGCTTTCGGCTTGGAGCCAGTCACTACCAGTTTCGAGCTCCTCCCTTTGGCCTCACTACAGCCTTCAGAATGTTCACAAAATGTATGGCAGTAGTCGCGGCTCACTTGAGGCGCGTAGGATTCCGGGTGTTTCCATACTTAGAAGACTGGCTCCTAACCGCCACCACTGAACATCTACTAATAAAAGCGAGAGACACCACCTTGCAGCTCTGCTTTCACCTAGGAATTGCAATAAACTTTGAGAAATCTGCCATGCTGCCTTCTCAGCATGTCGTTTTTTATAGGAGCAGAATTGGATACAGCAAGTATGACAGCCAAACTTTCTCCAGAAAGAGTTCAAGTTCTAAGACGTCAGGTACTAAATCTTCTTACAAAGAAAAAAGCACAAGCAAGGATAATCCTAAATGTTTTGGGGACCATGTCAGCAGCAGTAACCTTGAGCCCACAAGCACATCTACACATGATAATTCTCCAGTGGCTACTGTCCACTCAGTGTTTGATGCAGGAACTGCTGATGTCCCAGAAAATATTGATAACAGAATTGTGCAAGAAAGACCTTCATTGGTGGCTTTACTGTACTGGTGACGATAGGTTGACCATTTGTACTTCCCCAACCATTGGCCACAGTGACCACGGATGCCTCTCACATGGAGGGGGCCATTATCTGGGAAAGGTGGTCCAAGGCACTTGGTAGGATTACAAGACCCATTTGCACATCAATGTCCTAGAGATGAGGACGGTGCTTCTGGTATTGCAAGCATTCCAGGACTCTCTTCCACTGGGAACTATTGCAGTACAGACAGACATGTCAGTTGTATGGTACATAAACAAACAACCAGATCTTACCCTCCTTGTTGAGAGGCCCTGAGAGTACAGCAGTGGCCGACCTCCTCCCACTGCTTTCTGATAGTAATGCACATCCCGGGGAAATCCACTGTGATAGCAGCCAGACTCAGCAGTGCGATTCTGTTGCCTCATGAGTGGTCCCTAAAACAGGAGGTAGCGGAAAAGATTTTCCACAAAAGGGGCCAGCCTTGCTGTGACTTTTTTGCGGCATCCATGAATGCCAAATGCAGCAACTACTTTGCCTTATCCCCCTCCAGGGTTGTCACCAAGGGATGCACTTGTTCACGGTTGGCCCTCAGTCTCCTCTATGCCGTTCTTTCTTTTCCTTTAATACCCAAAGTTCTTCAGAAAGCCAATTGCTTGGGAGGGGACTTGATACTCATCGCCCCATACTGGCCTTGTCAAATCTGATTCTCCTTCCTGTGGCCTCATCTTTGGGAGTAGCCTTGGATTCTGGGCCCAGTTCCAGACCTTCTGACTCATGCGTCAGGAAACGCTCCATCCTTCCTTTCAGACCCTCAAATTGACAGCCTGGCTGCTCCGATTCCAGCCATAGCCGGGTTTCCTAACCTTTCTTCATCAGTGAAACACATTCTAATTTCTTCTCATAAGGCTTCAAGCAAGAAAGATATATGGAAGCAAATGGAAAAAGATTCTCATTATGGGCTTCTTGTAACCACACTGATCCCTTTACTGCCCCAGTCAATTCCATTCTAGAATTCCTAGCAAAATTTTTCAGTGAAGGTGAAGCTGCAGCTACTATTAGAGTTCAACGAGCAGCGATATCCAGTTTTCATGTTGGTGAATCTGGCCACAGAGTTATGTCTCACAGACTATGCAAGACGTTCCTCAAAGGTTCTTTATTACTATGACCACCAGTCAGAGACCCCCCAGCACCATGGGACATAAATTTCATCTATCTTGTTTAATTTTTTTCCCTTTTTGAGCCAGTTTCATCTTTCAAAGTCAAGTTTTTGACATGGAAAACTATTTTCTTGATGGCTATTACCTCTGCTAGGAGGGTGTCAGAGCTACAAGGATTGTCAGTGAAGCCCCCCCACTTGCTTTTCCACAGAGACAGGATCTCCTTAGGAACAAACACTTCCTTTTTTGCCAAAAGTACATTCAGAATCAAATTTGAACCAATCTATAGAGCTACCAGTCTTTTACCCAAATTACAGTAATAAGGCAGAATACATGTTACATCAACTGGATGTACATAGACAATTACGTTTCTACTTGCTCAGGACTAAGAACCTCAGAAAATCTGACCAGCTATTTATATCTTTTTCAGACTCGAAAAAAGGTACTTCAGTCTCTAAAGTAACACTTTCAAAATGGCTTTCAGATTGCATAACCTTCATCTATAAATCTCAAAACAGAGATCTCGCCCATAGAGTTAAAGCCCACTCTACAAGAGCCATTGCAACCTCTTCCGTCTTTCTGGCTAGACTACCAATTGATACCATTTGTGCTGCGACAAAATGGGCAAGACAACATACCTTTCACTCATTACAAAGTCAATTTGCCCTCCAGAAACAGGGCCTGTTTTAGTTCCTTGATTCTGAAGAATATTCTCCCTTGAGCCACCCAAGAAAGATGGTGGTAGGGACTCTGTCCTATCCTGGTAAGAATGAGGGTGAGATTGGGCAAGAACACATAAAGAGTTAAGTACTCACCATAACGTTCCATGCGTGTTGTCCATCTTCACCTTCATTCTTACATCCCACCCTCTTTCCCCCAGCCATTTTTACTCCTGGAAAATTGAGTTGATACAATTGGATATTATTATTTTCTGCACTTCTTTATTGCTGTCTGAATTATTAAACTGCCTTTATTTTTTTTTATTACTCTTATTACAACTGCAGACAAGATCTGGGGAGATTTCCTAGTGCATACTGGGATAGAGTTTAGCCACGAGCTAGTGGAAGACCTTGAGCTTGTATATAAAGGCTGAGATGGATCTGAGGATCGGATCCGAACTGATCCTGGTAAGAATGAAGGCAAAGGTGGACAACACACACAGAACATTATGGTGAGTACATAACTTTTTTTCATATCCTTGCAGGTCACATTTTTAGGTTGTTCTCCCTCTTTTTAATTTGTATACCAAACATTTGCATAAGCTGCAACAAAACATTTGTCTTATCCTTTCTAAGATAATTGACTCATCTCTGAGTAGCAACTGGTTTTGAGAGTTATGGAATTAGCCTCAGTAACTCAGATATTTTTCTCAGTCCAGGTTGTGATTCCCTCTTCATAAAATGTCTGTGATCTGTAGTCTACCAGACAGTGCCACTATAAACTTAGCATACTGATCCAACTTAACAGGATCTGGAACACTATCCATAGAGAGAGACTGAGAAACTAATACTATATCAGCTTTTAACTTATTGTATAGAGCACCAGGATATCATTCTTAATGTTTCATTTTGCTACCCATTTATAAAAAATATGTGCACTGTAATGTGACCATGGTTTGCAGTCTGTGTTAACAGGACTGCTTTGTCAACAGTGGTAGGGTTTTGACTAGTAATTGAAAAAGTCAGTACTATCCAAAAAATGTACCCTTATAACTGTGTTTGGATAAGTGACTTAAGAATGGTATAGTTTTTTCTGTTTGCTAAATCAGCTCACTAAAGTACAGCATTATATCCTTGTGTCTGTTTGTCTAGGTACAGCTAACGACATACCTCACCAGGCTGCTTCTGAAGTGTCTTTATCATTTCTCTGCCTTTCCAGCTGGAGGGAAAGACATATCACAAGGAAACAATGTTGTAACATTTCAAGAAGTATTCACTCAGGTCAGTCAAGACTTTGGTTTCTTTCTTTTTTATTTGTTCTTGAGTAATTTCTTATCCAAATGGTGCTGTGTACTGTAATATAGAACTGCCATAGACAACAATACCTGGATTTATACTGTTAGGTTACAGTTTTATATTAAAAAAAAATATATATATATATATATATATATATATATATATATATATATATATATATAGATCCACTTCAGTAGATTGAACTTTAACTAGTTCGAACCACATATGGCCGAGACCATATGTTCAAACTCATAAAAGTTCGAACACTGAAGTAAAAATGCATAAAACAAAAAAAACCACAAAACTAAATGTCTATAGCAGGGAGGCACCTCCCACACCCTCCTTACTTAAATATACCAACTCCGAGATCGCACTACATTGCGGAAATGGGAAATCTTCCCTTTCCGCTCTGTACAGAGGTCTCCAGTCAGAGCGAACTTTTACAAGTTCGAACATATGGTCTCGGCCATATGTGGTTCGAACATATAAACATTTGATCTACTTGAAGGGGACCCATATATATATATATATATATATATATATGTGTATATCTGTATATATATATATATCTATATATATATATATATATATCTATATATATATATATATATATATATATATATATATATATATATATATATATATATATATATATGGTAACAAAACAAGCTTATTTTGCTTAAATGTATGACACTTGAACATGCAGCTGTATTTATCTTGCTGTAGAAGATCCTTATCAGGGCAGACTGCTCCACAGATTTTTCTGATATTTGAGTCATAGAAACTTTGGCTTGCCAGGTTAGCATATATGTATATTACTACACATTTATGCAGAGAATCAAGACAACTTGCTTATAATTTTAAGTTCTTACAGGCAGAATAATTCCATGACTGCAGTTCAAACATAATAAACCGAGAACAGCACATTGAAAAATGCACCAGGTTGTTATAAAAAGATAAAATTATTTTCTATATTAAGCATCAAAATTAGTCCAGAAGGCTTCTGCCTATTGTTCTCGTTTCTTTCTATTCTTTCAGTAGTCATAGATTCAATGCTGGCAAACTTGTTACAGTATTTACAATTCTGGCCTCTGGACTAGCCTTGCTGATTGAAAGTTTGAAGAACATTTAGTTAATTCCAAGCCTGTTCTTTATGACAAGGATGGGCAGGTATTAGTAATTATGAGAAAAAAGTATATGCTTCTGCAGCTCTGATTTTCAGAATTTTGAATTGTCAGGCTGACATGTTAAAGTTTGTTGTGACTAATTGTGAACGTACGAGGAATATTTTGTCTGCAGTTTCTTCTTGGGAAGAAAAATCTGCATTAAATAATTTAGTTTCTTCCATTGTACGTGTCACAACACATTGTTTAGTATGACTAAGTTTATACTTCTTCCAGGGTTATGGTCACTGATACTGTTTTGAGGAGGTTTGCCTGGCTGTGTTCTCAGAACCTCTCAGGTGATGTTAAAAATGAGATTTTAAATTTTCCTTTGAATTGATTTCCCTGCTGCAGAGGTTATCAAAAATGTGATGAAAGGGGAAAATTGATACAGGGAATATCTAAGATTTCACAGCCTTCCTTTTCCAAATTTTCTAAGGGAGTTTCTTACCCCTCATCCATTTCTGTCAAAAAACAAAATAACCAGTTTCAACATATAATGCAAGTAAACAGACATTTAAGAAGAAATGGCAGGAGGTTCCAAAAATGATCAAAAACCCTCACAAAACTGAGAACAGTCCAACAAGTCACAATGACTATGGAAGGAACTGTTTTCACCCCTCCTACCTTGACAATCCCTTTTCCCTTCCAGAAAGTCCATTTCATTCTTCATCAACATGTGGGTACCGGATCCAACCTCAGATCTGACTCGGCTGCATACACTAGACTTCTTATCCAACTCTTGAGCTTCTCCCTGTACCCATAATGCCCCAGTCAGACAAGAATACCTCCGATATCGTTGGTTGCCATCTTGCATGGACATGGATCCTGCTCAAAGAGGTACCTTTGATTTATTAAACTGACTCGTGAGTAACAATTATTTGAAAAACTTTTCTCTAACTTCTAATAATCGTCCATCTACGATTTGTCGAGTTTTTGGGTTTTGTCTACTGTTAGGTCATCTACTTTCTTTTTCTACCATCTGGTAGTTTTCTGATGTACCGTTGTTGGTACTAGTTCTTCCTCTACACCTTTTTCTGCTCTGTAGAGGGTATTCTGTTTACTATTGTTGGTAGTTTGCTAATCTGAAAAAAAGAAATTGGTGCCTTTTTCTTGTTATTGTACTATTTTTCAAGCTATGGCTGCGAAACCATCTGGCTTTAAAAACTAGCTTTAAAAAGTGCACTATTTGTGGACACAAGATTCTTAATTCTGATGCCCACAGGGAGTGCATGTACTGGCTTGGAGTGGCGCACCTTAATACCATCTGCTTTATTTGTACTGGATTAATTCTTGAGCACTTTCTGACAGGCTAATAAGTTAGTCCTCAAGAGGTTGTTGCCTCCCTCTTCATCTTCTTCTTGGCTTTTACCCCCCCTAAAATAAACCAACAAAATTTTCTTCAGAGACTGAGGAGTCTCATAAGAGAGCCCCCACCCATTCTCCAAAATCATCTTCAACTTTAACCACGGCTTCTTCGAAGCTGCCACAAACAGTTCAGAAAATACTGAATCTGACTTCATCGGATCCTCAAAAAAAGCACTCGGATCTGACTGTTACACTAAAAGACTGTCCTTGAATCCGCCCACCCTGGTTCACAGTTGAACAAGTATCTCCTCAACTTCATTCCCTGTTTCTCTAAACAAGACCGAGGAGATAGTCAAGGCCGCAACCAGCTACATCGTCTATAAGGTCCTGCAGAAGTTTTTATGAGGTAGATGTGGATAGGATGATGAGGAAATTCCTCAGAACTCAGATGGAAGTTATTCGGGTTCCATCTCCCATTGGATCCTTTGGACTTCCATCCACTTCTGCTGTGGTTCATAGGTAGGTTCTAGGCTATTGGCCCTAGGGCCTATACAAGCTTAGCCAAACAGGTACTCTGGCTTTCGCCACCCAGGAAAATTATTTTCCTGTGCCCCTGTCAAGCAGAGCCACAGAAGTGATCCCCGGGGTGAATTTCCTATTACCCATCTGATCAAGATTTTTCTTGAAGAGTGCTAATGAGGACCTCTGTTTCACATAGATAGGTAATCTATTCCACAGAATGGGAAGTCTCTGGGATAGGAATATGTCCCTCCAGCATGTTCTGTTTATTGTGGTGACAAGGTTTAGGTCCCTAGAGCGTATAGTTTGGAGGGGTTGGGATTTCCTTAAGTGGAGCATGGCCAACAGCTCTGGGTTTGTATGTTAGGCAGAGATTGCCTCTGAGTAGGAGATATGCAACAGAGTAAAGCTGGAGTTTTTTGAGATGGTCTGCTTAGGGCATCTGTTTGAGGCCAGTAATTCTCTTTGTGAGGTATTTCTGCGGCCTTTCCAGTTGTTGTAGATGTCTTGTGAGGTACATACCAAAAGGGGAATTGTACTCTATAATGGGTTTAATGAGTGATGAGTAGAGGGGAACAATGACCGCTTTTTTCTGGATGAGAAACCCTTTGTGATGAGGTGTGCCATTTAGAAGGATTTCGTGACAACTGTGACGATGTGATTATCAAAGGAGAGACTACTGTCCACCTGTGTCCCAAGGTCTCTTATCACACTTTCAGTGTTAAGTATACTACCACCTATGTGGTAGTTCATGGGTACAAAGTTTTTACCAAAAGGGATGACAATGCACTTTTTTGCTTTGAGCTTGAGGCCATGGCTTTGACACCAGGTATCTATCTCAGTGAGGCCCTTTTGTAGGATGTCCACATCGTTAGGAGTTTCAATTATGGCTCCTATTTTGCAGTCATCTGTGAGCTTAGTTAGCCAAAGACCTTCTGTGTTGGCCTGTACTTCAGAGAAGTAGATACCAAACAGGAGAGGACCCAGGACTGAACCCTGTGGTACTCCACTTGTCACTGGTCTGAAATCTGATTTGGAGTCTGCTACTTTCACAGTTTGGGTTCTGTCAGTAAGCCAGTTGGCAACCCTTCTTGTGACATAGGGATTTATACCTAGTTTAGTGAGTTTATCTGTAATTCCAGAGTGGGGGATGGTGTCGAACGCCTTGACGAGATCTAGATAGGCTGTGTGAACCACCTTACCCTCATCTATGGCTTTGGTGACTGCTTCAAAAAAGTCTAGCAGGTTTAGGAGACATGGTCTGCCTTTTACAAACCAGAACTGTGTGGGGTCCAGAGTTTGGAGATCTCCAATGTCTTTGTTTATGAGTTCCATGATGATACGTTCCATGACCTTGCAGACCAGGCTTGTCAAGCTAATGGGGCGGTAGTTCTTGGTGTCTGTCTTGGCTCCTCCTTTGTGGAGTGCGATAACTGTTGCAGTGCGCCATTCAATTGGCACAAAGCATGAGGTGAGGCTATGACTGAACATGGTACTTAGGTGGGGTGCCAGTTCATTCTGTAGTTCGTGTAGAAGGCAGCCTGGGATGTTGTCAGGTCCCATGGATGCTGTGTTCTTGGCTTTGGAGAGTGAGGTTTTTACCTGTGCAGCCGTGATTACAGGAACTTTGCATTCTTCTGGTATAGAGATGGGCCCTTTAAGGGTTGAGAGGGGGGTAAAGTTAGCACTGAACCTGTCTGCCAGGATGTTGGCAGTATCAGTTGGTTCTGTATATTTAGTGCCATTGTGCTGTAACTCAGAGCAGATCTGAGTGTTGCCATTGAGATTCTTGACATAGCTATAGAATACTTTGTGGTTGTCTTTAGAATCAGTGGCAATTTTGTTTTCGTAACTAGCCTTGGAGGATTTTATAAGGGATCTCAGCTTCTTACTGAGGATGATCAGGGAGTTCCTCCAATTATGGGATTGTACTCTTTTTTGCAATAGTTTCTTTCTTCTGTTGTAGATTTTTTTTATGGCAGAAGACCACCAGATTGGCTTCCTTTTTTTGGAGGATAACATCTTGGTTCTGTTAGGGATAGCACAATCTATGCAGTCGTGTAAGTGCTTATAAAGTGCATTTGTGTAGGATTCAGCAGTCGTACCCCTATTGTCCATCTGCATGGGTGTCATGAAGTTTGTCATTTCTGTCTTCAGAAGCGTGAAGTTGGCTTTGGAGAAATTTGTTACGGTTGTTTTCCTAATTGGGGGTGGGGGGGGTGGGAGCGGGATGTGGGTGTCTAGGGTGATTAGCTTGTGGTCGGATCTGACCAACGAGGAATTGACCTCTGGTGTGGAACACCGGTCACCCATGTTGATGATGACCAGGTCTAGAATATTGCTGTCCCTGGTGGGGGTGTGGATAAGTTAATCCAAGGCGTTGGAATTGATGAATTCCAGAAAACGTTGAGTAAAAGAGTTGGTGCATGAGTAGTTTTCCCAATTAATGGTGGGGTAGCTGAAATCACCCATTATTAGGGTGTTGAGTTGTACCCTAATATTTTCCAGTGTATCAAGAAAAGAGGAGTGGGAATCCTGGGGCATGATGGGAGGGGGGGTCTGTAGCAAGCTACAATCTGGTTTGCAGTCTTGCCCAGAGTTGGTTGAACTTGGATAATCTCAGATGCATTATGCTGAGCAGCTAGCTTGCGGATATCCTTAATGAATATGGACACGCCTCCACCTTTAGTGTTTCGGTCCAGGTTAGGTGGCCGAAAGGTGTGGTATGAATTATAGCGTAGTATTGCAGGGGTGCTCTCTGGATCTTTGAACCAGGTCTCTGTCACTGCACAGATCGATGTTTTCCATTTTAAGGAGTGCCTCGTGTGAGTGCATTTTGAGGTTTAGACTTCTAGCATAGAGTAGCATTACCCTCAGATTGTGCTTGCTTGTACCTCTTATGGTGGTGAATTTGTCATTTGAACCGTAGCTAAAAAGGCACTATAGTGGTGGCAAGAGCCTTTGCAAGTATCTGGAATCCCAAGGCCGACAGGTGCAGGCCATCTCTGGCAAAGCATCATAGTCTGTTGATCATGTCATCCCAGGCTTACAGATACTGGATTCCCTTAGAATGACACCAGAAGCTTAGCCAATTGTTGAAGTCAATCATTTTGTCCTTGTACTGTGGTATCATTCTGGGTGATGGCAGTATGCTGCTCAGGGCTAAGGTCATACCTGCCTGGACTACAAGATCAGACAGCTCCCCCATGTCTCTTTTCATGTAGTCCAGTGAGGTACGTCTCAGGTCATTCACACCAACATGGACAATGATAGAGTCATATTTGTAATTGTTGCAGAGTGACCTGAGTGCGTGCTATATGTGGCGGATCCTGGCACCCAACAGGCAGCTGACAGTAACTTTCTCCTTGTTTAGCCTGGTGAATGGAACATCAGTGTGCCTGACTATGAGTCACCTATGACTAGAGTGTTGGGAACGTTATGACTTATGGGCTGTAGTTGAGTGACACACAGAGTATGTGGGCTATGTGTCATTTGGTTTGTGTTCGGGAATGGAGGTTGCTTGCATTTCTGCTTAGGAGGTCTCGGTTGTTTGGGCAGATTTTTATTGAGATCCTCCGCGAATTTAGTCCTGTGTTTTGTGCTTCTGTGTGTGTGTTTTGGTAGTGTAGGCTTTGAGGGATTATGTGATGAGTGTGGTGTGGTGCAAGTGTTTACCTTCTCCTTTTGACTGTCTAGTCCAGTCTTCAGTGAAGAGAGCTTTGCTTCCCGTTTGGCTATATAAGTGCATCACTCACAGGTCGTAGTGTTGGGTGGTAGGAGGAGGGGGTTGTCTGTGTACATGAGGCAATTGCTGCATTACTCCAAGATGCCCAGCTTCATCAGGTAGACAGGAGAAAACACCGGGAGCTGACCTTTAGACATGCCTGGATAGGTGCTTATTTATTAAGTGCTAGAAACTGTTTTCCTCTAGACAAGTGAGGAAAGTTGAGTGCTGTAGTAATTTGTAACTTATTTAGCGTTTACGAGTTCTGAACAAGTGCTGAGCTCAAAGATACATATTTGAGTGCTAAAACTAAAACGGCTAGTTGCAAGGGAATATTTGAAGATTCGGCTTTATGGCACCAAGAATAGTTTAACCCTAGTTAAGCAGGGGTGGGGGCTCAGGAGCTTACAAACAGTCCTGGATACAGCAAATCTGTATCTGGACTAGACTTGTTACAGGAAAGGAGGGAAACAAGCTTAGAATTTTTATTCAGTAAAGTGGAAATGGAGAAAGGTGGAACAGAAGTTAATTCAAGGTTAAGAATCTGAGTGGTTGGCCTTCACAAATGTTCTCTTATTAGATTGAATGAACTAATGACACTAGACTGGGAGAAGTGTCACAGATCAAATATACAGTACAAGCGGGCAACTGCAAAGCCACCAAGCATAAGAACACTACAACACTAGGGAGGGTGGATGGAAAACTATTACAGCTCCTAGCTGTAGCCACTAAATGAACTATTACAGCTCCACTAAATGAAAGTTTTAAACAGATCAAGGAGCAAGCAGACTCTAGAGAATGCTTTTAACTGCAAACAGACTAGACTAGAACACAGAATCCTCAAAAAATCAAAAATGCACAGAAAAGCTCGGATAGAGCACTCACAAACAGAAAATACAACTCTCAGTATGAAAAAGCAGTTTACAGTTAATTAATTCAGTAAACATGCAATTAGAGTAATGAAACAGTATCTAGCAATGAAAAATACAGTTACAACAGTATAAAACAGTGCATAAATGCAATGAAACAGTAAAAAAAGCTTTATAACAGTGCAAAATGTAGTAGAGTAACTGTATAGCACAATTATAAACGTTTCAGAAGTGCAGTTCAGTGAAATAAGTGTAAGAAATAACTTATCCTGCTCTTGGAATCTTAAGGTATTAAGGTATAGTGATTTATTTTTCTCCAGTCTGTCCCATGTTTTCGAAGCACTTAGATCCGAGAGCCCTGAGAGTGTCTGTCAGACCTGAAGATAACTAGGTCTTTGATTCCAATGGCCTTACTAACAGGTTTTGCTCCTATTCCCTTGGATCGAGGTGAGTGTCAGAGCCAGAGCATCTGTGCCAGATATGGGGGGCTGGGTTCCACTCATGTTATGAGAGCTGTCCTTGCCCCTTGGAGCCTTGGTACTGGATAGCTGGGGTCTGCCTCCCTCCTTGAGGCATGGATCCAGACAGGGTCGGGATTTGGTTGATTTGGAGGTCTCTGCTTTATTGCAGCCTGACATGGCTTCTCAGGGTCTGTCTGCCTTTGAGGTAGTGAAGGGGGATTTCTCTCGACCAAGAGATGAAATTACTCTTTCATCCATGGATCCAACATCTCTTCCCTCTTTGGGTTCTATCATCCTATCAGGCCTACTCCACAGGGATATCTGGTACTGTCCAGCAGCCAGATAGTCTCAGAGAAACTTCCCGTCTCTTTGGCTACCTCTCCAGATCATCCCACCAAAGAGGGTTCCCTGTAAGAAAATGTGCAAAAGGAGACACAGACTCCCATATGGAATCTCTAACCGAAGATATCGACTTTGATGAAGTGGAAGGGTCCTCCAGATCTCAGTGGATGATGTCTCCTTCAGAGACATCCTAGAGATCCTTAAACAAAAAGGTGAATGCTCCTCCGATACTCCCTTCCCAGAGGAGTAATTTTCTCTGGAAGCTTTTAGTTCTGGCCCATCTACATCTTGGGTGACTCGCTTAATATTTAATCTCTCACCAGGCATGGAAGGAACTGGACTCTGTTGAACAAATTCCCTAACAACCAGACAAAATTTTGGCACCATCAAAGAACGACTCCATGGGAGCAAAGGAGTCCCTTTTGATGTTATGGTTGTTCCAGCAGCCATAAAAAAGGATCTAGCGGAGCAGAGCTCCTTTGTCCATCCCACCAGTAGAGACTCTAGGGCTTTGGACAGGTTTGGAAAGCACATATTTGCTTTAGCGACCTTTGCCTTGAGGTCCCTGAATTATTTAGCGCACTTCAGAATACTGCAGTGGGATTTGACCAAGAAACTCACCAAATCCATCTGAGTCCATGTCTGCAGAGGACTCCAAGAGGTCCTCTTCACAGCTGACCACTCTATTATCCATTTCCAATGTCTCCATGGAGTTAATATCCCATGCTGCAGAGGGTACCTCACGGGCTGCTGGTTCAGGCATAGCTGTTAGGAGACATGCCTGGATGCAGTTATGTGACTTTGCTGAGCCCTTCAAGTCTTCTTTCATCAGTGCTCCCTTTGATGGAACATCTTTGTTTGACCCTTCTGTGAACGAAATGCTTTCGCAGAGTGAACAGGACAGAAAGACCCTGTCTGCTGTAGAATTTGCTTTTATACCCCTCAGCAATCCTTTTCTTGGTTTCAAAGAGGAGGCAAGAAAATTTGGTTCTGTAAGGATTTATCCAGGATTCATGTGAGAACAACTCCTCCAGGGGTGGGGGGTTTCAAATGGAAGGCGCCGTCTTCGTGGCAGAGGATGCCTAAAAAAACAGGGTTTCCAAAATTCTTTTTGAATAGACACTTTCAGTGTTCCTGAAGGGTTGCCCCACTGCCCACCTCTGGAGGCAGTCAGGGCACACTTGGCATTGTACCCAGACACCTGGGATTCTATAACAAAAGAATCTAAAGTTGCTGTTTTAATTTGGTCTTCAACCTGTGGGACACTGATCTGGGATGGATCTCACTCGGCCGCATTTTCCAAGCATCCGATCCACGCTCCTCCCCTACCCATAATACTCCTGTCTCCTTCCTCCCCTCAGATCTCATTTGCCACAAGTATGTCTAGCAACATGGTCCATGCTCCAGGCTTTTTTGGTAAGTGAATTTGCTCTTTAATTCCATTTTTTCAATCTTTTCTATTTCCCTTTCCAACCCTTCACCTTTCCTTACCACTTGCACTCAGGCATCGGTATTTAGTTGTTATAAAAAAAAAAAAAAAAAAAAAAAAATACTTATTCAGGTTCCCCTGTGTGAGTGCTTGTGGGTTCTCTCTCCATTTCCTATGGCTGAGACACCCAAACCAGGGTTCAGGAAGTGCACACAGTGTTGACCATAAGCTTTCCCCCGCAGGTGGCCACACACACTGCATAGTTTGCTTAGGGGTCCAGCACCTCGATTCCTCCTGTTCGATCTGCGTGTGGTTCAGTCCCCACACATTGATCGACAGGAATAATAAAGTGATCCTTAAGGGCCTCCTCCTACTGTGGAGGCCCAAGGTTCTTCTGTGGCTTCTTCTGCCCGCCTCTGGGACTTATCCTCCCACCAAGATGACCGGGGACGGGGAGAAGCGCAAACACAGGGACCAGGATAGGCAGAGGAAGCAGTCCTCCAACCGCTCTTCCTCTGACGATCTGCCTGCAAAATCTCACCTGGATCCTAGCTCGGGTTCCCCCAGGCTTCGTTCACCTTGCTTCTCCCTGGAGCTGGAGGTGTCTCGGGGCAGTTTCCCAGTGTCGGCTTCCCCTCACCGCCTGTATAGGCCGGTGTTAGTGGCCTCTTCCTCCAGGTCCACGTGCAGCCTCTCCAAAACCAAGGTGGACAGGATGATGCTGAGATTCATCCGCACTCAGATTCAGATGGGAGTCTTGCCTGCCGTCTGCCCCTCTCTGGCTGGGGACATGCAGTCTGCTTTTATCCCAGTCACTCTTTGTCTGATCCGACCTCTGGCTTTGGAGTCTTTGTGTCCAAGGCTCCTTCGCATCGAGGGTTCATCGCCAATGGTACCCGGTACCTCAGTGCTGAACAGTGCCTTGAGCGGGTCGGCTCTAACCAGCTTGAAGCTGATCTGCTCTCTTATCTGTAGCCACGGCACTGAAACCGAAAGGGTGGTATCAGCTCCAAGTTTTTCAGAGCTGGGCCGTCCACTCAGAGTCTCGGTGCCTGGAGATTCAGCTCCGGCTTCCCCATTCACTCAGAGGATCAGTGATGTGGCCATGTTCCCAGCCCCAGCGGTTTGTTCTTCTGCTTTTGACGTGGTGGAGAGGGTCCTCTTGGTTCCATTGAGACCCTTGACGCTTTAATCTTCAGAGTCCGTCCTATCTCCCTCTGTGTCTGGTCCGGATTCCACCATCCTGGCCACTCATAGACAGCCTGCTGCCTCTCCGCCCCCAGGGATATCCCCCATGGGAACAGCTTGACGTGTGAGTCCTCCCCAGAGACCCCCGCCCCCCCCGCGGAGGTCCCTCGAAAACACACATGTAAAAGGAGACACTTAGACTCCCTGCCAGAGTCTCTTATAGAGGACACCGACTTGGAGGAAGGGGAGGGTTCCCTCAGTCACCTACAGATGATGTCTCCTTTGAAGGCATCTTGGAGATCCTTCCTCGCCGTGGGGGGTGGTCTGCCCAAAAACCCAACCCTGAAGAGTCAGTGTTCCTGGAGACATTTGGCTCAGGACTCTCTGTTTCCTGGGTGCCCCCACCTGTGGATCCCCTGACAACTAACTGCCAACAAAAAACCATTGGACCTCCTCTTACTAAGTCTTAATATCAGAAGCATAACCAATAAAACCCATGACCTACACGCCAACATAGCATTTTATTCCTCAGACATACTCATTCTAACTGAAACCTGGCTCAAACCTCACAATAAAAGTGAAGAAATACTACCTACAGGTTATAACATACTTCGTATGGATAGGCTATCTAAGAAAGGCGGCGGTGTTGCTCTAATGTTCAAATACCAACTTCCAGTTCCTCAACAAATTAGCCCCCCAAATTGGAAATGAAGAAATCCTACATGCTTACCTCAGACTGACCACAAATAAAACAATCAACATCATCGGATGCTACTTCCCATCTGGTCAAAATACCTTGCCCCTTAAAAATCTCCTCAGTTGGGCTATCCATTCCCTTCCACAAGAAACCTTAATTTTAGGTGGTTTTAATATCGACTGGCTATCCTTTAACAATAACCAACCATCCCACCACCTAAACCTTCTCAGTTTCTCCCAACTTATACAGTCATCCACCCAGATTAATAAAAGCTCTAACAATCAACTCTCGATTGGATATTGGTCAATAAATCCCCTCAGTCATACCTAGCTGGTTGTCTACAAGGCAGCCTCAGTGACCATACCCCAACTTTCCTTCTAAAACGCCACTTAAATAATACTAAACCCATTATCTTTAGACAAATATGTAACAAAAATAGCTTTAACCCTCTCACTTTTACCTCATCGCTTAAAACCTGTAACTGGTCACCACTAAAGTACATCAGTCTGGATGAAGCTGTACAGTTCTTCAATAGTACCTTCTTAAACATCCTAAATTCTCATGTCCCCATAAGAAATGCCTGGGTTAAGGCACAGTACTCCCCCTGGCTACAAAAAAGCACCAGGTCAAAAATGAAATGCAGGGACAAAGCCTGGGAGCATTGGTGCTCTACAAAAACCCAGTTTAACTAGACAGTCATTCCTAGAATGATGAAATAAGGTGAAAAAGCAAATAAAAGAAGGTAAGACAAAATGCTATCAATCTGCCCATAACTCTTAACATCACAACCCTAGACAGTTCTGGTCTGCCATTAACTCCATTCTGCACCCAGGTAAAGTTGACACCGCCCTCCTCACCTACCTCTCCCCCATCCTCCAAAAATACTGCCACTGCATTCAACAAACACTTCACTGAAACCATACTAGCTTTGGCCAGGCAACACAACCCCCTCCCCACTCCCACCAACTCCATGTACTCTACCCACCATCTTTTCATTTACTCCAGTACCTATTTCTTACATCAAAACATTTCTGCAAAAACTTAAGCCTACCAAACTAGCTGCCGACAATTTCCCCTGTGAATACCTAAAAACTGAAGCCAAAGCCCTAGCCTACCCATTCTCCATCTTGATTATCAGATCCTTAACAGAATGATGGAAAATATCCCGCATAATTCCCCTGCATAAAGGTGACTCCTTCACTGAACTCTCCAACTACCTTACTATCGCCATCCTCTCCCCAAGATACTTGAGAGATCCATCCACATCCAAGGCCAGGACTACCTCCTAACTAATGACCTCCTGTCCAGCACCCAACATGGCTTCAGGCCATTCCACAGTGCTATCCTTGCTCTCTTTCACTAACACTATCCTTCAACACAAAAATTATGGCTTTTACTCTGCCATTTTCTTGGATCTATCTAAGGCTTTTGACATGGTCTCCCACAAACAACTAATCTCTGTTCTCACTAACCTCTCCTTTTCCCAGTCAACTACAGACTGGTTTAACAGCTACCTAACTGACCGCCAGCAATCTGTTATCTGGCTTAATGAACTATCCCCTCAACTTCCTGTCAAACCCGGTGTTCCCCAGGGATCCATCCTTGGACCAGTAATATTCTCTCTCTTTACCAATAATCTCTTCACAGCCACCAAGCAGGCCTCCCTCATACAGTATGCAGACGACCCCACCCTCATCTGCTCTGCCCCTACAGTACCAGAACGTCAAAAGATCACCCAAAAAGCCTTTTCCTCATTGTAAACTTGGCCATCTGATGTCCAGCTAATACTCAGCCCTAACAAGACCAAACTCCTCATCTTTCAACCCATAAGATCTAACCTTCCCAACCCTCACTTCAGTATCCTAGTCAATGACAATACCATCATCTCCCCGACAGAACACACCAAACTACTTGGTGTTGAGACTGATAATCATCTCAGATTTGACATTCACATTTCACTAACCATTAAAAAAAGTGCACAAAAAACTAGAAGCTCTTTATAGAAACAAACAATTCCTCACCAAAACTGCCAGAATTTCTGTGGCTAATTCTCACTTCATTTCCTTTCTTCTTTACGCCTCTCCTATACTTACCAATGTCAGGCAAACAGACCTAAACAAGCTTGGTGGCCTGTTACAATAAAATTGCTAAATTCACCACTGGAGCATCTTACACCAGCCACCACTGTATCTCACTTAGAGAACTTGACTGGCTCGAACTGCCTCAACTTCTACACCTGAATCAACTCGCTCTAGCCCCCAAGATTGTAAAGCATCCTCTTAAAGTACCATCCCTTCAAAATCTTCTCCACCCCTACCAATACCACCAGACCTCTATGCTCCAGCAATAACAAACAACTTCTTGTAACCAAACCCAAGAACTCTGCTAGAGAAGCTCTTTTCTCCTGCAAAATAGAAAGGTTATGGTACACATCCCACCCTCCATAACCACACTGACATCAGGCACTCTCTTCAAAACTGCTCTAAAAAAAACACCTTAAAGGACACTGGTTGTGTCATTGCATGCATCCTGACTAAAAATTCCCACCTACAGTTTCCCTTCCTTACATCTCTTCCCTCCTCTAACCACCCCTGCCTTCCACTGTCAGAACATTGCTATCTCTCTACTCTACCTTCATCCAGACTAATCCCTAACTCTTCCCAGCTCTTCCTACCATCTGGATTAACATTCCACTTTATTTACAGTTTCAAATCACAGGCTAATCTGTCAGCTCAATGAATTTATTACTAATCTGCCTCAACAGCTTCTAGCTCCCAGCTGGAGTATTACCAACAACTACCGTATGTCATTTTTATTTGTATATTAAATGATATAGATTGTATCATTGGCTATTTATGTGATCAGTACCTCTACTTGTAACTTGTTGTACATTTTTTATACGTGTGATTGCTTGTACTATCACTATTATTTGTATTTTTATTTTATTTTGTTCTGTGATGCCTTTCTCCCCAGGCCTCCGCTGAGAAAGGACCTGTGTCCAGTCGGAACTTCCCGATAAACAAATGTAAATAAATAAATAAATCAATATAATCTTATTACATCTCGGGCATGAAAGGAGTGACATGGTGGAGCCTTTCCCCAAACACTCCAGTAAGATCCTCTGTGCCCCTTCAGGTAAACCACACTGGTCTGAGGGATCCCCTGTCAATGCCATAGTCGTAGCAGCGGCCACTAAGAAGCAGCTAGGACAGCAGAGCTCCACAGTCCATCCACCGGACCAAGAGTCTAGGACCATGGACTGTTTTGAGAAGCGGGTTTATGCTTCAGCAATGTTCTCTGTACATATGCTGAACTACAGGGCACACGTCATCAGGCTACAGTGTGACCTGGTTAAGGAGATCGCTGAGTCTGCCCCAGGGTCCATGTCGGCGTAGGAAAAGATTTTTTTTCTTCCAGATGGCCACCCTCACCTCCATCTCCAACATTTTTATGCAGCTTCTATCTCAGGCTACCGAAGGCGCTGCTAGAGTGGCCGGAGCAGGCGTTGCCATCAGGCATCACACCTGGCTCTGACTTTGTGCCTTTTTGCTGCCCTTTAAGTTGTCTTTTACAAATGCCCCGTATGATGGTTCCACTCTTTTTGGAAAGACTGTACGTGCCACTTTGGTCCAGAGCGAGAAGGATGGGAAGACCTTGTCTGCCGTCAGAATCTGCTTCTCAACTCTTCAGCAATCCTTTTCCTGGAATCAGCGAGGGGTAAAGAAGATGTGGTTCTGGAAGTCTCAGGGTTATTCCCAGGACACTCAGGACCTGCCTTCCTCCAGAGGCAGAGGGGAATTTGACAGATGTCACCCTCGCGGCAGAGGGGGTCCAAGGAACCACAGATCTTGGAATTCCTTCATGGACAGGCCTGCACAACAGCCTTGAAGGGCTGCCTGGCTGCTCGCCTTTGGAGGCAGTCAGGGGTCGACTCTCACTCCACCGAACAGCTTGGGAGTCTATAACAGATGATCGTTGGGTGTTGCAAGTCATATCCAGAGGATATTCAATCCCCTTCACTCAAACACCTCTCCCTCTCTGACACCTCCCAGACGTCCCACCCGTGCAGAGAGAGGATGCAGCAGTGGAAATTTCCAAGCTGCTCGAAAAATGAGTCATCCAGCCCGTCCCCTCAGACCAGTCCAGATTAGGCATCTATTCCAGGTTTTTAGTGCCAAAGAAAAGAGGGGACTTAAGACCACTTCTGGATCTTTTTGCCCTGAACCTGTCTGTTGCCAAGACAAAATTCCAGATGGTCACACTCCAATCTATCCTGTCCTTCCTGCAGGAGAATGATTGGATGTGCTCTGTAGACCGTCAAAATGCGTACTATCACATCAAAATGGACGAATGCTCTTGGAGGTTTCTATGCTTCCGGCTGAATACCAATCATTTCCATTTCAGGGCGCTACCCTTTGGTCTCACCACAGCCCCCAGCGTGTTCACCAAAGTGATGGTGGTAGTAGCAGCTCACTGCGGCTGCAGGGCTTCCAGGTCTTCCCCTACCTGGATGATTGACTCCTTTCTGCTCCATCCAGGCATCGACTTTGCCAAGCCAGCAATTTCCTTATCCAGACCGTCCACCAGTTGGGCATCACCATAAATCTCAAGAAATCTCTGTTCAAACCAGTTCAAGTTCTGGATTTCATTGGAGCTCGGTTAGACACCATTCAGACCAAGGTTTTTCTGACACCAGACAGACTTCAGTCCCTCAAACATCTTTCATGTGCATCCTTCAAACTCAATCTCCCCCTCCAGAATTTGTTTTATGGGCATTGGGGTCCATGGTGGCCACAATCACCCGCGAACCCACAGCTTGGTTACACATGAGGGTGCTCCAGTGGACTCTAGTGATCCATTAGTCCTTTCTAGATCTACCTTTGTCCCATCCTGTTCGTCTATATCGAGCCTGCAGGGATTCTCTTCTCTGGTGGATTCAGTCCCCGGACCTTCTACTGGGCCATCTGTTTATTCTTCCTTCCCTGCTGATCACGATGACCAGGGACCTGTCCCTACTCAGGTGGGGGGCATTGCTTGGGAAGGACAGTCCAAGGCACATGGTCTTCCATGGAGACCCAGTTGGATATCAACATCCTGGAGATGAGAGTGGTGCTGTTGGTGTTGCAAGCACTTCATGCCCATCCTCCCCTAGGGAAGATTGCCATCCAGACAGATAACATATCGGTAGTCTGATGCATCAGCAGACAGGGGGGAACCAGGTCTTCTCCCCTTTGTCACAAAGCCATGAGATTGTAGTAGTAGACGATCTCCACTGGCCGCTTTCTGGTGACAATGCACATTCCAGGGAGGTTCAGCATTCTACTGGATAGGCTCAGCAGGTCTATCCTGATGCATTACGAGTGGTCTCTGAATCCTTCAGTAGTGAAAAAGATCTTTCTATAGTGGGGTGGGCCTTGCTGCAATCTTTTCACCTCGCCTTCCAACATGAAGTGCAGCAAGTTTTTCTCTCTGAACCCCCCCCACCCCCCCCCCTCAGGGAGTCCCCCAGAGATGCTCTGGTTCATGCTTGGCTCTGTGGTCTTCTCAATGCTTATCCTCCACTTCCCCTGATTCCAAAGTTCATTCAGAAAGCGCATTGGTTGGGGAGTTCAGTCATCCTCATTGCCCCCTTCTGGCTTTGCTAAGTATGGGTCCATTCTCTATGGTCTCATGTAGTGTGTCCTCCCTGGATGTTGGATCCGGTTCTGGATCTGATTTCAGATCCCTTAGGAATTCCACATCCAGATATGGTCAGTCTGAAGCTCACTGCTTGGCTGCTCCAGTTCCCATGATAGTTAGGACTCCTGGGCTATCTTCTCCAGTTAAGAAGATATTGGTAGCGGCTCATAAATCCTACACTAGGAAGGTTTATTCGAGTAAGTGGAAACATTTTTCGATTTGGGCATCTCAACGTGACTTGGATCCTTTTACTGTCCCAGTTCCTTCTATTTTAGAGTTTCTGGCAGATATTTTTCAACAGGGTGCAAGCTTTTCTGCGGTTAAAGTTCATCTGGCGGCTATATCTAACTTCCACATAGGGGATAATTCAGCTTCGCTGGCTTTTTTTAAGCTCTGTAAAGCCTTTCTGAAGGTTATGTTTCTTCTTAGGTCACCAATCAAGGACCCAACACCTCCTTGGGACCTTACACTGATCCTTCAAGCCTTAGTTTCTTCCCCCTTCGAACCTGCTACTTCGGTAGATTTGCAGGTCTGTCTTGGAAGACAGCCTTCCTGATTGCCATTACTTCTACTTAAAGAGTGTTGGAGCTTCAGGCCTCATCGATTAAGCCTTCTTATATGATTTTCTATAAGGACAGGGTATCTTTACACACTAATCCTTCTTTCCTTCCAAAAGTGCCTTGGGAATCAAACATTAATCAGGTTAGCGATCTCCCTGTTTTCTTTCCGAACTTTCAGAATAAGGGAGAGTATAAATTGCACCTGCTGGATGTTCATAAACAATTACATTTTTACTTGCACAGAACAAAGGCCTTTCACAAGTTTGATCAACTTTTTGATCTAAAGTAGTTAACTTCATTTGGTCATCAACCTGTGGGTATCGGATCTTACCTGGATCCAAGCCGGCAGCTTTCCAAGCTAGAGTTCCGAGCTCCAAACTCCTCCCCTTACCCATAATACCCTGTGACCTCCTTCCAATCCTCAAATCTCGTTTGTCATGGCGTGGTCAAGCACAAGTTTTCGAGCTCCTAGCGTTTTCAGGCGATTTGTGAGTATATTTTTGCTTTAAAATCTCTCTAATAGTTTGTGTGTATGGTTAGTTTAGATTAATAGTTTGAATCCCTTAGCTTTACTCCCTTGTAGTTTAACTCCTAGTAGGCCCCTCTTTTCCTTAGGTGTTTGTGTGGGGCATGTGTGTGTCTTTTATCTAGGAATCATGGCCGAGGCCCAAAACGCCATCTTTTCTAAGTGCACTGAGTGTGGCCATAAGCTATCCCCAGCGGATGGCCACACTCACTGCGTCCTCTGCCTGGGGGTACCTCATCTGACCTCAGGCTGCCAGATTTGCACAGCCTTTAACCCCCAGGCCCTGAGGGGTAGGAGGAATCAGCTGATTCTGGCGGGTCTCCTACCCGTGGAATCGACTTCTTCTGCCTCTCCCTCCGTGGATACAGCCGCAGCTGCGGCTGCTCAGCCTGCTGTCCCCCCTCCCTTGGCTGGGACTCGACCTCCCACCTCTTCCCAGGGAGAGGGAATCTAAAAACGATAAGAGAGAGAGAGGAAAGAGAGACAGAAAGAGAGGCACAGAAGCCACAAGCGGCGGGCCGACTCAGACCCCTCGGCCCCGCCTGCCAAAGTGCTCTCGTCGCCCCAGAAGGTCTCTGGGCCTTCCTCCCCTCGGCTCCATTCTCCACGCTTCTCCCTGGAGCCGGAGGAGAAGGCCCAGACATCTTCAAGGTCGTCGCAGCGGCCCTCCCGGCCAGCTTCGGCCTCTTCAAAGTCAACCCGTAGCCTCTCCGATGCTGATATGGACTGGATGATGCGTCGCTTTCTCCAAACCCAACTGCAGATGGGAGTGTTGCTGCCTCCCCTCCCCTCCGGAGGGGGGGGAGTTCAGCCCCACTTTTTGCCTTCTCCGATCCACTGTCGGGTTTCGGAGCCTTCGGATTTGAGGAGTCTCGGAGTCAGGGAGTTGGCGCCGATGGTTATTGCTACCTCAAAGCCGGTCATGCCCTCGAGTTTGTCGGATCCCTTTTCGGATCCCAGCTCTTGGGGTTGAATGCCGTGCATCGGATCTGAGGGGGCCAGTGTGTCTTTGGCTCCGTTTCGGTCGGAGCACACTTCCCTCTCGGGTCAGAGTGCTTTGGCTCCGACATCAATCCCTGCGCCCGGATCCGAGAGTGTTATCCAAGGAGCCCAGAGAGATTGGTTCACCCTCGGCTTTTGATGTGGTGGAGAGGGTTCTCTCGAAAGGTTCGAGACCCACTACTCTTTCTTCGGGATCCGCCCCCACTCCCTTGCAGCTGGGCCTGTCTTCCATCGTCCAGTCCCAGGGACAGCCTGCAATGACACCCCAGCCCGTTCCCCTGGCGGAACATGACCCTGTTGGTGAGCCCTCCTCGGACAGCCCCACCGAGGAGTTCCCTCTGTAAGAGGAGGCACTTGGACTCCTCTGAGTCCCTCATGGAGGACACCGATTTGGAGGAAGGGGAAGGTTCCCCCAGGTCAACCCCCGAAGACGTCTCCTTTGGAGACATTATGGAAATGCTTCGCCAAAAGGGGGGGGGTGGTCAGCCCAAAAACCTTCCTCGGACGAGTCTGTATTCCTCGAGGCGTTCGCAGGCCCGTTTACTTCTTGGGTGCCCCCTCCGGCCGACCCCCTGGTTGACCTCATCACTACCAGGGCGTGGAAGGAACCGGACACTGTAGAGCCAATCCCCAGGAGGCCAGATAGAATTCTTAGTCTCTCCCGCGGATAGGACGGCTTGGAGTAAGGGTTCCCTGGTATCCATGGTGGTGGCGGCAGCCACCAAGAAGGAACTTGGTCAGGATAGTTCCTCGGTCCATCCCCCTGACAAGGAGTCTCGGATGATGGATCGTATCGGGAAGTGGATTTTGCTTCAGTTACCTTTTCCATAAGGGCGCTGAATTATTTGGCCCATGTAATTAGACTTCAGCAGGATCTGGTGAAAGAATACGCTGAGTCTCCCCCTGAGTTCATGTCGGCCGAGGACAAATGGACCTTCTCGGCTCGCATGGCCACTGTGAAATCTGTATCAAACACGTCTATGTGGCTACTTTCCCATGCCACGGAAGGAGCCGCTAGAGCCAGCGGGTCCGGCATCGCCTTAAGGCGTCACGCCTGGCTCCAGCTTTGTGACTTTTTGGAACCTTTAAAGACATCCTTCTCGAATGCACCCTTCAGTTCTGCCCTGTTCGGGAAGACCATCCGTAACACATTGGTTCAGAGCGAGAAAGACGGGAAGACACTGTCTGCTGTCGGAATCAGCTTCTCAGCTCCCCAAAGGTCCTTTTCCAGGAACCAGAGAGGACAAAAGAAGATGTGGTTCCGGAAGTCTCAGCAGTCCCATTACGCTCCGGACCCTTTGTCCTTCAGAGGCAGAGGGGGACAAGGTGGACGCCAGCCCAGAGGTGGGGGTGAAAAATTTTGGGTCTCGGGCGTCCTTCTCGAATGCACCCTTCAGTTCTACCCTGTTCGGGAAGACCATCTGCGACACATTGGTTCAGAGCGAGAAAGACAGGAAGACGCTGTCTGCTGTCGGAATCAGCTTCTCGGCTCCCCAAAGGTCCTTTTCCAGGAACCAGAGAGGTCAAAAGATTATGTGGTTCCGGATGTCTCAGCAGTCCCGTTACGCTCCGGACCCTTCGTCCTTCAGAGGCAGAGGGGGACAAGGTGGACGGCAGCCCAGAGGCAGAGGGGGGGGGCGGCGAAAAATTTTGGGTCTTGGGAACCTTTTTCTGACCGACCCACACAGCAGCCCTGAGGGGTTGCCCGACTGATCCTCTCTAGAGGCAGTCGGGGGGCGTTTTTCGAAGCACCCGGCTCAATGGGAGTCCATCACACCAGATCGCTGGGTGCTTTGAATAATATCCAGAGGTTACTCAATCCCTTTCATAAACTAACCTCCTCAGTCGAGGCACCTCCTCGATGTATCACCCAGTCAGAGGGAGGCTGCAGCTTTAGAGATAAAAAAGCTGCTAGAAAAAAGAGCCATCCAGCACATCCCCCCAGGCCAATCCAGATTAGGCAATTACTCCAGGTTCTTTTTGGTGCCAAAGAAGATGGGGGACTTAAGGCCGATTCTTGACCTTTCAACCATGAACCTCTTCATTGCCAAGGAGAAATTCAGGATGGTCACGCTTTAATCCACCTGCCCCTTTTGCAGGAGAAGGACTGGATGTGCTCCATAGACCTCAAGGATGCGTACTATCATATTCTCATGGACAGACGATCCAGGAGGTTCCTCCGCTTTTGGCTAGGGGCCAGTCATTACCAGTTCAGGGTCCTACCCTTCGGCTTCACCACAGCTGCCGGGATGTTCACCAAGGTCATGGCAGTTGTAGCGGCCCACCTGAGACTTCAGGGAATACAGGTTTTTCCTTACCTAGATGACTGGCTCCTTACCACCCCCACCAGGCATCTACTCTGCTTAGCCAGGAATTGTTTCCTACTTTTAGCATCCCAGTTGGGGATCACCATAAACTTCAAGAAGTTATCCCTTCAACCATTTCAAATCTTGGAGTTTAGGGGCCAGAATAGACACAGTTCAAACCAAGGCCTTCTTGACATCAGACAGACTTCGCAGTTTGACCCTACACGTTCTAGCCCTTCTTCAGTCATCTGCCCCGTCAGCGGAGTTAGTCCTGAGAGCTTTAGGGTCCATGGCAGCAGCAGTCAATCTCACTCCCTTAGCTGACTTGCACATGAGGGTTCTCCAATGGACTTTGCAGGTTCAGTGGTCCATCCTTCACCACACATTGGACCTACTGATTCCTATCAGCAGAGTTTGCAGAAATTCCTTCATGTGGTGGCTCCAATCTCAAGAGCTTCTGGAAGGACGACCGTTTGTTATGCCGCAACCCCAAGCCATGGTGACCACGGACGCTTCCCGCCTTGGTTGGGGGGGGCATTACACGGGCAGAACTGTCCAAGGTGCGTGGACTCCAACAGAGACCGTTCTGCATATAAATATACTGGGGATGAGGACGGTCCTTCTAGCGTTGCAAGCCTTTCATGCCTTTCTCCCTCCAGTAACTATTTCAGTTCAGTCAGACAACATGTCAGTGGTCTGGTATATCAACAAACAGGGGGGAACCAGGTCTTACCCTCTTTGCCGAGAGGTCATGAGAGTTTGGGATTGGACGATATCCACCAACCGTTTTCTGTTAGCAATGCACATTCCAGGTCGGTCCAACATCCTAGTGGACAAACTGAGTCGAACTATCCTCTCGCCCTATGAGTGGTCTCTGAATCCTTTAGTAGCGAAACAGATCTTCTGCAAGTGTGGGGTCAGCCTTGCTGTGATCTCTTCATGTCACCTTCCAACGCGAAGTGCAGCGAGTTATTTGCTCTCATCCCCCCTCCGGGGGAAGCCCCCAGAGACGCTTTAGACCATGCTTGGCCACCCGGTCTTCTCTATGCTCATCTTTCTCTTCCATTGATGACAATATTCTTACAGAAAACTCGTCGGTTGGGGAACAAGATTATCCTCATAGCCCCATTCTGCCCTCGTCAACCCTGGTTCCCGTGTCTACGGTCTCATCTTATAACTCCTCTCTGGATCTTGGATCCCATCCCGGATCTGATATCTCATCCTTTGGGATTGGAACCCCCAAATCTGGTCGATCTCAAGCTCTCAGCTTGGCTGATCCAGTTCCATTAGTTGTTAGGACTTCCGGTATCTCATCCGCAGTTAGATCTATCCTGGTAGCGGCGCATAAGCCTTCTACCAGGAAGGTTTATGGAAGCGGTTTTCCATTTGGACGTCTCATAGGAATTTAGACCCTTTCACTGCTCCTATCCCAGCAGTGCTCGATTTTTTATCTCATATTTTTCAGCAAGGTGCCAGTTCTTCTACTGTAAAGGTTCAAATGGCTGCCATCTTCCATTTTCACATTGGAGACAATCTCAATCCCCTCGCCTCCACCCAGATTTGTAAGACCTTTCTGAAAGGTACATTTCTCTTGAGACCTCTTATTAGGAACTCCGCCTCCGTGGGATCTAACTTTGGTCCTTCAGGCTCTGACTGGACCACCTTTTGAACCTACAGCTTCTGTTAATTTGAAATTCTTGTCCTGGAAAACTGCCTTTTTGGTAGCTATTACCTCAGCTATGAGGGTGTTGGAGCTTCAGGTCCTCTGTGTTAAGCCCCCTTATCTTGTATTCCGTAAGGACAGGGTCTCTCTCAGGACTAACCCATCTTTTCTACCCAAAGTGGCCTCTGAGGTGAACATCAATCAGTCCATTAATCTCCCAGTTTTTTTTCCCTAACTATCAAAACAAAGGGGAGTACAAACTTCATTTATTAGATGTTCATAGACAGTTATGCTTTTATTTACACAGAACAGCTGCCTTCCACAAGTCTGATCAGCTCTTTGTTTCCTTTGCAAAACCCTTCTTGGGTAAGCCAGTTTCGAAGGTGACTCTGGCCAGATGGATTTCTAATTGTATTCTGCTCACATACAAACTATCTGGCCTACCAGAGCCTATAGGGGTTCATGCTCATTCTACTCGCTCTCTGGCTACATCTGTTGCATTCTGGTCTAGAGTTACCTTGGATGACATTTGTTCTGCGGCTACTTGGGTATCCTCTCGTACCTTTATCTCTCACTATAAATTGGATTTAGTGTCCAGAGGAAGGGCAGCTTTTGGCTCTGCAGTGCTCTGTAATACCCTTCCTTGAGGACCTCCCAAGTTTTTGGTAGCTGGGGACTCTGTCCCACAGGTTGATGACCAAATGAAGTTAACTACTTCAGATAAAGAAGTTATGCACTCACCATAACGTTCCATCTGAGTAGGTAACTTCATTTGTCAGCAACCAACCCTCCCTCCTTCCACCTAATGTGGTTCTTTGATTACCTGGACCCTAGGATGGTTTATCAAGTCCTTTGTTAATCCTTAGGTTAGGGTTTTTCAGGTTGTTGTTTTGTGGTTGTGAGGTTATATAAATGGGCAAACACTATCTGAGGATTGGAAGGAGGTCACAGGGTATTATGGGTAAGGGGGAGGAGCTTGGAGCTCGGATCTCTAGCTTGGAAAGCTGCCGGCTCGGATCCAGGTCAGATCCGATACCCACAAGTTGCTGACAAATGAAGTTACCTACTCAAATGGAACATTATGGTGAGTACATAACTTCTTTTTTCCTACTCTAAGCCCTTTTTAGGGAAACCTGTATTGGTCACCATTGCTCATTGAATCCCTCTATGCACACTCTTGGTGTAGTCAACCAAAGTATTATCTCCTCCAGGTCACATTAAGGCTCATTCTACTAGGTCTGTGGCTACTTCAGCTGCCTTTTGGTCCAGAGTTTCTTTGGATGACATTTGCACTGTGGCTACCTGGGAATCTTCGCATAATTTAATTTCCCATTACAAGCTGCATCTTCTATCCAGAAACAGGGCATCCTTTAGCTCCACTGTGCTCTGGAATATCCTTCCATGAGGTCTTCCCAGGTTTTTAGTAGCAGGGGACTCTGTCCCACAGGTTGAAGATGAAATACAAACAACTTCAGATAGGTTCATAGGTAGGTACTAGGCTATCGGCCCAAGGGCCTGCGTAAACCTAGCCAGCTACCCAAGAAAGTTATTTTCCTGTGCCACTGTCGAGCAGAGACATAGAAGTGATTCCCCAGGGTGTATTTGCCATCCACTTATCTAGATTTTTCTTGAAGAGTGCTAATGAAGAACTTTGCTTGACATAGATGGGTAGCCTGTTCCAGAGTATGGGAAGTCTCTGGGACAGGAATCTATCCCTCCAGCATGTCCTGTTTATTGTGGTGACAAGGTTTAGGTCCCTAGAAGCGTGTAGCTCAGAGGGATTGGGATTTCTTTAGATGTAGCAGCATGTCCAGCAGCTCTGGGTTTGACATAGCTTTATATGTTAGGCAGAGATCACCTCGGATTAGGCGATATGCTACAGAGTAAAGCTGGAGTTTTTTGAAGTGATCAGTGTAGGGCATTTGTTTGAGGCCAGTAATCCTCTTTGTGAGGTACTTCTGTGGCCTTTCCAGCTGCTGCAGATGTCTTGTGAGGTACATTCCAAAAGGGGCGTTGTACTCTAATGGGTCTAATGATTGTCGACTAGAGGGGAACAATTACCTCTTTTTTCCTGGATGAGAACCCTTTTATGATGAGGTGTGCCATGTAGAAGGACTTCTGACTACTGTGGCGATGTGACTATCAAAGGAGAAACTACTGTCCACCTGGGTCCCAAGGTCTCTTATCACACATTTGGTGTTAAGTAGATTGCTGCCTATGTGGTTCATGGGTGCAGAGTTTTTGCCAAAGGGGAATGACACTGCACTTTTTGGCATTGAGCTTGAGGCCATGGCTCTGACACCAGGCATCTGTCTCAGCGAGGCCCTTCTGTAGGATGTCCACATCATTTGGGGACTTGACTATGGCTCCTAGTTTGCAGTCATCTGTGAACTCCGTTAGCCAGAGACCTTCTGTGTTAGCCTGTACTTCAGAGAAGTAGATAGCAAACAGGAGGGATCCCAGGATTGGAACCCTGTGGTACTCCATTTGTCACCACTTTGAGGTCAGATTTGGAGTCTGCAACTTTTACACTGTGGGTTCTGTCAGTGAGCCAGTTGGCAACCCATCTTGTGACATAGGGATTTATACCTAGTTTAGTGAGTTTAGCTATAATTCTAGAATGGGGGATGGTGTCGAAAGCCTTGGCGAGGTCAAGATAGGCTGTGTGAACCACCTTACCCTCATCTACGGTTTTGGTGACTGCCTCAAAGAAGTCAATCAGGTTCAGGAGGCATGATCTGCCTTTCACAAACCCGAACTGGGTGGGATCCAGAGTTTGGAGGTTACCAATGTCTTTGTTTGTGAGTTCCATGATGATACGTTCCATGGCCTTGCAGACCAGGCTCGTCAGGCTAATAGGTAGATAGTTACCGGGATCAGTGGTGGCTCTCCCTTTGTGGAGTGGGATAACTGTTGCTGTGTGCCATTCAGTGGGCACAAAGCCTGATGCGAGGCTATTATTGAACATGGTGCTTAAGTGGGGAGCCAGTTCGTGTAAAACGCAGCCTGGGATGTGGTCCGGTCCCATGGATGCTGTCTTTTTGGCTTTAGAGAGTGCAGCTTTTACCTGTGTAGTTGTGATTACAGGGACTCTGCATTCTTCCTGTATAGATATGGGCCCTTTAGAGGGTGGGGTGGGGGGTAAAGTTAACACTGACGCTATCTGCCAGGATGTTGGCAATATCAGTTGGTTCTGTAATTATTGTGCCGTTGTACATAATAAAAAAGTTATATACTCATCTTAACGTTCCATCTGAGTAGTTGCTTTTCATTCGTCTTCAACCATCCCTCCATCCTTCTCCCTGCCTTACGTGGGCTGTGTGGTTGCCTGGCTGGAAGAAATGTGGCCCTTTCTTTGGCATAACTGGTTATTTCTCATGATACTCTCTGGGTAATTTTGCCAAGGTGTAAGGCATTGAGTCAGGTTGGAATGCTGTGGTGGGCAGCAAACTCTATCTGAGGGGAGGAAGGAGGCAGGGGCATTATGGGTAGGTGAGGAACTTGGAGCTCGGATCCTATGCTCGAAAAATCTGGCCAAGTCGTATCCATCCCATCCAGGCTGAAGACGAATGAAAAGCAACAACTGAGATGGAATTTTTTGGTGAGTACGTAACTTATTTATCTGAAGTTGTTTTCATTTCATCTTCAACCTGTGGGACAGAGTCCCCAGCTACTAAAAATGTATTTTTCTTGTGTGCTAAAAATAATATCCAGAGGTTATTTTATCCATTTTTCCAAATACCCCCAGACAAAAGAAGAATGTTTTGCGATGTCCCACCTAGTCAGAGAGAAGCTGCAGTTCAGGAGATTCAAAAGCTGCTAGACAAAAGAGTCATCCAGGAAGCCCCACCAGACCAAAGAGGATTCTGAACCTACTCAGAGATGTTAAAAGTTGTCATTCTCGCCTTCATTCTTGCTGGATGGGTTCGGAGCCGATCCTCGGCTCCGACTCGGCCTATACTATAGCTCGAGAGCTATTTTTACCGGCTCGAGGCAGCCCTATATCCCACAATACCATGCACTAACTCCCCAGATCTCGTTTGCCGCTTCGCTGCGAGGTTGCGTTTTTACCGGCTCAGGTCAGTGTAAAAATTTCTTTTCTTTTTGTGAGGACTTTTAAAATTTAAGGTTAGTTTTCCCTGTCTGTTCATTATCTACCCTTAAAAGTTTATTAACAGTTTTCGTTAAGCCCTCCCCCGCCCTCCTTTAGTCAAATTGATAAACGGGCCATTGGGCTTTAGTTTTTCTATAGTTATTCCTATAGTTTACCCTTATTGAGTGGGTGTGTGTGTGTTTTCCTAGTCAGCCCTTTAACTTTTCCCCTTGTGTGAGTGTTTGAGTGAGTTGTGTGTGCTGACTGTGTTAGATTGGTGTCCACTATAATGTCCAAAGACACTAAAGTCTCAGGATTCAAGAAGTGTGACTCGTGCTGTCAGAAGATGTCTCTGACAGACGGTCACACTTCTTGCGTTTATTGCCTGGGACCCTTGCACCTGCAGGACTCTTGTTCCATTTGTCATGGATTTAGTCCGAGTCCTGCAGGAGCACCGCAATAAGCTAATTTTGAGGGGCTTATTGAAGCCTGATGACTCCCCATCTAAGTCTGGCTCGGGGAAGTCGTCCAAGCCCGCCAAACCCTCGGCTCCAGTTCTTGAGTCGACGGCTGGTGGAACTGAAAGTGCTCCGACATCGGCTCCAGTCGGATCCGATGCGAGCAAGACTTTGCCTTCTCCGAAACCCGAATCAGAGCCGACAACAGCACGCAAGCGCTCTAGGTCACCCTCCGTAGAGTCCATTCGTTCAGCTCCAGGATCGCCCTTACTGTCGGAGCGGAGTCATAGGACTCATTCCTCCAGGTCTTCCAGGCTGTCCGACCATGACATTGAGAGGGTGGTCAGTAGACTCCTCAAGTCTCAGGCACTGGCCCAAATACTCCAAAGCCCATCTCACCAGACTGTGGCTCCCTCGGTGCCAATTTCGATTCCTCCTCCGACTCTTCAGTTGAGCTCGGAGCCGGGGTTTGTCGGAACCGGGCCTTTACCCACGTCAGAGCCGATACTACCACCTTCGGCCCCGGCGTCATCGGCTCCGACCTCTTCATTGGTGCCGTCCGTGGAGAGGTCTGGGCACCGGGACTCCATCGTCGGCTCCGAGGGAGCGAGTGGCATTGGACCCTTGTCCAACCCCGTTCTTCCTCTCGGAGCGTCAGCGCTGGTTAGTTCGGCCCCGACATCATTCTCGGAGCCTTCTCTGTCGGCGCCGGGAGCGGTTCTGGTATCCTCGGAGCCAGGACTTTCTTCTGTGCCCGATAGGGGAGCCTTTGAGGTGATGAGCGTGCTGGATCCGGTGTCCACTCCAAGGTTGGTTCCTTCAGCTTCTCCCTCTACAGTGCCTGTTATGGTCTCTGGTCATCCTCTGGCAAATGATAGCAGAGATCCAAAGCATAGGGAACCCACTTTGGGTGTCTCTTCTTCGTCCGAGGCCTCCCCTGAAGCTTCAGGGGATCCCCCTAGGAAAAGAAAGTGCAAGAGGAAGCATGTAGCCTCTCCCGAGTCTATCACTTCGGACACCGACTTGGATGAGTTGGAGGGTTCCCCGAGATCCCCTCTGAGGATGTCTCCTTTTCAGACATCCTAGAGATCCTGAAACAGAGGGGGAATTGGTCCACCCTCAAACCCTCCGAGGACGAGTCGGTTTACCTTGACGCTTTTGGGTCTCGCCCTTCCACCTCCTGGGTGTCCCCTCTTTTCGACCCACTGATGGAAGTAGTGGCCAGAAAGGCGTGGGCAGCTCCTGAATCGATGGAACCTACCCCTAGGAGGCCTTCTAAATTTATTTCTGCTCCGGTAGACAAACCATTTCTGACCAAAGGTGTATCGGTAGATGCTATGGTGGTAGCAGCCGCCACTAAGAAGGAATTAGCTGATCCTTCTGTACCTGTTCATCCTCCTAATAAAGAGTCCAGGACTATGGACAGGTACGGTAAGCGGACATTTGCTTCAGCGACCTTTGCCATGTGGTCGCTGAACTATTTATGTCATTTCACCCGCCTTCAGAGAGATTTGCTCAAAGAACTGGGTGAAACCATACAGGATCCTTCTGCTGCAGGGTGTCAGGGCAAGATTAACTCCCAGCTGGCTACCCTGAATTCCATTGCCAACTCCTCCATGCGGCTTATCTCTTATGCAGCCGATGGGGCGAGTAGGGCAGCAGGCACAGGTGTTGCGTTAAGACGTCACGCCTGGATGCGACTCAGTAATTTTGCTGCTCCCTTCAAGGCGTCCTTCACCAACACTCCCTTTGATGGTTCAGAGTTGTTTGGACCTCAGGTGAAGAATACCCTCACCAGGTGCGAGCAAGATGGTAAGACTCTCTCTGCCATGGGAGTCCACTTTTCCACACCATCTAGACCATACCCTAAAGGTCAGAAGGGTGGAAAGATGTTGTTCCGCAAACCACAGGGAGTCGCGCCTGCCGCACATGGTGAACTTCCCCCTCAGAGGCAGAAAGGGGAACAATAATAGATGCTGCCCCAGGGGCAGAGGGGGTCCACAGAACCAGGGTTCCAGGGAATCCTTCCCTGACCAACCCTTTCAGCATCCCTGAGAAGCTGCCCGACTGTCCACCTTCGGAGGCAGTTGGGGGAAGATTATCTCTGTACCCGGAAGCCTGGCAATCCCTCTCTCAAGACAAATGGGTACAGTTGATCATATCCGAGGGTTACAAAATCCCCTTCATTTCCCCTCCGATCCAACCGCCAAGACCCCTCCCAGACGTACCACCCGGACAAAGGGGTCAGGCACAGCTAGAGATAATAAAGCTGTTAGAAAAAACAGAGTCATCCAGGCAGTCCCAGCAGACCAGCTAGGATCCAGAATCTACTCCAGGTTCTTTTTGGTACCAAAAAAGACAGGAGACTGGAGACCCATTTTGGACCTCAGTAGACTGAATAAGTCTGTGCAGAAGACAAAATTTTGGATGGTAACGCTGCAGTCCATTCTGCCCTTCTTGGGCAGAGACAACTGGATGTGCTCATTAGACCTTCAGGACGCGTACTGTCATGTAAAGATACACAGGTGCTCTAGGAGGTTTCTCCGCTTACAGCTGGGAGCCGGTCATTACCAATTCAGAGCCCTGCCCTTTGGTCTCACCACAACCCCCCGGGAGTTCACCAAATGTTTGGCAGTGGTCACGGCTCACCTGAGACAAAAAGGATTCCAGGTGTTTCCATATTTAGACGATTGGCTCATTACCGCTACCACCAAGCAGCATCTTATCATAGCCAGGGATTACACCATTCGCATTTGCAACAAACTAGGTATTTCCATAAATTTCGCAAAATCCTCCTTGTCGCCTTGTCAATGTATAAACTTCATAGGCGCCGTGTTAAACACCACAGAAATGTCTGCAACATTACCACCTCAGAGAGTGACAGACATACGGCGGAATGTTCAGTTTCTGTTTCAGTCCAACAGAATTCAAGTCAAGTTAGTACTGAAAACATTAGGCCTTATGGCAGCAGTGATTCTCCTTCTCCCCTTAGCCCGCTTCCACATGAGAATTCTCCAGTGGATGCTTTTATCTCAGTGGTCCTTTCAACAGCTCCCAATGACTCACAACATTTTGATAACCCCAACTTGCAAAAAACACCTCTCCTGGTGGATGGTCTCCCCTCAACTTCTTCAGGGCGCAGACCCTTTGTTCTTCCCCCTCCAGTTGCCACGGTGACAACGGATGCCTCCCTGATCGGGTGGGAAGGGCACTATCAAGGCAGGACTGTCCAGGGCACATGGCAACAATTAGAATGCCACCTGCACATAAATGTCCTGGAGATGGTGGCCAAGGATGAACACAGGATAGCAGCAGATTTCTTCAGCTCCACCAATTTCATTACATTGACAGGAATTAATTACTTAAAAAATTAATTCTTGAAGTAATTTTCTTTCTAAATATGTTTGTTTTATATAGTTCTTGAACTATATCTAAAAAAGAAAGGAAATCTTAATAATATTCCTGTCAGAAATTACTTTGGAAATTTTCCTGTCAGTTTATCAGTCTGAAATGAGTTCCAGTAAGACAAATTCTCAAGACTCCAGCATCAAGAAAGAACTTCAGTCTCTGATAATTATAGTCCAGCAACTTACTGCTAAGATGGATAAAATGGATACTAAAATAGACACTTTCATAGAAAAACTACAAAACAAATAGACTTGTTACATATGGACCTGCAACAACAGAAGATCCAGATGACAGGCATAGAAGAAGCTGTGAATGACATGGAAAATAAAATACAAGAACAGGAAATCAACATTGAGTTTCTGCTGAAACAAAATACACATTTACAAACAAAGCTGGATGACCTGGAAAATAGATCTAGGCGCAATAACATTAGGATTTTTGGACTGCCAGAAAATATTGAAGGTAACAATATTACTTCTTTTTTAACAACATGGCTCCCTAAAACTTTAGATTTACCAGAAGCATTCTCTTTTGGTATCGAAAGAGCACATAGATCTATAGCTAATACTAACTCTAACAAAAACTATCCTAGATCAGTTATAGTTAGATTTCTATCATCTTTTGATAAAGAGATGGTTCTTAAATCTGCTTGGGCTAAAGCTCCTGTTAAGTTTAATGAGACAACTGTGCGTTTTGACAATGACTATTCTTCCATGGTAATTGCTAAAAGAAAAGTTTTTCTGCCACTAATAAGGGAGCATAAAAAAGCACAGTTTAAAACATACCTTCTGTTTCCTGCCAAGCTTAAAATCTTCCTTCCTGATGGTCCTAAGGTCTTGATGATTTAGACTCTGCTTTACTGTTTGTCAAAGAAAAAAGGATTTTGGATAAAATAGAAGAAATGGAATGGGCTAGTTCTTCATTAAAGAGATTGGCAACTGAAGCTTCCTGGAAGACTTCAGAGAAGAAGAAGAGACTAAAAACAAATGATTTGTTATATGTTTTTTTCTCTCATCATTTTAGTTCATTATTAATCTTTTTGAATATAGTTCCTGCATT